>NW_024412400.1:55379791-55453256 GCF_014898765.1 Herpailurus yagouaroundi
TGCTATCTATTCTAGAGAAGTCATTGTCTCCTTATCTCTTACCAGGAGGACCTATGCTATTTGCATTACAAGGGGTGTGTCGAGTGGGGTGGGGTGCAGGTCCTGGCAAGAATAGAAGCCAGAAAAGAAGCAAAGGGGGAAAAAACAGCTTTTTCTCTCTTTGGGTTCCTTCGGTTTCCCTGTCTCACCAGCACTGTTTGTTGAAGAGACTGTGTCTTCCCCATTGTATAGGTAGCTTTCTGTCAGCCCCAGAGGACTGCCAGCTCACAGGCCAGTGGTCAGGATGGATTCCACTGCATGGTCCCAGCCTGATGCAATGAGGTGGCTTGGCTGGTGTCTCAGTAGGGGACAAGGAGCAGCGCAATTAATGATGATAGCCTTGGTGTGAGGAAAAGAGGTGCTGCACAGCCACCTGCAAGAGACAGACAAATCTTAAATCCCGGATTAAAATGATGACAAGGTAAGAGATCTCCTGAGACACAGATTAGAGAGCTCCATAAAATAAGCAGGCCCCTGTTTTCTGGAAGACAGTAAAAACAGACAAATTGTCTTGGGGGATGCTGGGGAAAGATTATGATATAGAGAAAGAAAGGCTTACAAAGCTGAAAGGCATCTTGTACAAATGTTGTCTCCTAGGATGATCAGTCTGTGGCCATCAGCCCAACACTCAGTCATGTAATATGTGAACACTTAAATGCACAACAGTACAGGCACCAAAGGGCCTACAGAGCCAGGGGTGCACACAGGGCTAGTGTTTTTGAGGACCTATTGTTTTCAAGGTACATTGCTGGAGGCTTTGCAAATACTATTTAATTTAACTTAATTTTTAGTTCTAGACTTGTGTTTAGTTCTAGACTTCTCTGTCCAATTTCCTTGCTTACTTTGTGCCATACTCTAGAATTCATTACTTTTCCCTATACACACAAGAGTTAGAGGGAACTACTTCCCTCCGGAAGTCAACAGTTGAGATTGAGGAACTTGCCTTGTCCCCACATGCTCTGAATTTCCCTTAGCCCAGGCTTCTGACTCATACTTCATACCCTCAGTGCCTCTTACTCCTGTCAGCTCTGGGCTCTGAGGCTCTCAGTGAGCTCTTCCTGTTTCTCCTCAAGCAGCTGCTTCCTTCAACCAGAGCACACAATCTATTTCCCAAGGCTTCACCTTTTAAACCTCCCCTTCCAATGCGTGGGATGAGCTCTATCAAAAAGACATTAGTTTTGGGGCGCCTGGGTGGCTCAGTCGGTTAAGCGTCCGACTTCGGCTCAGGTCACGATCTCGCCGGTCCGTGAGTTCGAGCCCCGCGTCGGGCTCTGTGCTGACTGCTCAGAGCCTGGAGCCTGTTTCAGATTCTGTGTCTCCCTCTCTCTCTGACCCTCCCCCGTTCATGCTCTGTCTCTCTCTGTCTCAAAAATAAATAAACGTTAAAAAAAAATTTAAAAAAAAAGACATTAGTTTTTATAGAATTTTGGAAAACAAAGTACAGAGAAGATAGCATATTGCATTATTTATTCTCTTAGAGCTCACTGCTTTGTATCTGTTTGTTTATGCAAATAAGGAAAATGTTTGCATCATCCTCTCCATACTAATAGATTCCAGTTTATGAAGTAGAAAGTCATTTGAGATTAGAAACAGGTAAAACATGTACACAGAAAGTTAGGAAATGGAAGGATGAAAATCTTTTAAATTTAAAAATAGTTGTCAGGGCACCTGGGTGACTCAGTTGGTTAAACATACGAGACTTGATTTTGGCTCAGGTCATGATCCCTGGGCCATTGTATCAGGCCCTGAGTTCTGGCTCTGTGCTAAGCACAGAGCCTGCTTAAGATCCTCTCTTTCCCTCCCTCTGCCTGTCCTTTGCTCATGTGCGTATGCATATGCACATGCTCTCTCTCTCAAAAAAATTTTTTTAATATAAAAATAAAAAGAAAAATAGTTGTAGGGTGCTTGGCTGGCTCGTTCAAAAAGAGTGCGACTCTTGATCCACATTGGGTGTAGAGATTATATAAAATAAATAAATAAAATTTTTATATGTTCACTTTTTAAATTATTATTTTTAAAGGTTTTTATTTACTTAAGTAATCTCTACACCCAGTGTGGGCTCAAACTCACGACGCTGAGATCAAGAGTCACACGCTCTTCTGACTGAGCCAGCCAGGTGCCCCCAAATCTTCACTTTTAAAAAAATAAAATAAATGGTTGTGAAGTAATTGAGGGTTAAGTTTTTGCTGTTTTGAAGCTTTGATCTAATGGCACTATTTGGATTTATGAATAAATGTTTTTTTAAGTAATCTGAGTATAAAGTGCAAATGTGGATTTTTTTTTTTTTTTTTTTTTTACTTGTGCAGGATTCTCTCCAGCTAGTCTCCCAATTTCCTGGATGTGATTGAATGCCATAAAAACAATCAAACCAGTTTTTTGTTTTTTTTAACTTTTATTCAGTTTTGAGAGACAGAGAGAGACAGAGCATGGACAGGGGAGGGGCAGAGAGAAAGGGAGACACAGAATCTGAAGCAGGCCCCAAGCTGTCAGCTCAAAGCCTGACATGGGGTTTGAGCCCACGAAAGTTGAGATCATGAGCTGAGCCTGAGTCAGACGCCCAACCGACTGAGCCACCCAGGCTCCCCAATCAAAACAGTTTTTAACCTACCTGAAGCATTTTCTGTCTTCTAGGTTTAGCTAATTCTAAATGTTGTATCTTGAATACAGTGAATTATGTTGCATAAGAAATTCATTATAACAGTTTAGATCATTTTAGCAATTCATCTTTTTAATGAAAAGTATGTGCAATCGCATACAATTATATTAGAAATATTTTCCACATATCTAGATATATTTTAGTCTTTTTTTTTTTTTAACGTTTATTTTTGAGACAGAGAGAGACAGAGCATGAACGGGGGAGGGTCAGAGAGAGGCAGACACAGAATCTGAAACAGGCTCCAGGCTCTGAGCTGTCAGCACAGAGCCCGACGCGGGGCTCGAACTCACGGACCGCGAGATTGTGACCTGAGCCGAAGTCGGCCGCCTAACCGACTGAGCCACCCAGGTGCCCCCTTTTTTTTTTTTTTAAAGTAAGCTCTACACCCAGCAAGGGGCTTAAACTCATGAACCTAAGGTCAAGAGTCACATGCTTTACCTACTGAGCCAGCCAGGCACCCCTAGATATTTTATATCAGACTATTGTCTCAATCTGGAATGCCCTTCCACTCATTATATAAATTCTTTATAAATTAAAAATACACACACACACACACACTACATAAGTACATTCTTATTATAAAAATGGAAATAGTATAGGGCTATATATATAAAATATCTTTTCACCATTAATGTTAAAAATTCTTTATGTGTAGAGCATTGACATGCCAACTGAAAAGCTAAGTTTCCCAGGTTTCCTTGCAGCTGTGTAGTCACAAGACACAGTTCTGCCAATGAGACAGAAGTTTACTGGGAAACACTTTTGGGAAAGCTGTTTTTTCTCTGAGAAAGAGATAAACACATGTGGAACACATTTATTTTTTTTATCTTCTTTATGACTAGAATTTGGAGATAATTTGGAAGTGAGTGCAACAACAATCTTGTGAATGTTAGTAGGGGAGGCGTACCTGAGAGATGGTGGGATCAAAACTAGGAAGAGCCTAGGCCCTGGATTTATGTGATCATAAATGTTTATGTTAATGTTCCTATTCTAGGCAGCTACATATTACATACTTCCAGCCTCCCATACCAGACCCACCTAGAGATAGTGTGTATTTTTTGAGACCCATCTATATTCATACCACATTAAATTTTTATCCAAGGTTTTTTTTCCCCAAAATTGGATTATATTATATATATAATATATATATATTACTCTGAATCTCCTTTATTGTATAATATATACAATGTATTATATAATATATAATTATTATATATTAATTATAAATTTATATTCTAAATATTAAATATTAAATTATTTATTAATGTATTTAATAATTATTAAATTATTAATTGATTAAAATTAAATGTTATAAATTAATATTATATATTAATTATAAATTTTATATATTGTATGTATATGTATGTATGTATATATATTATATATATTCTATTGTGTATATGTACATATATTATATATATATAATTCAATATATATATTACTCTGAATCTCCTTTATTGACTTAACAATATGGTCTAGATATCTTTCCATGGTCAGTACAAGAGGAGTTATCCTTTTTTAAAAATTATTTTAAACAAAAGACATTTTTTTCTTTTAAAAGTGACACTTGCTTATTCAAGCTATACAGAAAAATTTCAAGTAAAAAGCAGCAAATGTCCCTAAATCCCACTATTTTTAAATAACCAGTATTATTGTTGGTGAGCATGATTCCTATCAGCTCTCCCTGAAAATACTGGGAATTGTTCTCTTACACTACCACCTCCATGTACATGTGTATACACATTGACATGCATGCACACACATACAAATACACACAAATATAGACATGAATATACATACACACAAATACACATAGGAACATGCATGCAAACACAACACAACACAAAATGACACAAACACATGTAAATATACACACCTGCTCACATGGGAGAGTGAGAGAGAGAAACTTACAAAATCAGAACCTATCAAAAAGTGCTTAATTTTAATTGAATTAAACTGAAAAACTATTAGAATACCTTTAGAAGTTATGACTAGGGCACCTGGGTGGCTCAGTCGGTTAAGTGTCTGACTTTGGCTCAGATCATGATACGCAACTTTGGCTCACGTTTCATGGGTTCAGGCTCCTTGTTGGACTCTGTGCTGACAGCTCAGAGCCTGGAGCCTGCTTCAGATTCTGTGTCTCCCCCTCTCTCAGCCCCTCCCCTGCTTTTGCTCTCTCTCTGTCTCTCAAAAAATGAATAAATGTTAAAAAAAAAATTTAAGAGTTATGACTAAAATTGTTATAGAATACCAGAAAGCGATACCCAAAATTCAAACCAGATATCATTTTTAATGCCCATAAAAGTTATAGAATTAATAGCAGAAATAGTTGAAGCCAGAACATCATATTAATATCTTCTTTTGCTAAAGAATCTGTATATTTAGCATTATAAATTATAATATTTAACAGATTTATTAGATTAACAATGTAGCCTTGTGATTCCAATTTAAAATGTAGAATTGAGTAATTGATTGATTTTTTTTTTTTATTTAAAAAAAAATTTTTTTTTCAACGTTTATTTATTTTTGGGACAGAGAGAGACAGAGCATGAACGGGGGAGGGGCAGAGAGAGAGGGAGACACAGAATCAGAAACAGGCTCCAGGCTCTGAGCCATCAGCCCAGAGCCTGACGCGGGGCTCGAACTCACGGACCGCAAGATCGTGACCTGGCTGAAGTCGGACGCTTAACCAACTGCGCCACCCAGGCGCCCCGAGTAATTGATTCAAATTTATTAATTTAAGTAGAAATTTTACTGTGTATATAATAGTATTAGAACATTTAGTGGACCTTAAGTTTCACCATATTTTTAAGTTTAACTAATTTAGTTCATAAGAATGATTTAATTACTTGAGAAGGTTTGTATTACAGACAATCGAAGGACTTAAAAGAAAGGCAACATATTAAATTTATAAACCCTGTTTAAAACATTTCAAATAAATTTAGATTCTGTGTCTCCCTCTCTCTATGCCCCTCCCCCGCTCTCACTCTGTCTCTGTCTCTCTCAAAAATAAATAAAGATTAAAAAAAAAGGGCACCTGAGTGGCTCTGTCGGTTAAGCATCCAACTTTGTCTCAGGTCATGATCTCATGGTCCATGAGTTCAAGCCCTGCATTGGGCTCTGTGCTGACAGTTTAGAGCCTGGAGCCTGCTTCAGATTCTGTGTCTCCCTCTCTCTCTGCCCCTCCCCTGCTCTTGCTCTGTCTCTGTCTCTCTCAAAAATAAATGAAGATTAAACAAAAATCTTTAAAACATTTAAAAAAAATTAATTGACTGCATTTGAGAGTGTGACCAAATATGAATTGAAGGTCATTAAAAGTGAAAGTACAAATCTGCTAGACTTATAATGGCATAATGAGATTTGTAAGCTGAAGTTAAATGCTTAAGGAATGAAATTAGATTCTGTAAATAATAAACTGATTATTCAGTTTTAAAACCCAAGTAACTTCTAAACTGTCTTTTCTGTGACCATAAGAAAACTCACATTTATGTAAGAAGAAAAAATAAATGAAGCAAAACTTAAAGAAATGTCAACTTTGGATAACTGTTTCTTCAGTTATCTTATTCAGATATCTTCTTCTTTTTTTTTTTTTATTTATTTTTGGGACAGAGAGAGACAGAGCATGAACGGGGGAGGGGCAGAGAGAGAGGGAGACACAGAATCAGAAACAGGCTCCAGGCTCCGAGCCGTCAGCCCAGAGCCTGACGCGGGGCTCGAACTCACGGACCGCGAGATCGTGACCTGGCTGAAGTCGGACGCTTAACCGACTGCGCCACCCAGGCGCCCCCAGATATCTTCTAAAATTAAGACAAAAGACTATGAAAACCATTAAGGATTTGTAGTCATTATGTTTTTATTGTTCTTTAAAATTATGTGTTAGTTTTAACATTGAAAATGTTTCTGCTATGAAATATAATAGTTACCAACCATGCCAGTGTGCCTGGGACTGAGGGGTATACTAGAACTCACGGCTCTCTGTGCTAAACCCAGTAACCTTGGTCACTCTAATGGAAGGCATTGTAGCATAGGTGCTAAGACTATAGATTGTTACTAACACCTGCATTTGAGACTTGAATCTTCAGCTTATTTTCTATTTATCCTGGGTAAATGGCTTATTTTCACACCTCTGTTTTCTCCTCTCTGAAGGAGGAGAATGTATTCTCATTGTAACTCAGAGGGAAACCTTCACAATGTCTGGAGCCCTTGATGTCCTGCAAATGAAAGAGAAAGATGTCCTCAAACTACTTGCAGCAGGAACCCACTTAGGTGGCACCAACCTTGACTTCCAAATGGAACAGTACATCTGCAGAAGGAAGAGTGATGGCATCTGCATCATAAATCTGAAGAGAACCTGGAAGAAGCTTCTGCTGGCTGCTCATGCCATTGTTACCATTTAAAAACCAGGTGGTATGAACATATCTTTCAGGAACACTGGCCTGTAGACTTTGTTGAAGCTGGCTGCTGCCACTGGAGCCCCTCCTTTTGTGGGCCGCTTCACTCCTGGAACATTTGCTAACCAGATCCAGGCAGCCTCCCTGGTGTCTTCAGGAGGTTACTGATAGCAGGGCTGACCACCAGCCTCTCACAGAAGCGAACAAACAAACAGTGAATATCCCAAAGGATTATTATGAAAATTAAATGAGTTACTATATGGAAAGCACCTACATTAATACCTAGAGTGTGGTAAGCACTAAATATATACTAACTGCTATTGCAAGCTCCCACAGAAACATCAATTATTGGACAGGTCATCTTTATTCTTCATTTTATTTTTATTTTTTTTAAAGATTTTTTTGTTTAAGTAATCTCTACACCCAACATGAGGCTCGAACTTACAACCCTAAGATCAAAAGCCGCATGCTCTACTGACTAAGCCAGCCAGGTGCCTCTGTTCTTCATTTTATTATGTACTAAGCTGGTGCATGTCTTTTGTCTTTTTCCCCCCTCATTATTTCTTCCTAGAATATATATGCATGGTGGAAGGAGAAGAGCCATCTTGGTATAAGAGGGGTTCATGAGAATCATAGCTACATACTAGAGATGCTAGAGCAGAAAGCTAATTGGATCTTTAACAGCTCCTTGGAAGAATAAAAAAAAAAAATAACACCATAATTTGTTTAAACGTTTGTTAGGTTTCCTGTTATACACAACTGAAAATAATTCCTACTGTTACAAACCATTCATTTAATTTTTAGTAATGAAAAAATGTGGAGTATTTTAGTAGTTCTCATGTCATTTTGAGTTGGGGTCAAAAAATCCCATTTTTGAGATTTGCTCCAATATTGATATATGTACTACTGAAAAAAGCAGGATACTGTTTCTTCTTTGATGGTGAAAAAAAAAAAGTTTAAGAAGTCAGGTCACCATGATCAAGAAAATCTTGCCATCTTCAATGGTAATTACATGAGTCAATGGGGAGAGCCACGGTAGGGGAGAGAGAAACTGGTAATGGGCTATTCTCCATACAAAAATGGGCATTATATTTTGTGTCTTTCTGCCAGGCATTCAAATGACCATTTTCAAATTTTTGAGAATGAGATGTTCTTAAAAATTATTTTCTTTTATAGTTTTCTGTTGCCTACTGTTTTATAATATGCATAGTGAGATAATAAATTTGAAAACAGGTAATTAAAACAAGAAAGCATAAAATAGTTCAACTCCAGAGAAAGGACTATGGCCAATATTGGTTTGGGATTGAGAATAAATCTGTACCCGTTGTTGTTATTCCTAAATTAGAGTTGCCTGGTAACTCTACCCAGCTGTTAACTAAGCACTTAGGCAGCCACAGTCATTAACTCTTTCAGGTCCCCAGGATACTATTTAGTTATTGCTTCAATTTTCTGTACTAAGCCGACTAATAGGCAATGTCTTAAAACATTGAGAATAACTGGTTCATAATATATTTTATCCTCTTTATGATTAGATGGAAAAAGCAATTCTAATTTAGTTCCCTGTTCATTTTAATTTGGGTTAGCAGATGTTCTATGTGTACTGAAGTCAACTATTTAATTTGCATTATAGAAGAATATAATAGCAATTTCTCAGGGTTTGCATGTGTGTGTGTGTGTTTTGTTATAGTGTGGTTTTAATTTCCTCCAAAATGTTGCTATAAAAATAGAATACATTTTATTTTCTAATTCGCGAAGAATATCCCAAGAACAAAATTGGGTTCGTAAAATTCAAGCAATATTTTAAAATTAGATTTGTTTGAAGAGGGAATGAGGGAAATAGAGAAAAAAGTACAGCAAGGGAAAGAAGGAAAGTAAAGAGAACAGTGAGGCTCTCAGCTTGCCAACAAGGATGTGGATCCACTTTGAGAACAGGTTTGTGGTAGGTGGGGGGAGCAGTTCACATGGAAAACATTCCTATTTCTAGTATGATATTGCATTTTATAAACTTATCTTCCATATATTCTTTTGTGTATATTAAGGAGGATTTTTGTACAAGCTACCATCTGAACAAATGGAAGGGAAGGTACATATCAGTATTTCAGTTTGGTAATTGTAGGTTTCCCAAATCTTATTTAATCAAAAGTAAATGCTTGCTTGCTGTTTTAAGCTTCTAAGTTTTGGGGTAATTTTTTATGTGTTAATAGATAACATATCATAAGATTGTCTTGATGGAGCACCTGGGTGGCTCATTTGGTTGACCATCCTACTCTTGATTTTGGCTCAGGTCGTTATCCCAGGGTCGTGGGATCAGGCCCCACATCACGCTAAGCATGGAGCCTGCTTAAGATTCTCTCTCTCTCTTTCTCTCCCTCCCCCTCTCTCTCTCTCTCTCTCTCTCTCTCCCCTTCTGCCCCTTTTCCCCATTCACGTGCACTCTCTCTCTCACACAGAAAAAAAAGAGCGTCTTGATGACTACATGAGAGCAAATGAATAATACAGATTATCATTATTAGCTTGTTCTATCAGAACTTTGGTCAGGAAGTAACTTCTTTCATATAGATTGTACCTATTCTGTTGACAAGCTCAATTTAAAAAAAAATTTTTTTAATGTTTATTTTTGAGAGAGAGAGACAGACAGAGTGTAAGTGGGGGAGGGACAGAGAGAGGGAGATGCAGAATCTGAAGCAGGCTCCAGGCTCTGAACTATCAGCACATAGCCCGATGTGGGGCTCAAACTCACAAGCTGTGAGATCATGACCCGAGCCAAAGATGGACGCTCAACTGACTGAGCCACCCAGGCACCCGGACAAGCTCAATTTTTTTATGTTTTGATAACTTTCAGTTCTTATTTTAAATTTCCCCAAATTCTCTCATCACTTGTAAGTTAGAGGTTACAGACGTTTCTACTTTCACTTCATATTGGAAATATATGATTGGCAAAAATACATTACTGGATCTTACAATAAACATAAATTACATCAATAAAGTATTCAACTATTCTCTAAAAACTGTATATAGATGAATCCCCCGAAAATAGTTTCTGGCTTGTATGCTAAAAAGTCACTTTAGGAAAGCCTACATATTCTCTGTAGGGGTTTGATTAAAGTGTGGTTACTCTATAATCTGCCATATTTGGGACTATTTTTCAAAGGCCACTGAGCCTTATCAGTAACAACTTCATCTTTACATCCTCTGGTGAATAATGGTTACAAGATAGTATTTTAATTGTCTAAGGCCTAGATCTCAAACTCAATTCCTTTAGGGGCTGAGCACGTCAAGAAGATGAATGGGGTGAGCTGAATGGGGAGCTCAGGTCCTCCAGGAGCCACAAATACTCAACTCACCTCAGTGTCCTCACGCAGGCTTTCAATGCTGGGTTACCAGATTCTTCTAGCTTCAAGAGAAGATGGAAATCTTGGTTTTTATTTATGTTTTTAAAGAATTTTTGAGAGAAAACTCTCCATATTTTATATTTTTTAAAGTTTATTTATTTATTTTGAGAGAGGCAGAATGTGAGCAGAGGAGGGGCAGAGAGAACAGGAGAGTACCAAGCAGGCTCCATGCTGCCAGCAGAGGCCAACACGGGTCTTGATCTCATGAATCTGAGATCATGACCTGAGCCAAGTTTAAGAGTTGGGCCCTTAAGCAACTGAGCCACTCGGGCACCCCCAAACTCTTCATATTTTAAAATATTGTTGGGGTGCCCGGGTGGCAGTCAGTTAAGCATCCAACTTCAGCTCAGGTCATGATCTCACAGTCCATGGGTTTGAGCCCCGCATCGGGCTCTGTGTTGACAACTTGGAGCTTGTAGACTGCTTCAGATTCTGTGTCTCCCTCTCTCTCTGCCCCTCCCCACTCATACTTTGTCTCTGTCTCTGAAGACTGAATAAATGTTAAAAAAATTTTTTTAAATAAATAAAATATTGTTTCATTTGTCTTAAACACTTGCAAATGGAATAAGATACATCTGTGAACTGTAGTCATTTCCCCGGTATCAAGAGATGAGAGGGAAGCTGAGTGTATAGACTGCAAAGTTATTATTTTGTGGACAAAACCTCTATCTACTGGAAGAAATGTTCAGAAGCTCGTGTTACACATACTTCCAGGTGTTGGATACATAATGCATGGTTTCTATAAAGAGGCTAGCTCTGACACTGCATCATCAGACAACTACAGTGTTTAAAGTCTTCTCATCAAGGGTTCTCATTCATACAGACAAAGTAGTTTAAATTTCCAAGAAAGACATTTCTCCCGTGCCTATAATCACTTTCCTGTGGATTCACAGTGGCTGGTGTTACGACACAGCTGTTTAACCAGCTGCAAAAACAATAAGTGGAAGCCATCTAGAAAAGGTCATCTGTCAGTTGGTTAGCACTGATTCATCATCATAAGGGCCAGGAAAGCTGGGGGTCTATCATCATCACCTCAGGAATGTCAGCAACTTGCAGGACCCAAAACAAATGTACTCTACTTTTGACCTTTACTCTTCACTCTCATAATGTTTGTTACTCTATCTAGCATAGCTGCTCATGTAAAATGTGCATCTATTGTCATAATCTCAAGAATATTACTTCATTTTATTTTTTATTTTTTTAACTTTCATTCATTTTTTGAGAGATGGAGAGAGACAGAGCGTTAGCGGGGGAGGGGCTGAGGAAGAGGGAAACAGAATCTGAAGCAGGCTCTAGGCTCTGAGCTGTCAGCACAGAGCCTGACGTGGGGCTTGAACTCATGAGCCATGAGATCATGACCTGAGCTGAAGTCAGACACCCAACTGACTGAGCCACCCAGGCACCCCTAAAGAATATTATTAATGCATAATTACATGACAAGAGCTACCTTTTGAATTGTTGGAAAATGAGAGAAGATGACATCTTTAGCCTCTTCCAGGTTGGCTCATGTTCTGCTATTTCTACCCTATGTATTGCTCTTCTTATAGCTACCTTTTTGGACCTGTTGATTACTGGCTATTGAAAAGAATCATACAGAATACTTTGTTTTTCTGATAGGTCTGTTGGGTAAGATTTATTGCATCCTAATTTTGACCTGGAAAATATTCTTTCCCAATTAAACTGCAAAGAGAATGGTTCCATTAACTGTATACATTACTCATTGTATAAAGTGTATCTTCAGGATGCCTGGGTGGCTCAGTTGGTTAAGTGTCCAACTCCAGGTCATGGTCTCGTGGTCTGTGATTTTGAGTCCCACATTGGGCTCTGTGCTGACAGCTCAGAACCTGGAGCCTGCTTCAGATTCTGTGTCTCTTTCCCTCTGTCCATTCCCTACTCACTCTCTGCCTCTCTCTCTCTCTCTCAAAAATAAACATTAAAAAAATTTTTTTTAAGTTTATTTTAAAAACTTAATAAGTGGTCAGACTTTCCTGGGCTGCTATTGATAATAAAATGTTGAGCAAGACTCTAAATTAGTAATGTCAATCCAAGTGGAAGACAATTGATCGCTAACAATACTTACTTTTATATATAGGAAAAAATCAATAGTTGTATCTGTTTTACATATGGTACACAATGGGCATTCTTCATCAGCCTATAAACAAAGATTAACACATTTAATATTAGCAATTCTTTAAAGAATTGGAATATTTTGTTAAAAGCAAGATTAAGCAATTTGTATTCAGTAAATGGTGAGTCCATTGTATTTCTTTTGTCTTCTGAAAGAGAATTGCAAAGTACATGTGAAATAGTCTCTCCCAGTCCAATCCTCCTGCATATGACTCCTATAAACTCTGGGCAAAAATAAACAACTAGAGGTATTGGAAACTAAAAGCAGGTAGAAATTGGGTCTACAGTTGGAAGAGGAAAATTGCACTGAGTGAGTTTCTCCATTTTTAAAGACTCTCAGCTTGAGGACAAGCCCTAGAAGGGGTAGCTAAAACCCCTGTGCACAGAGATAAGTGCATTGGCTTGAAGAACCAGAGGACAGAGTTCAGAGGGACCACAACAGCAGGACAACAAAGGGGAACATCCTGGAAAGGAGAAAGCCTGAGAGGGGAACCCCAAATTCTGTGTATGAACTCTGCCCAAATCTCTGGTTGGGCCCTAAACTATGCATACATGGCGAAGGCTAGCTGAGCAGCCCAGGTAAGGCTTAAAAAAAAAAAAATTGAATAGTGATTTCAGATGTACACCCACTGCAGGGAAGACAAAGTTTGAAGTTTGGTTCCACCCAAGTAAACTGCCTACTAAAACAGAGGAATGGGACCAGAATGGGGTCACATGCCCCTGTCCTAAGTGCAGCAGAAGTCAGGGCAGTGATGATTTGCCATTTTCAGTCTTTTTATGGGTAGTAGATTGCGCTAGAAAGGATGCAGAGGGTTGGTTGGAAAGCAGATAGATAACGTAGAGGGTCTATAACTTTACAAAATTGAGAGAGTCTAGTTGAGGTAACGGAAGCAATTCAATTCTGTTGTATTGAACTAGGAAACTTGAAAAAAAAAAGACAAGCTTAAAAATTTATTTAATGTAAGTTTTATGTGGTATGGGAGCCTTCATAAGGAAATAAAGACCCAGAGAAATAACTAGACTTGTGTACTTTTATGCTAGGTTTGATGAAGAGTGGCAAGTCAAGGAGAAATGGAATGTTACAGTTAAGGAATGAGTGCTGTAAACTGGGGGGAGCCCTGCAAGGCCTGTTGGGATTCTTCTTGTCTCCCTTTTGACCTTGGCTCCCTTTAAAATTTGAACCAAGGGGCGCCTGGGTGGCGCAGTCGGTTAAGCGTCCGACTTCAGCCAGGTCACGATCTCGCGGTCCGGGAGTTCGAGCCCCGCGTCAGGCTCTGGGCTGATGGCTCGGAGCCTGGAGCCTGTTTCCGATTCTGTGTCTCCCTCTCTCTCTGCCCCTCCCCCGTTCATGCTCTGTCTCTCTCTGTCCCAAAAATAAATAAAAAAACGTTGAAAAAAATTTAAAAAAAAAATTTGAACCAAATTTTAATCCACTATATGGCAATCATACCTGCTGTATAATTTAAAACTTTTTATTGTGAAAATGTCAAACATCAACAAAGATTGATATTATGAATTTCTGCATATCCATTATTTGACTTTAACATTTGTCAACATATTGTCACTATTGTTTTCTTCTGTATTTTAAATTTTATTTCCCCTGAAATTTTAATTTAATAGTTGTAAATGTACATAAAAATGGAAAGGATAGTATAGTGAGTACCCATATACCTTTCACCTAAATTTACTAATCACTAATATTTTGGTATATTTGCTTTACTTCTCTCAAATATTTATATATATATGTATATATATATATATATGTACATATATATATGTACATATATATATATATATACATATATATATACTCTCTCAAAAGTGTGTGTCTGTGTGTGTGTGTGTGTGTGTGTGTGTAGTTTCTTTTCTAAAACATTTGAAGGTAGGCTGCAGAGAACATTATACCTTGCCATTGTATCAGTTAACTTTTGTTTTATTTTATTAGAAACTGTTTATTTTCCATCAACTTCATTTCCATTTTGTTTGCCTTTGTAGAAGAACAGCTTAAGACTACTCAGTGGTTGTTCCTGCCCATTCAGTGACCTGAGCAGTGGAAGCTGCAGACCGGTCTTCACTGGCAAGCTCAACACCCCAGTCTTCAGTGGGGAACTGCTGAACAGGCACAGAGGCACCTGCACACCTTCAGACCAGTCCGAACTTCTGGGTGAGTAGCGATGAACTCAGGAGCTGGAGCAGTCCATTCACCTAGAAATTCCTCCTTGGTCACAGCCTTTTCAGTGTTGGCCTGCTCTTCCTTTTCAATCTCTTCAGGATCCCATTAGAAGTAGAGCTAAGGTATGACCTCCTATACGTATTCATGGGAAATGGTACCTTGCATGCGCAGAACTTTCTGGGCCAGCATCCACCACATCAGACCCACTGAGTGAGCTCCCTTGCTGTTGCATGGGGTGACAGTGTCCATGTAGCGCAGAGGAGAGTCTGTGTTACACAGAGCAGTAGTAGGCGGGTCAACATAAGATGCCTCTGTGAGAGGCTGGTGGTCAGCCCTGGGATCAGTAACCACCAGAAGTCTTGGCTCCTGGAAGGCTGCCTGGATCTGGGTAGCAAAGTGGCCAGCAATAAGAGTGGCTCTAACAGAAGCAACAAACTTCAGCACAGCTCGCTGGCCAGTATTCTTGAATGATATGACACTGACATCAGCTGGACTTTCAATGGCAGTAATGGCTTGAGCTGCCAGCAGAAGCTTCTCCCAGGTTCCCTTCAGATTTATGTCGTAGATACCATCACTTTTCCTTCTGTAGATGTACTATTCCATTTGGAAGTCAAGGTTGGTGCCACCTTAGTGAGTTCCTGCTGCAAGTAATTTGAGGACATCCTTCTCCTTCATTTATAGGACATCAAGGGCCCCAGACATTGTGAAAGTTTCCCTTTAACTTACAACAGGAACACAAAACAACACCATACGGACCCCTCTCTGGGTAGCGCAAAAGGCTGTATCAGTTAACTTTTACTATAAATCACCTGGCGTTTTAAAATAACCATTTATTTTTTTGCAATTCTGTGGGCTGGCACTTTGAATAGTGCTTAGCTGTGGTGTTTTTTCTCTGCTCCATGTGGGTTTGTCTGGGCTCAGTCACACATTTGTGATCAGTTCGCATGTTGGCTACAGAATAGCTGGTTCTTGATGCCTTTATTCCCATATCTGGCAGTTAACTGGGGCCTCAGTTCTCCTCTAGGTGGCCTTTCTTTCTCCCGTAGGTCACACTAGTCTTCTTACATGGCAGTGTCAGGGCAGGGTTCCAAGAGGAAGAGAGCAGAAGCTGCAACATCTCTTGAAGCTAAAACTCAGAAGTCACACAGCATTACTTCTACCATATTCTGTCAGTCAAAATAAGCTAAAGACTGGCTGAGAATCAAGAAATGAACCTGTTTTCCCTCCAGAATCCCTGAAGGACTCACATTTCAGAGATACTAAGAATTAAAGTATGGTATTGAAAACAGAGGGGATCGTGAAGTCAATATTCAGAGAGGGAGGTTAGACCCTTGGTTCCCCTCCAGTGCACCAGGAACTATTCCCAGGAAGTGTAGGTTTTATGCACACCATGTGTGGTAGAGGGTGGAGGTGGAGAACAGAGCTCCTTAAACCCTTGGAATTCCTTGAGTAATACAAGTGACTTATTATTCATAATAAGTCCTTTTGGATATGCCGGGAATTTATGTTAGCAAGGTGACTTAGGGTGGGACCCCTAGATAGCATCAGGAGATGGCTGGTCACCAGAGAAAACAAGTGATTAGAGGATTGGAACTTTTAGTCCCACTCACCACTCACCATTCTCCAGGGTGGGAAGCAGGGGCTGGACATGAAGTCTATAAAAACTCTTGAGTCACAAGATTTGATATGCTTCTGGTTGGTAAACATATGAAGTGCTGGGTGGGTGGCAAGTCAAGAGAAGGCATGGAGCTTGCATATGTGGCCCTAACTCATACCTTGCCCTATGCCTCTCTTCCATCGGACTGTTCGTGAGTTGTAGCCTTTATAATAAACTGGTGAGTGTAAGTAACGTGTTTCCCTGAGATCTGTGAGCCATTCTAGCAAACTATTGAATTATGGGAACTTATAATTTGAACTTATAATTGAACTTATTATATTTGAACTTACATTTGGTTAGAAGTAAAAGGGACTCAGGCTTATATTGGCATATGATGCAGAGGTAGTCATGTGGAGGACTGAAGGATAGCCGTTGATGTCCAGAGAATTAGTGTTGGGAGTTAGTGTTGGAAAACACAACTCCAGACACGCATACACATCTTTCTTTGTATACTGAGTACTAACATCTTATTAATTCAGACTTATTCCTACAATTGTTTCCTCCTTGAAGTAATTAGACTAGTAAGTAGTTTTCATTGGTAAATAGAACTTAAGAAAAGATTTTCAATTTTATTTTCAGTTGGTTTATTGACAGTAGCTTTTGGCAAATGTGTCTGATTTTTGTATCAAAATGATAATCAGCCATGCTATTCTCCTTCTTGATGTGTCAGAAGTTTGTATTTTTCCTAATTAATACATTTGGAGGAGCTTTTCATATTTTTTCCTTCTCTTTTTTCACATCTTAGTTTTATTAATTTTTTGAATTAATATCAGTTGAGAATACATCTTCATAATTCAAAGTAAATTTAGAAAGAATCTAACAAAGAAGTAAAAAATCTATAGGACATAATTATGCAACTCTGAAAGTAAGTTAGGTGTTATTTTCTAAAATTTCATTTATTACTTAAGCTTTTTTTTTTCAGATTTCAAAGATTTATTTTCTCTTTACTTACTTTTGGTGTTCCCAACACACACACACACACACACACACACACACACACACACACACATATTTTACACAGAGAATACATTATTTACATACACAAAAAAGAAAGAAAATAAAATTGTTAACCATAGTTTTCTCAGCTATCTGGAAGGAGTAACAAAACTGAAATATACCATCCATCCTTTCATTCACTCAAAGGATATTCATGGTCATGATATTATTACCCCCTATTAAACACCTGGATGACTTCACAAAGATGTCACTGTTTATGGGGCGCCTGGGTGGCTCAGTTGGTTAAGCAACCGACTTTGGCTTGGGTCATGATCTCGCACTTTGTGAGTTTGAGCCCCACGTCGGGCTCTGTGCTGACAGCTTAGAGCCTGGAGCCTACTTCAGATTTTGTGTTTCCCCCCTCTCTCTACCCCTCCCCTGCTCACACTCTGTGTCTCTCTATCTCTCAATAGTAAATAAATGTTAAAAAAAAATTAAAAAAAAAAAGATGTCACTGTCTAATGACTTAGGAGATAGTGAGATCCCAGGCCCTAGAAATATTCAAGAAGAAACCAGAGTGTCACTGGTTAGAGATAATGTATGAGGGTCTCAAGCACGATGGATAGTAGAACTGGGCAATTTCTCAAGAGTCTTATGAATCTTGAGAACTGTCTCCCCTAAAGTACCACCAAAAGAATCTGTTGATAAACAAAGCTGAGTTTATGGCTTATGATGGAAAAGCAGAATACCACCTCGAAAAGTCTTGGCAGTGTTTCAGAGTGGGGAGGGTAAAGGCAGGATATTTATGAGGTTTTTTAGGATATGGTTTAAGGTAGGCCTTGCAATGCAAGAGTAAGGGGGATGAGGGAGAGAGTCAGGGGTTTGTGGGGGTGGAGGGGAGGGCTTGATTAGGATAGGCAAAGTTGGGACATAATTGTTTATGTTTACATAAACTAAATAGTTTAGTTACATAAACTAGATAGTTTACAGTGAGGGGAGGGTTTCAGAGCAAGTCTCAGAGTGGATACACTGAGTTGAGCTCACTATTGTTATTAGTTATTACTTTTCTTTTTTTTTTTTTTTAACTATTTATTTTTGGGACAGAGAGAGAGACAGAGCATGAACGGGGGAGGGGCAGAGAGAGAGGGAGACACAGAATCGGAAGCAGGCTCCAGGCTCCGAGCCATCAGCCCAGAGCCGGATGCGGGGCTCGAACTCACGGACCGGAGATCGTGACCTGAGCTGAAGTCGGACGCCCAACCGACTGAGCCACCCAGGCGCCCCTAGTTATTACTTTTCAAGAAATTCCTAAAAGAATAAAGTTATTTGTAATTTTATTTTTGGGGGCAAGAGTTTCTTAAAATAGTAAAGTCACTTTATTACAGATAGTTGAACAGTAAAATCATGATGATGAAGACACTCTTTGTTCTTAATCCTATGGTGCTGTGTGGCTGCTTTTAATTCTCAAAACCCTGAAATAATGTAATTTCTTTTCTTCAAATTGTAGCTCAATTGAAAGTGAGATAAATAGGAGGAGAGAGAACCGGTTGTCATTTGGCCGCTCTTTTCCCCCACAGAGACTAGATCTTAAGTATATTTCATCTCATGTATTTAAAAATAAAACTTTTATTGTAAAATTAGGGGCGCTTGGGTGGCTCAGTCGGTTAAGCGTCCGACTTCGTCTCAGGTCGTGATCTCGCGGTCCGTGACTTCGAGCACCGCGTCGGGCTCTGCTGACAGCTCAGAGCCTGGAGCCTGTTTCAGATTCGGTGTCTCCCTCTCTCTGACCCTCCCCCGTTCATGCTCTGTCTCTCTCTGTCTCAAAAATAAATAAACGTTAAAAAAAATTGTTTTTAATAAAATAAAATCAATGCATGTTCATTATTGAAATTTTGTTAAATAGAGACAGTTTAAAGGGGTTGGAGTGGGGTTTTCTCCTTTAAATTTGTCTCTGTTTTCTATAGTTTCTACAATTAACTTCAAGTAATTATCTTGAAGTGAAATGTTACATTTGATGACACCTTAGGCTGTAGGAAAAAGAGTTTCTATAAAACTTGAGTAAAATGGTATGAGGAGGGACATAGTTTATTATGTACATTTATTACATTTATTTATAATTTATTACATTTTTTCCCCCCGCTGACTTCAGGGGCAGCTAGCTGGCTCATTTGGTAGCACATGAGACTCTTTCTCCTGAGGTCATGAGTTCAGCCCCATGCTGGGTGTAGAGCTTACTTAAAAAAAAAAAAAAAAAAATTAAAAATTAAAAAACCACTTTACAATCCCTACTGACTTTTAATACATACATATTATGAGCTGAATTGTGTCCTCTCAAAATTCATATGTCGAATCCCAATACCTGAGAATGTGATTGCATTTGGAGAAAGGGCCTTTAAAGAAGTGATTAAGTTCAAATGGGGTTATTAAAATGGGAACCTTAATCAAGTATGGCTGGTGTCCTTATAAGAAGAGGAAATTTGGACACACAGAGAGACCCCAGAGGTGAGTGCACATGGAGAAAAGGCCATGTGAGGACACAGCACAAAGGCAGTCATCAGCAAGCAAGGTGAGAGACCTCAGGAGAAATCAAACCTGCCAGCAACTTGATCCCGACTGCTAGCCTCCAGGATTGTCAGAAAATAAATTCAGTTGTTTAAGCCACCCCATCTGTGGTATTCTGTTACGGCAGCCTGAGCAGTTGATATAATTCATCTGCATAACTACCTTTTTTCTCTTCAGTATTGTAATTGACATCTGAGTCCCGGACTTTCTCATATTCTCAACATAAATATTCTCTGCAGATCATCATGGAGACATGGTAATGTCCAGAGCATGTGCTCCTGAATTTCAGTGCTTTGACTATGTTACCTATTTGGTTAAACTCATAGGCTCTGTTGCATTCCTTGACTGAATTCTATTTTGAATGAAGATAAATAACTTCTCCTAAAAGTCAGCATGAAGCTTGACAGATTGATGGTCAACATCTTACTGTGGGTCCTTCATGAAGCATGGATGACACCAACCTCCCCTAGCCTTGAAAATTCTGTGATCTATTCCAAAACTCTGATAATTTCTCTAATCTTTTGACAGCATTTCCTGGTATGTGACAGGCAGTTATTTTGCACTTGTAATAGTGACAATAAGAAAGACAGCTTTATCTATATGTGGTAATTCCTCAGTGGCTATTGCTGACTTTACATGATTTATACTTTCTATAACTCTATCTCTGTGCTCTTTGGATACACATTTTTTTGAAGACAATTTATGAACATTAAGACTCCAAACTTGGGTTAAAATTGAGCTTTGAATATAGTTGTCAGTTCCATTTATTATTCAGCTAGGCGTTGACAACATATTTTTTACCTCCTCTGGTCATACCAAACCAAAAATCATTGCTAACTTCATATAAAAGTAGTATCTCATCACTTGATGGCAAATAAAAGATATATTTCAATTTTTACATAAGACATAAATAAAATAGATATCTTAGAACAAAGAAATATGAAATATCACAGAAAATTAATAATTTAAAACTAAACCCAGTATAGACATTTCTGCCTTTGTGGGGGGGCAGGTATGGAGGTGAAGGATAGTGTTGGGGAGGAAGGAATTTCCCACTGTTCTAGATTCTTCTAACTGGATTAAGAATTACATTGACAAAATAATCTACATGCCAAGGTGGCCTGTTGTGGGGCGACCTGACCTTGGCCCCTGCAATAGCATAATTCCTATTAGCAGTTGAGCAACAATCTTTACTTCTTTCTTCCTTCAGAAACTGGTGAGAAAGGAAGAAGGGAAAGACTGAAAATGCAAAGCCCCTGCCCATTTTTTTCTGCAGATAAAGAGTGGAATCTAGAGTTGATGCCCACAGTTATTAAAGCATTTGGGAGTGGAGGGGTGCCTGGGTGGCTCAGTTGGTTGAGGGTCTTGCTCTTGGTTTTAGCTCAGGTCATAATCTCGAGGTTGGTGAGTTTGAGCCCCATGTTGGTCTCCATGCTGACGGTGCAGAGCCTACTTGAAATTCTCTCTCTCTGTCCCCCAAAGTTAGTAAATAAACTTAAAAAAAAAAAAAGCATTTGGGAATGGGAATGTCATTGATGTGTCAGAGCGTAGTTAGTGGTTAAAACAAAAATGCTTTGCGGGGTGCCTGCGTGGCTCAGTCGGTTGAGCATCCGACTTTGGCTCAGGTCATGATCTCACAGTTTGTGGGTTCAAGCCCCGTGTCAGGCTCTGTGCTGACTGCTTGCTCAGAGCCTGGAGCCTGCTTCAGATTCTGTGTCTCCTTCCCTCTCTGCCCCTCCCCTGCTCACGCTTTGTCTCACTCTGTTTCTCAAAAATAAAATGTAAAAAAAAAAAAAAAAAAAATTAAAAAAAATGCTTTGCATAATAATACAAGGGGAATTGAGTTTATTAGGGAAATCTAGAGGAGGAAGGTATCTAAAGAGGAGAAGCAGGAAGTGTGGAATCAGAAAAGGAATACGAAAACATGGCAGGAGGCCAGAGCCTTTGGAGATGAAGGTGCTCTGGGCAAAATTCCAGTCATTGGTGTGGCCAGCAGACTTTAATAAGGACATTTAAAGTTCAGCTTTCAGTTGTTTGCCAGGTGCCACTGTCTTGTAGTCTCATCCTTCAGACACATTATTCCAGAAGTCTGAAAAGCTGCCACACATATTTGAGGATAAATAAAAATGATTTTTCTCTGCTTGTAAAGGGGAAGAGAAATATTCCTTGAATATTTCCTTGAAACTCCTTGAAAAGGTCTCTTTAGAATCAAAACAGTCCTTGATTCCCTACTCAAATGTTTGGAAAGATAGATAAATCTATCTAACAGCCCCATCTCCTGTTTCCCTATGCAAAGATGGTCTCCAAAGTCTGAGCTTCATACCCCCTTGAAAGATTCACATACAACTCTGAGTTAATCTAGCAGACTATCTTGAGTAACTCTTTGTCTCTCAAGTAGATAGAGTTTAATTATTCTTTCTTCTGCTTTATGCAATTAATTGTGTGAAATTTTATCCTGACTTCAGAGTTACTCACAAGCTACCTATGTGCATGTACTGCTCTGTTGGCTTACAGAGTAGTAAATTAAATTCTTGTACTCAGTTCCAATGTGTGTGTTTGGCAGTGGGAGCACATCCCAAACACCAAGCAATTCTCAGACACCAGCAGGATGTCCCAAGAATTTAACTCAGTTCTGACACTACAGAACTGAGTTCAGTACAGAACAGAGTTCAGTTCTACAAGACTGCTCCCTACTGCCCCCCCCCCCATTTCAGACACCAGCCAGTCAGAAGCCCAGACTATATTACCTGTGCTTCTAACCGTCTAGCTATAAATCAGATTCCCATAACCTCCTCCTTGGGTTTGATTGATTTATTAGAGATAGAAGAAATATTAAAGTAAGATATGAGAAGGGGAGCCTGGGTGGCTCAGTCGGTTGAACGTCTGACTTTATTTTTTTTAAATTTTTTTTTTCAACATTTATTTATTTTTGGGACAGAGAGAGACAGAGCATGAACGGGGGAGGGGCAGAGAGAGAGGGAGACACAGAATCGGAAACAGGCTCCAGGCTCCGAGCCATCAGCCCAGAGCCTGACGCGGGGCTCGAACTCCCGGACCGCGAGATCGTGACCTGGCTGAAGTCGGACGCTTAACCGACTGCGCCACCCAGGCGCCCCTGAACGTCTGACTTTAGCTCATGTCATGATCTTGCAGTTCATGAGTTTGAGCCTCATATTGGGCTCTGTGCTGACAGCTCGGAGTCTGGACCCTAATTCAGATTCTGTGTCTCCCTCTATCTCTGCCTTTCCCCAGCTCCTGCTCTGTCTCTCTATCTCTCAAAAATAAAAACATTAAAAAAAATTTTTTTAAGTAAGGTGTGGGGAAAGGGCTTGGGGTTTCCATGCCGTCTCCAAACATGCCACTTTCTCCAATCTCCACATGTTCACCAACCTAGAAACTCTCCAAATACCATCCATTTGGGGTTTTGTGGAGGCTTTATTAAACAGCCATGATTTATTAAATCATTGGCCATTGGTATTGATTCAAACTCCATCCCCTACCTCCTTTCCCCTCTCTAGAGGAGGTGGTTGGGGTGGGACCAAATTCCAAACCTGTAATCACATCATTGACTCCATTGGCTACCAGCCCCCATCATTGTGTGCTTTCCAAAAGTCACCTCATTAACATAACAAAGACACCCATATCACTCTCCACAGTTACAAAATTCCTAGGGTTTGAGGAGCTGCTTGAACCAGGAGCAGTAGACAAAGACCAAATATATATAAGAAATATATATTAAGAAATATATATTTGGTCATCTGAATGATAGTATCACAGTATCACAAGTCCTAAATCAGTTTTCTTTCTTTTCTGCACTGATGTGGAGACGTCTCTCTTATTCAGAGGCCTTTTATTTCCCTAACACATGCAAAAGTCTTACTTTATGCTTTAGAAGGAAATTAAGAAAAAGGAGATGTAACTTATGTAACTTCTTTAGACAAAGCTCTAAAGAAGAGATATGGCATCCATACACAAATAATTTATCAAAAGCAAAAGTTTAGAGCCAAAGAAGACGAAGAGAGATGTGGTACTTCCTCCCCCACACCCACTATCATCCCAAAACAGATGCAGGATCTTCGTACCTCAGTTGATGTCTGGGACAAACACATAAACTAATACTTAACCTAATTGGGATTATCCTGTATGGGTTGTTTTGATTTCAACTCCTTTTTTTTTTTTTTTTTTTAACTCAGCTCCATACCCAACATGGGGCTCAAACTCATGACCCCAAGATCAAGAGTTGCATGCTCCACCGACTGAGCCAGTAGGTGCCCCGCTGATCTTTTTAAAAAATAGAACATTTGTGTAACATTTCCCATGTTATGGAACATTTTTAAAAACCTCAGCTTTCGGATGCCTCTGTGGCTCAGTCTGTTAAGTTTCTGGCTGCAGCTCAGGTCATGGTCTCACAGTTCGTGAGTTTGAGCCCCACATCGGGCTCTGGGCTGACAGCTCAGAAACTGGAGCCTGCTTCGGATTCTGTGTCTCCCTCTCTCTTTCTGCCTTTCCCCTTCTCGAGCTCTGTCTCTCTCTCAAAAATAAATAAACATTAAAAAAAAAAAATCCGCTTCGATGACTGTATGATAGCATTGAATGGATACTTAAACATTTATTTAATAAATTTCCTCTTTATGTTATCATAGATAACATTTCAATGAGTAGCTCTGGTTTTTGTTTATTTTGTATTTTTCTTATATTTGAATGTAATTTCAAATTTCCAAAAAATTTGCCAGAATAGTGCAAAAACCACCCATATACCCTTTACCTAGATTCACCTATCATTAACGTCTTGTCTCGTTTACTCTACCATTTGCTTTTTGTGGGTTGGGGGGACTTTTTCTCTACTAACTTAGGTCACATTGGGGTCGTGGGGGCCTGTGAATTAATTGACAGTAGTCGAGTTCACAGGAGAAAGGACAAGATTTATTTATATACATGTGGGAGCATTCATAATAGTTTATATAGCAGTTTAGTAGGGGGAAAAGGTGTGGGTAGTAAGAGTTTCAGTGAGAATGTATGCAGACTTTTTCCTCCCAATGTTAATGGACCATCTCCTTCCTGGCTGGAAACTCCCCTGGAGGGCAATTTATGGCGGCTGAATTCTCAACTACTGGTTCTGAGAGTCCATTTACTCACAAACAGGAAAATTCCTTAAAGGGGGGTTAATGGCAGCTGTATATTGTGGGGGCTCTGCTTTAGTTAGATAAGGAAATTTCAAATAAGATTTCCTTATGCATCTTTTATAGCTCAAATGTTTCTCATTTAAAGTAATCTTTATGGTATTCTGGTGGTATTTATGGTATTCTGGTTATTGGTACTTTCATCTCTCTCCATGTATATGTATCTTCAATATATATACATATATATGTGTAATATATATTTATTTGTATTTACTTGTATAAAAAGGAAGCAAAATATGCCACCCCAAAATATGCCTCCTTAGCATATTTATTATTTTAAGTTGGTTATTTTTAAGAAACTGCAGACACAAGAGAAACTCTGAAAACCCAGTGGAAGTGATCTTTTTGTAAGAAACATGTACATTTATTTATAGGAGACATCTCCATTTCTGTAAGGGTTTCTCCCTGAGTGTACCAGGATGAAGAAGAAACTGTATAGTTTCTTAGTCTCTAGAAACTGTTATCCGTGGAGAAAGCATGGAATTACATCTACATTACAACCTTACTTTTTATTTTCTGTGCTTTTCTTGGTAACCTCCCATAACTGGCTCCCCACCCCTAACCTCTTCTTTTGTCTTTAGCTGAGGATGGTATTTAAGGAGATGCCTTTGGCCATTTGGGTGAGTTATTCAGTTTTCTTGTGTCTCTCCCATGTGTACAGGAGGTATACATTCTATTGCACTTTTGCTTGTTTTTGTCCTGTTGGTCTGTCTTATATCAACTTAATTTTAGACCAAAGAACCTAGACAGGAAGAAGGGAAAACTTTTTTGCCCCCACAGATGGTGACCACGAAGGACTGGCTTGACTTTGCTTGCTCTGAGGCTGCAGCAGCTAAGTGATTCTGTGACCTCTGACAGGAGCCAGCAGAAGGTAAGAATTCTTAGGTCAGTCTCCCAGTTCTCTGCCTGCTGGGTCTGATGAAAGCAAGCGTGGCAAGGGAATTTTTCCTTTTCTAAATGTATATTAGCAGGAGGAAATATGTCTGGAACTAGTTCCTTTGGTATAGTGATTCTGGTAAAGAATTGTTGTGGAGCAACCTGATTGGGTGGAGGCTGGCCGTGTGGGCGGTGAAAGAATTCACCCAAGGCAGAACAAAGGAGATAGAAGTTTTGAATATACTGTCAGGGAGCAGCAGGCAGGATAGCAAAGGAGAGACTGCCAAGAGGCAATGATGGGGGGCTATAGTTAAGGGAGGAAGTGAAGAGTTATGGGAATATATGGACTTTTCCTTTTTTTTGGTAACTGTGCTCAGTTGTAAGAATCCTATTGGTCAGCTAGGGCTTATAGATATTTTGAATGAGCCCATTTGCATTCAGCTGGGTGGTCACTGTGGGCCCTTTTACCATACTTAGGGTGCCATTGCTCAAGCCTATTTCCTAAAAGTGGCCTCTGCATTGGTAAAGAGTACTCTTGTTTTTTACTGATCCTTTCCTTCCCAGTGATAGTCACAATTTTTCTTTGTTTCTGTCTGCTGTGTCATTTGTTATCTTGTTCTATGTCCTAAGAGTGTGGCTTTGTGACCAGTGAGAATATTCTGTCTGGTCTCCCATCCAGAAGGTGCACTTACTGGTGTGCATTTTGATGGCCAGTTGAATAACAGGGGTTCTGAGCCACAAAGTCACAAGCAGCATTCTCTTTGTCTAACTGTGCCCCTCTCAGGGGAGTTTGTTATTGGAAGTCCTGGCCCATAAGGGGCTTTTACCTTCTCAACCTCCATTGTTCTGTTAGTGCTGAAAAAATCCCATTATAGTAGCATCTACCTGCTATCACAGATTCCTGGGACTGTGTCTGGAGGTATCTCATGTTCTTGTGGGAAACCGGAAACGATATTTTCACCACACCATTCTTACCACTTATAACAATGAAGGCCTTTGCTTTCTTAGACTACCTTTGGGAGTAAGCTTTCTGGTTCTAAGAAGGTCTGCATTTTTTTGCACCCTCTTGTGGGGTGGTTCTTTCATCTCTGGTTAAGGCATAAAAGTGCTCAATGGTTTGAGTTGCTGTTAAGATTAATAGATCCTCATTAACTGCCAGATAATGAATTCTTTGACTTGGACAAAGTTCTGTATTTGAATTTTTTTTTAAAAAAGCGAGCTCTTCCCCTAAACAATTGTCTTACTGGTACCTGTAGAAAGACCACATTAAAAAAGGGACACAAAGAGGTTTAACGGCTAGCCTTAAAGACTCTTCGCAAAGATGAAAGAACAGAAATTAGACTTAAGGAAAAAATAATATCCACATCCAGCATAAATTCCTTTCCCTCAAACCTGGCCCCATCTGCCTGTTTTTATTACGGAAGCTGGTCTGGATCACCTGGCAGAAGAACCAAGCGGCACTCGGAAGGAAGAAGGTTTATTTTACACCAGTGGGCTCAGAGGAGATTATTGTTCAGAGATCTGAGCATCGAATGCAGGTGGGAAGGGTAATTTATAGCATCATCTTCCGCATTCCTGACAGCTTTTGTGCCCGCGCACGCACAGCCAACAGGACAGGAAGAACCCGGAAGAGGAGTCTCTAAGCTGAGAATTAGAGCTTGTTTTAGTTCCGTGGGCCATCTTATGGTGCAGAACTTGACTTATTTTCCCAACAGTAGTAATTTGGCACCTGAGGCAAGCAGGGTGGGAACAAGAATCTGCAAGGGAAGTCTTCAGGCAGGGATTGAAATTCCCTTATCAGTCCTGTTGGCCATCATAGAACAGATTTTTCCCTAACAGTTTAACTCCCCTTTCCTTACAAGATTTATAAAGAACACTCTAGCCTAATCTCTGAGACCAAAGTATACATGTTATTAAGATAAATGCTGAAAGGCAGAAAGTGAATTTACCAGAAGCACCTGGGACAGGCAGTAGGGCTTACTTTGCTATTTCTTCACACTCCTACTTTTCAGGGCCCTGTAAACAACCAGCTTCAGATTTTCCTATGCAGTCTCCTTTGTGGATCTATCCTAGACCCTCCACCCAAAGAACTCTTATCCCCTGTATAGCAACAGATCTTTTAAGTTATAAAGCCCTTCTACCTCCATTTTTAGAATATCTTACAAAATTTAGACAGGAGTTAGAAAGTTAGTGGTCATTCACAACCCACCTCACAGAGGAACAAATGACCAAAATTACTTCTAGGCCCTCAAAAAAATGATCAGCTGAAGTCCAATGTTTAGAGACTGATAAAAGGCCAAGGTTGAACTGTATACTCAGAAAGAAGGCTTTTGTTAAAATATTTATACAGAGTTTACAAAGGCATAATTATTTTGATTCCCATCTTTAAAAAAATTTTTTTTAAATATTTATTTATTTTTGACAGAGAGAGACAGAGCATGAGCGGGGGAGGGGCAGAGAGAGACACACACAGAATCCAAAGCAGGCTCCAGGCCCGGAGCTGTCAGCACAGAGCCCGACGAGGGGCTAGAACTCACAGACCGCGAGATCATGACCTGAGCCAAAGTCGGATGCTCAACCGACTGAGCCACCTAGGCGCCCCTATTTCGATTCCCATCTTAGTTAGAAATCTCCCTGATATAAAGAAGCAAGTTTTTTTTTTTTTAATTTTCTAAATGTTTATTTTTCAGAGAAAGAAAGAGAGAGAGACACACAGAGTGTGAGTAGGGGAGGGGCAGAGAGAGAGGGAGACACAGACTCTGAAGCAGGCTCCAGGCTCCAAGCTCCAAGCTGTCAGCACAGAACCCAGTATGGGGATTGAACCCAAGGAACTGTGAGATCATGACCGGAGTTGAAGTCAGACATGTAACTGACTGAGCCACCCATGTGCCCCTAAAGAAAGAAGCAAGTATAGTTGAAAAGATGATCATGCCCTTGATATTCAGGCTGTAATCCATTTTTTTTAAGTTTATTTATTTTGAGAAAGAGTGTGTGCACATGTGTGGGAGCAGGAGAGGGGCAGAAAGAAAGGGAGAGAAACAATCCTAAGCAGGTTCTGCACTGTTAGCACAGAGCCGGATATGGGGCTTGAACCCATGAACCATGAGATCACGACCAGAACTAAAATCAAGAATTGGACGTTTAACCGACTGAGCCACAGAGGCACCTCTGTAATTCAGTTTTTTAGGACAATTGAAACAACTGATTTTGTCTTGCAACTCTACAAAGCCAGAATGTGACTCTAGAAGCAGTTCATATCCCACCTATCTTTACCAAATCCCAGACCCTGTACAGTCATCTCAAAATGCTTGCAGATATTGGGACGTTGGAAATGGAATTTTCCTGCACTTCAGAAAAAGGAAGGGCATATTTAAATTACACTAGACCGCTGATAATAGGCAAATATGCCCCCAAAACTTCCACTTCGGAGAAAACTTGTATACTTTCTCTGTGCCTTTGCGATGTAGATTTTTTATGCCCTTTTTCTTTAGGACCTAAGAGCCATTCTTTGAAATGCAAACTTTAGGGAGAAATTTCTCATTAGTAGGGTTATTAAAGAGAGAGAGAGAGAAAGAGAGAGAGAGAGGGAGGAAGGGAGGGAGAGAGGGTATTTGGAAATTGGGCAAATGAAAAATCTTCTCCACAAATATTGGTAACTGTAAGGTCCATGGTTGTGTCTGTGTATGTTTATGTGTATCTATGAATGTATATTGTAGATGTGTGATATTTTTCTACCTCCAGATGGTATTGCCAGAATTAATTTGTGAAAGAGCTCTATGTAGTTGGCTTAAACAAACAAGTGCTTATATATATTTAGTGTTTATAAAAATTCTGAAAAAAAATGTAACTGATTAACAGAAACTAACCCGGATGCTTTTCAAGTTCACCTGATCTAGGATAATCTTTGGTAAATAAAAGCTACTCGAAATGTATTGGTTTAATTAAAATAGACATGTTTTCAGAGTTACAACATTAAATGTAATGTAGATAGACAACTACCTGGGTTTACTAATCAAATTTATATTATCTTTGTTACAAAATTCGTCAGCAAGACATGAAATTTTCATAACTAATCTGAACATAATTATTAAGAACAAGTGAATTAAATAAGTGTAAGTGAGGTTAAAGTTTAAAGATGAATTTTTCAGCAATATTTTTGTCTATGTAAATGGTTTCCCCAAATATTTTTGGTAACTTAAAACCTTAGAGTTTTACTAAGTTAAATTAGATGATGGAAATTCATTAAATATGTAGATCATTTCCAAATAAGATAAAATACTGAAACATTAATTATTGAACATAGGTTTTGATGTGTGAAAACGTTGGGGTTTGGAGCAAATGGTCATGAAAGAATTATTGAGGCCTCTTTGGTGCCAAAAGGTGGTCTTATTAAAGCGCGGGGCAGAACCCGTGGGCAGAAAGAGCTGCGCTGGGGTTGTGAGGAGTAGCTGATTATGTACTTTCCAGTTGGGAGAGGGTTAGGGATAGAAAAAGTCTCTAAGGAATTTGGAAGCAAGGTTTCCAGGACCTTGCAAGGCTAGCTGTTGTTGGGATGAGGTTATTTACTATCCTTCAGTAAAACCTTAGTCATGAGACCCTTCAGATGTTTATTAATGGGCCATATGTTTGAAGGATGATTGCTAGCATACATCTTGGTGGGTAGAGATAAAGTAAGTTGCCAAAGGAATGTTTATATGTTAAAGGAGACTTACAGGATCCTGGAGGTCAGGCTCAGGCTTATTTTAGGCTAAAGTATTAACATGGAGGCAGTTGAGTTCCTAGAGGAAGGTCACCGTAAGTTGTAAGGAAATTTAATTTTTTCTATGTTTCTTTTGCCTTTGTTCTCTACATCAGGTAGAGATATACTATTATCTTATAACAGAAAAACTAAAAATGCTTGGGTTTGTTAGTAAACATGTCTTGTGCCACTTAGAAAGATTGTACTATTAAAGGGGGCACATGCCTCTAGAAAGTATGATATGTATTCATAAATTTGCCAATCTAAAGAATGCCAGTGTAACAGGCAGTTTACAATTTCTTCTTAGTTTTTACTAGAAATTAAAGTCTCTAAGGGTTAAGAATTCTAATGTATGCAATTAAAACTGCTAGAAATCATAAGGGACACATTTCTATATGCAAAGAAAGTAAGATGTATGCTTTTATTAAGAAAAAGTATGAAGAATGGAGTTGCAGTTTTGTTGAGGGAAAAGAAAGTAATTTTGTCCTAAAGCAAAGCTGATTATCTCTAATGAGAAAGAGAACAAGGGACCAACTAAAATAGACATAGAAAGTTGTGGAAGGTTTATGAAAAAGGAATTTTGGCAAAGGAGTTTTATGTGTGATCAAAGTGGATAAGATTGAATTAATTTGTTATAAGAGTTTTAAAAACAAGCCTTAATATCAATAATGAACTTATATAAAACTGGAACTTAATTTTCTTTCATCTATTAAAAGTGCAAAGTTTGTGTGAATTATTGGTCCGCTCCTGATAAGAGGTTGTAAAGGGTCTTTCCTTACCTTCTGGGTGATTGCCTAGAACAAAGAATTTGTATCTTATCAAAGTGATTTCCTGTGTTTTATGTTGTTTTTGTTGGGTTTTTGATTACTAAATTAAACCTAGTCTTCTTGGTATTAAAAGAGCTAAGTTTTGCTCAGAACTGTGTAGCCTTTGAAGACTTTGTCACTTGGTTAAGTAGATAACTAAGTATTTCACAGTGACCTATGATGATCCTATTCAGTCAAGTGTCCAAACATTTTGATACGTTTGAAGTTTCCAAGATCAAATTCTTTTTTAAAAATTTTTATTAAGTTTTTTATTTTAATTTAAGTATAGTTAACATACAATGTAATATTAGTTTCAGGTATACAATACAGTGATTCAACAATTCTATATATTATTCAGTGCTCATTATGATAAATGTACTCTTTAATCCCCATCACCTATTTTACCCATCCCCCCACCTACCGCCCCTCTGGTAACCATCAGTTTGTTCTCTATAGTTAAGAATCTGGGGGCGCCTGGGTGGCACAGTCGGTTAAGCGTCCGACTTCAGCCAGGTCACGATCTCGCGGTCTGGGAGTTCGAGCCCCGCGTCAGGCTCTGGGCTGATGGCTCAGAGCCTGGAGCCTGTTTCCGATTCTGTGTCTCCCTCTCTCTCTGCCCCTCCCCCGTTCATGCTCTGTCTCTTCAAAAATAAACGTTGAAAAAAAAATTAAAACAAAAAGAGTCTGTTTCTTGGTTTGTCTCTCCCTCTCTTTTCCTTTGTTTTGTTTCTTAAATTCCACATATGAGTGAAATCATATGGTATTTGTCATCCTCTGACTGACTTATTTCACTTAGGATTGTACTTTCTAGCTCTTTCCATGTTGTTGCAAATGGCAAGGTTTCATTTTATATGGCTGAATAATATTCCATTATAAATATATATCCATTTTTTATCCATTTATCTTCTTTATCCATTCATCCATTGATGGACACTTAGGCTGCTTCTGTAATTTGGCTATTGTAAATAATGCTCCAAATAAACATAGGGGTATATATACCCTTTCAAATTAGTGTTTTTGTATTCTTTGAGTAAGTACTTGGTAGTGTGATTATGGGATCATAGGGTAGTTCTATTTTTTAATTGTTTGAGGAAACTCCATACTGTTTTTTATAGTGGCTGTCTATACCAGTTTGCATTCTCACTAACCAGTGCACAAGGGTTCCTTTTTCTTCACATCCTCACCAACACTTGTGGTTTCTTCAAAATCAAATTCGTTTTCATAAAGTTTATTTTTATTTATTTGGAAAGACAGATAGAGAGTGAGTAGGGGAGGGGCAGAAAGAGAGGGAGACAGAATCAAGCAGGCTTCATACTGTCAGCACAGAGCCTGATATGGGGCTCGAACTCACAAACCGTGAGATCATGACCTGAGCTGAAATCAAGAATCAGATGCTCAACTGACTGAGCCACCCAGGCACCCCTCAAAGTCAAATTCTTAATGAAGTACTTTTGATCTGGAAGAAACTTTGGGATATTTTAGAAGGTTCCAAGAAGCTCTTAAAAGATTTGTTAACCTAATTAGGCTCATTTAGTATATTAAATTACATGGGAAGTATTGTCAAATAAGTGATGCTAAGCCTTCTTAGGTTATATTTGTGAAGATACGTTATTAATATAAGTGTTCTAGAAAATGTATGAAGTTTTTGAAAATCTCGTTTGTCTTGGTATAATGCTAGCACTTGTAATTCTAGTTATTATCTTGAAGTGTTGTTTGTCACAGAAGTAACCAAATTTCCTTGTTAATTGCATCAGAGTGACTTCTCAGAATTTCTTTAACCTTGGGCATTTTTAAGTCATTTGTCATTTATAGACAGTTATTGTTTTACTCTGATAATTTTGCAAGTGTGTTTTCTTCAAATATTGATGGAAAAGACTTTTGAGGAATACAGGGTTCTGATAACCTTAAGATCACAAAAGTGAACTGGGGAAGAATTTCTGGAACTAGTGGAAAAACTAGATTCAGGCAAAAAAGAATTAATAACATGGGACTGAATGAACTGAAGAGGATAATTATATTTTTTATGTTTTGGGTTTTTTTTTTTTATTTCAAATATTGCTGATTTTTAAAGATGCTTTGTTTTTCCAGATTTAAGGAAACTTTTTCTCTTAAGCTAACTATAATTTATAGCAATTTGATAAAATATACCTTTGTGAACAAACTGAAACATTTATATTTTTCTCCCTACCCAACCCCTCCAGAATTCAGAAACTCACAGTGAGCATTCTTACATTTTTTATGGCAATTTATTTATTTGCATAAGTTCAATAATAATGTTCTCCTATAACAGGATACAATTGTAAACGTTAGTTATATTACCATGGCTTTGACTGGAATGTCATATTTGAGAGAGATACACATAGACTCAGGTATGACCAGACAGTTTTAAGGAACTAAGGTTGACTTTACGGAACTAATAAAGCCCCTTGGAAAAACTGCCTGGTACCTTGTTTGTACAGAGTTTCCAGCAGCCTTACCAGGTGAGTAAGGATTGTCGCTTTCTGGCAAATGCAGGAACCTTAGGATATTTTGTGGACCTTGAGAAGAGGAATTTACCCAGATCTATAGGTATTACAAGGCGAATCTGATGGCAAATCTTTGGTTTTGCTTTCTGGCCTGGAGAAGCTTTTAAAAGTTCAATATAAGACTCCTTAAGAAATGTTCCAGCTAAGGAGATTTAAAAAGAGCCTACATGGCCAACCACTATTCTTGCCATGCTTATGTAAATAATCAGGCCAAGTTTATTGAAACCAGACTTATTTTGCAAAAAAATTAGCCATAATTTGGCTATCTTTGGTGGAAATGAGGGTAATTTTAGAGAGAAAAAGTAAGTTTCAGTAGCATACTTTTATGGATATTAGATTCTAGTTCTGATTAATCGTCTTTGAGGGCTTGTTGTTTGCCTACAAACTGGACTGGATCCTAAATTCTTCTGGTTTCCTCAAATATCAGGCTGTGACTCTCCAATTATTTCCAGCTTTCTTGCATCCTTTTGATTTGGAATCATTGAGAACTAAAACTGCCCCTTTTTTCTGAAGTCCTAAAAACTAAAGCTAGACAACTCGATATAGATTTCGGAAAAATTGCTACAATAGCTCATGTGTAGACTGTTCATGCCTTTTGCCATGGGGGCCACTCAGAAAGATCACCAGGGACATCCAAACTGCAAAATACGAAATCTTTCAGATTGCCACTGCCTGCCCCCACTTTATCTGAAGATGCTTTGACCCTAACATCTAGTCTTGACTGGCTCCTACCTAGACTCAGAAACTGGTTTATAATCTGCTCCAACCATTAACCTTTTGTTTTTCTTTTGTTTCCATAAAAATGCCTCTTATTAATTACCTGATTGCTTGTGCAATATAGGCCTGGCCTTGGGAGCCCAGTTGCAAGGTCACCTCCTGAAATGAGACACAAATGTTTAACTGAACTGACATATTCTCAAGACGGAGACTGGTTCAGTGAGATATGGAGCAGTCTATCAAATTACATTCTGAGTTTTGAAACTTTTTTAAAGTTTCAAAGATAGAACTGAAGGGAGACAAAATATACCAACCCCAAATATGCCTGTATGGCATAGTGATTATTTTAAGCAGGTTATTTTTAAGAAGCTGCAGACACAAGAGAAGTTCTGAAAGCCCAGTAGAAGTTACCTTCTTGTAAGAGACATTTACATTTATAAGGAAAATCGCCATTTGTAATGGTGTCTCCCTCTATGTACCAGGAAGAGAAGGATATCTAAATCTAGAAACTCTTATTAGTGCTGAAGGCATGGACTTACATCTGCATTAGAACCTCACTCTTGTTTACTGTGGTTTTCCTGGTAACCTCTCATAACTGAATCTCCACTCCTAGCATCTCCTTTTGCCGTTAGCTGAAGACGATATTTAAGGTGATGCCTTTGGCCATTTGGGGGAGTTACTCAGTTTTCTTGGGTTTCTCTCATGTATATAGGAGGTATACATGTTAGTAATTTTTTTTTCTTCTGTTAACCTATCTTATATCAATTTAATTATTAGACCAGCCAAAGAACCTAAAGGGTAGAAGGAAAAATTTTCTGCCCCTACAACCTATTTGTCTATCTAGATAGATGGATGTATAGATTTAAACTCAGAGAATATGTATGTTTTTGCGAACCATTTCTTCCCACTATATTTCACCCTAATACTCCAGTCTGTATGAACTGTTAGAAGATAATGGAGGCATATTTATAATTTTTTTAAAGTTTATTTGAACAAAAATTGATTAGAATCCAGCAGTACCTCACCAGATGTGGTTAAGGGTAATCTACTGACAGAAGCAGGGGAAGATTTTTATAGAGAAAGTGTGGAAACAAAGAAATTATTTGATTGGCTAAAACTTATGTTTGCCTTATTTGGAAAAACCTAGCTGGCTGGGTGTGATTGGTTGTCCTTTGGTTTTGATTTCTTAATGTTGAAGTATTTACAGTCTTAGGTTTTAGTTTGCTTACGTGGAATGCTAAGGTTTCAAAACCACCCTAGTCTAATGGCCTCCTTGTTTACTTATTATAACATTACTAAGAACAGGTATATCTGTTACATAACCACAGTGCAGTTATCAATTTTAGCATACTTAATATTGATATAATTATATTTCCTAATCCACCATCCATAATCCAATTTTGTCAATTGACCCAATAATGCTTTTTATAGTAATTTTTTCCTCTTCAGCACAGGATTCAGTGTAGGTTCAGGTACTGTATTTAGTTGTCACATCTTTTTTAGTCTTTCTCATTTTTTTAAGATTTTACTTTTAAGTAATCTCTACATCCAATGTGGGGCTCAAACACACAACACTAAGATTAAGAGTTGCATGCTCCACTGACTGAGCCAGCCAGGAGCCCCTTAGTTTCCTTTAATATGGAAGAAGTCCTTGGCTTTTCATCGTCTTTTATGACACTAGCAGTTTTGAAAACAAAAATAGCCCCCTGAAAACACAGTACAATATTCCTTATTTTGGGTTGGTCTAACATTTCCCGAAGATTAGTTTCAGATTATGCATCTTGCCTAGAATAGTACATTAGTAATGTTATGTCCTCAGGAGACCACACCTGGAGGCACTTAATGTATGTGCCATCTGTCTCTCATTTGTTGTATTAATTTTGGTCTGGTCAAGGGGTTGTCTGGGCTTTTTACATTATGTTAGCTGGGGTTTTTCTCTTGTTACTAATAAGCAATCTGTGAGAAAAATTATGTTCAGTAGTACAACTCTGGTGATTATTAGATTCTACTCTTGTTAGTTATCTTTGAAGGTTTTTTATCTACCTATAAACTGGATTGTATCCTGAAATCTTCTCATTTCCTCAAGTATCTGGCTACAACTCTCCAAACTAACATTTCCAGTTTTCTTCACTTCAAGGCTGTCCTTTCTCCCTGAAAATTGGAGTTGGGTGACTTGATATAAACTTCAGAGAAATCACTGCAACAGATCATGTATAAACAACCTTTATGCCTGTTGCTGTGTGGCCACTCAAAACACGTGATGGCATCAAACTGAAAAAGATGCTATGGGCCCAACATCTAGAAATCATTGGCTGCCCTCAGGACTCAAATTGGGCTTTTTATAGGCTGCTTCAATCATTAACCTTTGTTTTCCTTTTGTTTCCATAGAAATGCTTCTTATTGACTACCTCCTTGCTTGAACCTTATAGGCATAGTTTTGGGATCTCGATGTGTTACTTCTGTAGGGTTCAGAACATGTCACCCTAAAATGTGCCATGTTGGCATATTGATTATTTTGAATTAAAGGTAGTTGAGAAAGAGTCAGTGCAAGGATGTTCTGACCTTCCTTTGCCCCCTCTAAGTAGAACATAACTTTCCTATGTGAAAGTACCCTCCTTATAGCAGAAGGGTAGATAGTTTCCTTATCACCAAAATAGGAGATAGGGCCAAGAAGGCTATATAAATGAACCTTGTTACTTCTTCACCATTTCACCTCAAGCCCAAACCTTGTCTTGTCAGTTCTTCACAAGTTTATTGTTTCTTTGTCTAAAATTTATAAAATCTTCTTGCTTTGGTTCCTTGCTATAAGTCTCATATTTTTGTGAGGCTCCCATATGTACCTACATAATTAAATTTGTTTTTCTCTTGTTAATCTTTTTATTTCTGGGGGATCTCATCCAAAAACCTAGAAGTGTAGGGGAGAAATTGTTTTTTTCTCCTCTTTACCACCTCCTGAAGTGAGACACAACTTGTGAACTGAACTGATGTATATTCTTAGGACTAAGACACTGGTTCATTGAGGTGGAGGAATCCTACCAACTCAGCTTCTGGACTGTGAAACTTCTGGAGGGAGTTTCAAAGGTAGGAGTGAAGGGTAGCAGAATATGCCACACTAAAATATTCCTCTTTGGCATAAGGATTATTTGGGGCTGATTATTATTATTATTTTTAAGGGTAGACACAGGAGTAGCTCTAAAAATAAAGTTGAATTTACCCTTTGGTGAGAGAATCTCTATTGATAAGGAGGTCTTTGTCTGTACCAGGAAGAAAAGAATGACTCTAAATCACAAGAAACTCTCATCAATGAAGAAGGTGATTTCTCAAACCTGCATAACAACCTTACCTTGTTTACTGTGTTTTTCTTGGTAAGCTTCCATAACTGACCTCCCAAATTCCCAACATTTTTCTTTTGTCTTTACCTGAAGATGATGTTTAAGGTCATGACTTGGGCCATTTCAGGGAGTTTTACTCATTTTTCCTGGGTATCTCCCACATATATATGAGGTGTACATGTTAATATACTTCTTTTTTCTGTGTTAAATCTGTTTTTTATTATGGGGGGATTTTAACCACAGAACCCAGAAAGGTAAAGGGAAAATGTTTCCCTCTCTACAATGGAAAGACACCGTAAGACCCTGTAGATAGTCTCCTCTAGATTTAGCATTTATTTATTAAAAAAATTTTTTTAACATTTATTTATTTTTGAGAGACAGAACATGAGCAGGGGGGTGGGGTGGGGGGAGGAGCAGATTGAGAAAGAGGGAGACAGGAGACGCAGAATCGAAGCAGGTTCCAGGCTCTGAGCTGTCAGCATAGAGCCCAACACGGGGCTCAAACCCAGGAATGGTGAGATCATGACCTGAGCTGAAGTCAGCTGCTTAACCGACTAAGCCACCCAGGCACCCCTACATTTAGCATTTATTGGTGATTTTTACCTGAGCCAATCTTTACTGTTTCGGCTGAAAAATGAAGATTTTTCCCATTCAATCACTCTTCATATTTACAAGTCAGCACTTTCTTATACCTGCAGTGCACGAAATTGTGCTTCTCTTTCCACCTTCATTGCCATTTACTATCTTTTATCTAACCTTGTAGGTTAGAAAGTATATCATAATTTTTTTGTTTCTAGATTATTAATGAGGCTTACTAATTTTTAACTTTGTTATTAAATTATCTATTCATACTATGTCTACTTTTATTAAGAGCTTTGTGTTTTATATATCCGCATGAAGTATTTATATATTTTGGTGCTGTTAATACATTCTCATATTGGTAACAGTTATTTTTCTAGTTTTTTATTTGCATTTCAATTGTGTGTATAATTTTACCTTACATTTAAATATTTTTGTATTGAGTCAAATGTATCCATTTTTCCTTTGTGATTTTTCCCATTGGTATAACAATTAGAAAGTCTATTTTATAGAGTACATAATAAATTAAATAATCAGTATTTTAGTGTTGATTATATACATACTGCCTATACTGAAAGGGACTTTTTTTGTCTGTGTGGAAAAGAAAAGCTCTGGAATTGGGATAATTAGTTCCAAAGACAATTTCATAACAGTAACAGCTATTAATACAGGAACTGTTAGTGAAAAAGATTATGTGTGTGTTTATAAGATCTCTTTTAACACCAAGACCATTTACAACTTTGTCCATAGGGTCTGGTATAGTTAAAAGGTAAGCAAAAGGTTAGTTGCTGTTATTTATTTTTACAAAAGTCCAAAACAGAAGTCCAAATGGGGTAAAGATGCCCTCTAGTGGAAGTTTAGGTCCTCTTTATAATCAAACTGCAAACATGAAAAATCTGTCCATCATTTTATAAAGTGTATGCAATTGAAATGTGGGGTTTTTGCTTTCTTTCTAAACAATGGAATCAATAACAGAATTAAAAATTAATTCTCATATATAAGAAATGATATTCCCATTCGTATCTTCTTCCTGGATGGGTTTTATTTATTTTAATTACTCCTAGAGTACATAATCCTGTACATAGGAAAAACCAGATTGTCATGGTCAACAGTCTATTTTCTCTTTTGAAGAAAGATTTGGTCACTCTTTATTGACAAGTATATCTACTCTTTCTCATAAGGTTATACAAATAAATATTGACTTGTTCAGTAATCTGAGTGTGCTATCAGAATTTGCTTTAATTTCATGAAAGAAATTGTTTTAATATTTTGAAAGTAAATAGTTTGCAAAGTTATAAGTGCTAATGATAAATATCAGAAAAAGAAGATGTTGACAGAATTGCTTATTATGTGACTTTCAGTGTTGATGTGTTTGAGAAAGAGATAAAAGGGTATAGGAATTGAGTGTGTAGAGTTAATTTTGTGGTCTTTAAAAAAATAATTCTGGGCCAATTGGATATCCATCTGGACCAAAAAAAAAAAAAAAAAAAAAAATCTTAGCTTTCCCCTCACTATAGAGAAAAATTGATCCCAAGTGGATTGCAGATCTAAATGTGAAATGTATGGGGCACCTGCGTGGCTCAGTCGGTTAAGTGTCTGACTTTGGCTAAGGTCATGATCTCAGGGTTCATGGGTTCAACCCTAGCATCAGGACAGTCAGTCCTGGAGCCTGCTTCAGATTTTGTGCCTCCCTTTATCTCTGCCCCTCCCCTGTTTGTGCTCTGTCTCTCTCTCAAAAAAAATAAACATTAAAACAAATTTAAATGTGAAAGGTAAAATAGTAAAGCTTCTAGAAGAAAACATTGGCATCTTCAGAATAGCAAATATTTCTTAAACTGCATAGAAACAGCACTAACCACAAGGGAAAATGTTGGTAATTGTACTGAATGAAAATTAAGAACTTCTTTAAGTAAAAACAAAAACAAAAACAAAAAACTACTAAGGGAGTGAAAAGGTAAATCACACAATGGGCAAAGACATTTGCAATACATGTATTCAATGAAGGACTCATCAAGAATATGTAAATAATTCTTATAAATCAATAAGAAAAAGAACATAGTAGAAAAATGGATAGCTTAATAGGTATTTTACCAAAAAATTCTAGTGACTAATAAACTTATGAAAATGTGTTCAACTTCCTTAGTCATCAGGGAAAGTAAACTTAAATCACAGTGTGATAGCACTATAACCAAAAGTGTGCTGGTAAAGGTTGGACAATAGGCTTTCCAGGGGGGAAAAAAAGTATGGTGTGTATATCATAAATTGACAAATAATAAAAAAAAATACAATATAATGTATACTTCTCATTCTAAATTCCATATAGCCAATTGATTTTATAGAATGCTCTTGTTGATTTTTGCTGAAGTCTATCCATATCTGTAAATCAACCATGCTTTGATAACTTTTTAGCTATTCACAACATATCAACTACAAATATGACACTTTTGAGTTTAACCTGCATTATTCACATTTCCGCATCACTTTCTTAAGTCTGTATAAATCAATAGTACAATAAATCAAGTCCTTATAAGTAGCATTTCTCAGTTCCTATGGTGTAAACACTCCATTGTAGTCAATTTCATATTACCCACAGGCTATTGCTGAAGAAATACATGACAGTGCACCATTATAATGTATTCCCACCGTACAAATACAATTGATATAAATAACCTTAATGGCATTAAAGATAGTCAAATGTAATACAATGGGAGGTAATGAAATTTGAATACTTATTACCTTTGTTTTGATATAACTTACTTAAGTTTATATTATTTAATTTTTAATAATGGTTGTGTTTAACAACTAGCTTTCAAAATTATTGAAAATTTAACCATTGGGGCCTGTGACCTGGTAGGAGCCAACTCTAGCATACTCTTCAACCTACCAGAAGAAAAAGACAGCCAGTACCAAATGAGGCCCTATGACCTGACGATTTAATTCCCAGTATATCCCTGATAAATGCACACATATATTCATCAAAGACATGTACAAGAATGTTCGCAGCAGCACTATTCATAATAGCAACCCCAAAGTCCATCAATAGTAGAAAAGATAAATAAATCACAGTGTATTCAGTGGAATAAACTAATTATTACATGTACCCATCTCATAAATGTGATGATGTTGAGTGAAAGAAACCAGATCCAAGATATATATACTGCAGTTTACATTTATGTAAAGTTTAAAAATAGGCAAAATTAATCTATAGTATAAATAGGAGAGTGAAACCTCTTGGGGTTAGGGCTCAAAGGGGACAACTAGGGTCCTGGTTATGTTGTTTTCTTAACCTAATCTTTTTTTTTTTTTTTTTAAGTAATCTCTACCCCAAACAAAGGGCTTGAACTCACAACCCCAAGATCAAAAGGCACATGCTCTATCAACTGAGCCAGCCAGGTACTCCATGTTCTTTTTCTTATCTGGCATTGTTTACACAGATGTGTCTAGTTTGTGAACATTCATCAAACTGTACAACTTAAGATCTGTGTGCTTTTCTTTGGTTGTTGCATTTCAATAAAGAGTTTACTTTAAAATTTTTTTAACTTACTCTCTCGATTAAAACATACACACAGACACACACACACACACACACACACACACACACACACACACACACAAAACAAACAAAAAAACTGACCTGATAATTTCAAGGTTAAAGTAAATTGGTTAATATAATTTATCTGAAGAAGTAGGGGAGTAGAAACCAGAAGGCTAAGTAATGGAGTCCCATTGTCTAACCATGAAACCGTGTGAAAGGAATTTTATTCCTTTTGTGACTCTATCCTTTCTACTACAAAACAGTAGTATTGGTGAATTACACAAACTGGAAAATGATTGAAAGAAAAAGCCTATTAAATATCTGTATTAACCTTAAAAACAGCTAAATGCTTTATGAAGCTAAATTATGTCAGAGTGCTATATCCTAGTGCTTTCCCTAAAAATATGGCTTTAATAATAAGAGTGAAGTAGCCATTTTAAAAGTTTCAAAGACATTATAACCTTGTTAATTTCTTTCCTTTGGCCTGGATCCACAGAGGGAAAACAGCTGCGAACCAATAAAATAAAATGGGAAGGAGTGCTTCTTAGTAAAAGATATGGGTAAATGGTTAAATGAATATTGGAAATGGACTGAGGGTTCCATCAGCTGTAAACACAGGAGAAGGCAAGAAGCAGCTTTCTGCTGAGTAGACATTAATTTAACAGGATATGTTGCAGATAAAAATATTTTCCAGAGGTTATTAATTCCTGTAAGTCTACACCTACATTTTCAAATTAGTATCAAATTACTTTTGAAGGTTTTCTCCTCCCATATGTAGCATATCAAAATACTACATAAAAAAAGACATTAGATTCTGTTGCTACACAAAGACCCTTCTAGAAGTTTTACCACTACAGCACATTTCACATTTCATAAATTTTTATGCCTGTTTTGACCTAGACTTTCCTTTCTGTGTGAGTTACTTAGCAGAACTTAGTTTAAGAATATGTGATATGTCTAAAAGGAAGTATTCATTTAGATAGATGTGATGGAAAGAGATCATTTCTTGAAGATTCCTGTTGAGCCTTACATTTTGGTCAAGGATGAGAACTATTACCAAGCACCAGTTTGGCAATAATTCTATACTTTTCTTCTGAAAAGAGTCTTTAATCAATAATCCAAGATCTTGGAAGTTTTTTATTCATTTGGTTCTGCACACACAAAGTTAATAAATGTGAGTAATAGGCTCAGATCAACTAAACAACCAGATACAGACACCACTTGGGCAAGTCAAACATGGTGTGTATATTTAAAGGTGCAGCATGAAGTCAGAGCTGGTAGAGTATGCAGTAGAGAGATCAGTTCTCTTTGCCTGTTAACAGACAGAAGTGCTTCCCCTTGAAGATCCCTCAAAAAGGCCACACCAGCAAATACCCAGTATCTGGTAAATCTGAGCAAATGAAGCTCACATCATACCTTTCAAAGCTCCGCTGCCCACTTCAGACCTAGTCGTACACATATGGTGCTAAAGCAGTCCAGGACATGGTCTTGTGTGGGTACATGCTGGAGAAAACTATACCGTGGCTAGGTGTACCTCATCTATCTCAGAGTCCTATGACCCATGTAAGGCTTGCAGGTGTAGAGTATGTAGTACTCATACTCCTAAATAAACTTTTCATTCATTACTCTAAACTCTCTAAGCTAAAACATCTTGAGCCAGATATAATCCTGAATTCTGTGCTGTGGAGCAGAGCAAGAATCCGTTACCCTGATGGTCCTTGGGCCAGATATATTCCTGATTTCCATGCTGTGGAGCAGAGCGAGAATCCATTACCCATGCTAATGCACCCTTGGACCAGCTTTAGGTCCTATTCTACAAGTCCAGGCTTACTTAGGTTGACAAGGAATGATAAGACTGAAGAAGGAAAAAAAGACTGCAAAGTATCTGCCCCAACCATAGACTGTCTAATTATGTAGTCACTAGCCATTATAAGACAACTTTTCTACTCATTATTTTCTATGTGGTTTTGCTTTATTTTGTTCATTTGTCTTTGCCTTCCAAACCTATGCATTGAGATATGGAGAATTATATCTAACCATGCTTTCATCAGGTGAAACGCCCATTTGCTTTAGCCATGTCCTTCCTTTGAACTCAATTTTAAAATGATAGGATGCAAAGTTGCAGTGTCTCAATGCAATCCCAGCAATTTGGGTTCATCATTGGATTCATCTGTAATATTTTAATTAGGGAAGAATTGCTAGATGTTACACATCTCTGCCTAAACTTTAGTGTACCTTAACTACTTTTTCATGCCGAAACTCTTACTCATCCTGGATCAGTCTGCTAAGGCAGAGAATTGATTGGGATCAGGAGTCAGGTTCAAACCCTGGCTTTACCACCTTCTAGCTTTGTAATCTTTGTTAGGTCCCATAGACCTTGAGCTTTGCTTTCCTTCTCAGTAAGGTGTGATTAAATCTACCTCATGGATTTGTAGTGACAGTTAAGCTAATGTTTGTAAACTTGGCTAGAACTTGACTCATAATCCATGCTCAGTAAATATAAACTAGTCTAAATCTGACAGTTTGGTCTTTTGGTATATGTAGCATGTATCAAAATTCTTTATTGTCCACAATTTTTAATGCCAGGGATGGGTTTTACTGAAAACCTTTAAATTTCAGCAATAAATTATTTGCTAGGATTTAGAGGATGAATTGTGTTCTGAACAGAAACAAAAATGTTTGCAGCCAAAAGCATTTCCTTGTTATGTGAAACTAAGGCTTGTGAGTGTATGCCAAGCAACTCACAAATAAATACATATCATATTCTGGGCCACCACTTACTTTCTTGGAAGATTTTTGAGAAAATTAATGAGTGTATCCAAGAGTTTATTGAACTCAAGTAAATTTTCACTGAGCCATTTGCTTGCTCACTTTGTTAGGTGGATTAAAGGTTATGGGAGAGGGGCAGGGTTGACAGTGCAGCTAATGGACTAGGAAACAGTTAGCCTGCACAATAATGCAGGCAAGGAAAATCATTCCACATAGGGATTAAAATTTTAATTGGTTTCTCAAGGCACTTGCAGACTCTTCAGGAGCTAATTCTGAATTTTAAAGGAATGCGAGAGGAGTGCAGTCATGACCATTTAGGACTTTCTATTTTACATTTATAAATATTAATTGAACACATTACCACTGTCTAAAAATGGCCTAATAAATATTTACCAAGAACAGCTGGCTATTAGATTTCTTAACTTCCTGCTTCCAACTGTGTTAATTTTGGCAATGAATGTGCAAATTACTTAGCTTGTTTAGGGATTCTGAACTTGGAAGGGACAGAGGTGGCAAAGTAGGAGAAGTTATATGAAAATCAGCAAGAAAGGCACAGGACAGTGGCAGGCAAAGGCTCAACTCTCCCTCCATCTCTAATTACTGCCCAGTCTCCATTTGCTCATGTGATCTAGGTTCACCTGATTTCAGGTACCAGCCCTGAACTTTGGAGCTAATTGATGCAAAGGAGCAGGGACTTCAGGAAGCCCTATAGGTGCCACCTAGTTGCGTTCCCAGGAGAGCAGAGGCAGCAGTGGTAGCAGCAATAGTGTGTCCGTGGTACAGGCTGCGAGAGTGATGTTTGTGTGGGCTTGACTGGGTAAGTTGGCTCCCATGTGTGATTTTGGGTGGTGTTCCTGGCTGCATGGCCCATGTCTGGTTCTCTACCTTACTTTGTATTCTGAGGCCTACCATGAGCATGTTCACAAATTCCTTTCTGTTAAATAAGCCAGAATCAGTTTCTCTTGCTTGTAACGAAGCATATTATGTGGTGGAGCAATTAACTCAATTTTTAAAAAGCCAATAGTAGGCTGTCAAAAATTTCTACAGATTGGATTTGGTGTGGCCAATTTGAGACCTCCCTGATAAATTATAAGCTTCTTTATAAATGAAGTGGGAGAATAGAAAATATGAACAGAATCCAGTTTCTTCATTTTTTTTCTTTTCTCATTGTCAAAGTAGTACATTATCTCAATTTTTTAAGTGGTGTTTTTAACAGAGAAACAATTACATAATAATTCTTTAACAGATTGTCATAGGTTCAGAGAAAAGGCAAGAGTTGAGGTGGAATGACTGATGCACAGAGCATAACTAGTTTGTCAGAACTCTTGGCACTGTGGTGTTCATGACCAGCTGTCTGGAAAATGCATATTTCCTAATAATACCTGGAAAAATGGTGTGGCCTGGTGGGAAAGACAAAGGAGACTTTCCCTTTCTTTTAACACTCATGCCAATCATGCCAATAGACAACAAATATTGTCTATTTTAAGCAAAACATTGTGCTAGCAATCTGGAGAAACTCAAAGAAGTGAGGTATCTGAATGCCCTTGAAGGAAACATATTTGTTCATTCATCTTTCAAATATTTATTACACTCGATTGTATTAGACACAATGTATACAAAGGTATACTAGGTACAGCCCTTGTCCTCTGAGGCTTATGGTAAATAAGTACCATCATACCCATGACTAGATGCCTGTGTGGCCTCGTGATATACAGGAGCCTATTAGATATATTTATTTACTTAGCAGGTTATTTATTTATTTTTGGTTAACATTTTAGACATGTACAACCAATTACCATAGCTGATGTTTTTTTTTAAATTGATATTCTTTGCAATATCTCAGGTTTGCAGATTTAAGCAGTATATAATCAGCAAGTTATAAATAAACTCAGATTATACATCTGTGTTCCCAAAGGTGACATGTATAAGTACATTAACTAAAAGCATGCATCTAAAATTATGACTAAACTCTTTCTAAAATGCAGAAATATAAAATTACACTATTTTAAATAAAGAGATTATCTTTATACTTCAAAATCAAATTTGGCTTATATCAGAGATGGATGACAGCTATAGGGTTGTGCTGTGCTCTTCAAAGCCAATTACCTAATTTTTTTTCTTTTTTTTTTTTTTTGTTACATGAACAATAGCGATGATAGTAAAGGAAATTACCCCCTGCCTCTTAATTGCCAATCTGGCATTTAAGAAAGTTCTGCAAAAAGGTAGTGCAACTGAAAGGCTTCAAATTCCAAGTTAAAATCTGGTAGGCTCAGATTTAAAATAGGGTATGTTGCAGGGGCACCTGGGTGGCTCAGTCGCTTAAGCGTCCGACTTCAGCTCAGGTCATGATCTCACAGCTCATGATTCGAGCCCCGCGTCAAGTTCTGTGCTGACAGTTCAGAGTCTGGAGCCTGCTTCAGATTCTGTGTCTCCCTCTCTCTGCCCCTTCCCCACTCATGCTTTGTCTCTCTCTGTCTCTCAAAAATGAATAAACGTTAAAAAAAAATTAAATAAATAAAATAGGGTAGGGTATGTTGCAGATGAAAAACGAAAGATACCATTGGTTTATTTTTAATGGAATCAAAAGTTTTTGACATTTCTTGGAAACTTGGAACTACTAAATTTCATTTCTCTAAGTATTTCTATTAGTTTTTCTTAGTGGTGCAAGTTATCACAAATAGCTTACAGAGTTATTCTCTACAAGGCACTTCTGTTTGCTGCTGTTCAGGAAGAAAAAACTGTTCTGCATTAACTTCACAATATATGTGTTTTTGCTATAAAATTTTATCATGGCAGATATCTAACAATTTTTTTCACTAAATCAAAACAGTATAATATTTTTGTTCTATCAGCATTGCATTTAAAAAATGTTAATGTTACACACAAAGAACCATTATCTTATTTGGCTATTAGATACTGAGTTGGAAAAGCCTACAGTTCTTTTGCGTTTCCCCTTTACTCTCACACTACTGCCACACTCATAACACTTCTGATACTTCTGGTCACCAAATGTGTGAAGGTTTTCTGACACCAAGTAATTCTCCAGGACACCTGCTGGGTGTACTACAATTTAACTTTTCTGACACCCGGAGACAGAGTCAGAAGATAGTGTCAGATCCCACAGGTTAAAGCCTCGGTCCCACAACACTGTTCTCACCCCACTTCAGATGTCAATCTCAAGTAATGGGTCCCCAGGTTACCCACAATTTCTGTCTGACGTGGCTGCAAATCAATGGTCTCATGACCCACTTCTTAGATTCACAGAGCTGAGCAGCACATAGAACTCAGGGAAATACTCATGTTACCAGTTTCTTAAAGGATATGATCAAGGATACAGATAAACATCCATATGAAAAGATACATAGGGCAAGGTCTGCCAGGGTCCTGAGGACAGAAGCTTCTGTCCCCATGAAATTGGGGTGCATCACCCTCCTACTACATGGATGTGTTCACCCACTTGGAAGCTCTCTGAAACCCTTCCAGCTGGGATTTTATAGAGGCTTCCCTCACATTGGCAGATAAATTATTAACTCCATTTCCAGCCCTTTTCCCCTCTGGAGGAAAGAGGTGGTGAGACTAAAGATTTCAATCTGCTTCTTCTTTTTTTTTTTTTAAATTTTTTTTTAACATTTATTCATTTTTTTGATAGAGAGAGACAGAGCGTGAGTGGGGAGGGGCAGAGAGGGAGGGAGACACAGAATCCGAAGCAGGCTCCAGGCTCTGAACTGACAGCATGGAGCCTGACGTGGGGCTTGAAGAACTCACAGACGGTGAGATCATGACCTGAGCTGAAGTCGGACACCTAACCAACTGAGCCATTCAGGGGCCCCAAGACTTCAAGTGTCTAATAATGACTTAGTCTTTCTGATAACCAGCCCCCATCCAGGAACCAAAGAGGATCCCATCCCAAATCATCTCAATACAATAAGCAATACTCCAGTGCTCATATCACTTAGGAATTTATAAGAGTTTTAGGAGCCCTGTGTCAGGGACTGGGGATGAAAACCAAATACATGTGTCTTATTATGAATCACAATATCACAGATATAATTTAAATTTCTTACTAAGAGAGAAAGCATATGAACAGAATGCAGAATTTCTTAAAGTTTAAATGTTGAAGAACTCCAAAGGGCAAAATCTAATCAAGTGGTTTAGCAACTTTGAAAGAGGTTAAAGGCACTTAAGCATCTTAAGATCCAAGTCAAAATCTGGGCTTCCTCTTTCTAGGCATCGTCCCTTTGCTAAGTAACAACCTCCTTGAGCTTCAGTTCCTTCACGTGTCAGGTGGGGATCACTAACCACTTCTTAGGATTGTTGTGAAAATTAAATAATGAGTGTAAGGGGTCTGGCTTGTCGCAGGTAATTTAACAAATATTTGTTCTGTATCTTTCTCTTCTCGAAGAGCTTAAGATCTAGTTGAGACTACAAGCTGTAAACCCAGGAAGGGATAAAGAAAAATCCAAGAGTTAAACCACAACTCACACGCACTGAGGTGGCTGGAGAAGATGATCTTTAATGTCCCTTCCGGCTCTAAGCATCGATTACTCTATGACAGCTGTATGAGAAGTGTCATGGGGCAGTGCATGATGAATGGGCAATTGGGAAGTGCAGACAGGAAGTGCTGTGAGGTCGAAGAAGGGAGCATCTGCCCTGGGCTGGAATGGTTTTGGAAGACCATTAAAAAATTCTGAGTTGTCTCAGCTACAACAAAAGCCCAATTCAATTAGGAGAGCGACTGGCAAGAGTCTGATTATAATACAAATTCAAGCCCAGCTGAGGAGAATAATAAGAAACATAAAATACTGTAGAGAAAGAAGAAAGGAAAATGCAGTGTCAGCAATTTGGTTTCTGAAACACACAAAGAATATTAAGTAGCTATCATGCTTTTCATCCTTACAATAGTCTTTTAAGGTGGACAAAGTATTCAGCCCTGCTGAGAATCTCCCATGAGTGAGGGATTTGTTAGAAACGTGTTCGGTTCCAAATAATAGAAAACCTGCCCAACGTTGGCTTAAAAATAAAACGGTGGGTTTTTTTCCCCTAAATAGAAAGAACTTTAAAGGTGGACAGCCCAAAGTTGGTGCCACCTCAAAATAACAGTCAAGACACAGTTTCTCTCTAGCTCTCAGCCTCACCGTCCTTAGCATGATGGCATATGCCCTTACTGCTTGTTGCCTTATGGTAGATGGCATCACATTTGCATTCCAGACCCGAAGCAGAGAGAAGGGCAAAGGAGCAAAGAGTGAGGGCAAATGGCATATCCATTGAGTCTGTGCCTTTTTATTAAGGAAGCTAGTTTTCCTGGAAGATTGCCCACTAGACTTCCCCTTCTAACCTGCTAACCAAACTGTATCTCATGGTTGCTGCCAGTGGTAAGGACACTGGGGAGAAGGGGTTAGTCAGCCAACAATGTAGACAAAAGTGTTGAAGACTTGTGAAAAAAATTACTACAGGAGATAAAAGCAGGCAGTTGTTTTCCTTAAACAGAAAGCTTTACCTGATTTTTTATTTTATCTTTTATTTTTAATATTTATTTATTTTTGAGAGAGAGAGACAGAGTGCGAGTGGGGGAGGGACAGAAAGAGAGGGAGACAGAAATTGGAAGCAGGCTTCAGGCTCTGAGCTGTCAGCACAGAGCCTAAGTCGAGGCTCAAACTCACGAACCCCATAAACCATTTAAAAACTGTAATAATTGTAGATTCACGTGCAGGTGTAAGAAACAATGCAGAGAGATCTCCTGAACCCTTTAACCTTCCAAAACTATAAGTACAATATCACAGTCAGGATATTGACTTGGAGATGTTCAAAATACAGAATATTTCCATCACTGCAAGTATCTTTCATGTTGTCCTTGTATAGCTACACCTACTTCCTTCCCTCCTGCCCTTCCGTTCATTCTTATTTTCTAGCAACCACTCATCTGTTCTCCAGCTCTCTAATTTTGTCATTTTGAGAATGTTACATAAATAGAAACATATGGTATATAACCTTTTGGAATTGGCTTTTTCACTCAGCATAATTCTCTGGAGAATCTGGAGGGTCACACTGAGTCACCTAGGTTGTTATTTGCACAACTGTTTCTTCTTATTACTGAGTAGTATTTCAGGGTGTGGATGCAACACAGTGTATTCACTCATTTACTTGTTGAAAGATACCTGGGTTGTTTTGGCCATTGCAACAACAACAACAAAAAGCTGCTATATACATTTGTGTGCAGGTTTTTATGGGAACATAAAATTTAATTTCATCAGGATAACTGCCTAGTAGTACAATTGCTAGGTTGTATGGTAGTTGCATTTTTGGCTTTTTAAGAAATTGCTAAGTTGTTTTGTAGAGTGGCTATACTATTTTGCATTCCTACCATCAGTATGTGAGTAATGCCTTGTTGGCATATGGTATTATCACTATTTTTTTTTTATTTTAGCCATTCTGATAGATGGATAGTAATATCTCACCGTGGTTGTAATTTGCATACCCCTAATGATGTTAGACATCTTCATATCTGCTTGTTTGACTACTGAATGTCTTCTTCAGTGAACTGTCTCTTCATGTTTTTTGCCCATTTTCTAATTGGATTTTTTTTTTACTTATATGTTTTGAGGGTTCTTTTAAAATTTTGTTTATTATTTTAAAAGTTTATTTACTGGGGTACCTGGGTGGCTCAGTCGGGTTGGGTGTCCGACTTCAGCTCAGGTCATGATCTCACAGTCCATGAGTTCAAGCCCCACATAGGGCTATGTGCTGATAGCTCAGAGCCTAGAGTCTGCTTTGGATTCTGTGTCTCCCTCTCTCTCTGCCCCTCCCCTGCTCATGCTCTGTCTCTCTCTCAAAAATAAATAAAAACATTAAAAGTTTATTTACTTTTTTTTTTTTAGTAATCTCTGCATCCAACACGGGGCTCGAACCCATGACCCTAAAATCAAGAATTGCACACTATTCTGGCTGAGCCAGCCAGATGCCCCAGGAGTTCTTTTTATGTTCAAGATACTGGTCTTTAGGTGGATATGGTTTGAACATATTTTCTCCCACTCTGTAGTTTATCTTTTTGTCCTCTTAACAGGGTCTGTCACAGAGCAAGTTTTTAATTTTGATGATGTTCAGCTTACCAATTTTTTCTTTTATATATCATGATTTTGTTGTCGAATATAAGAATTCTTTGCCTAGTCCTAGATCCGAAAGATTTTTTTTCTGAAATTAAAAAAAAACTTTCATAGTTTCATCTTGGGTCAGGTCATGATCTCACGGTTTGTGGGATCAAGCCCTGCATTATGCTCTGCACTGACACTGTGGAGCCTGCTTGGAATTCTCTCTCTCCCTCTCTCTTTGCCCCTCCCCTGCTCATGCTCATTCATTCTCTCTCTCAAAATAAATAAATAAACATTAAAAAAAATAAAACATTCAATCTATCTCCAACAAAGTTATATTATAATCTAAACCACAAGAGATAAAAATCAGTATTTATGTTTACATTAATTGGTTGAGAGAGAGATTTTATGGATTCTGATCTAAAAAAATTTTTTTTAACGAATTTGTGCATAACGAATCTAGAAAATGCACCTGTAACTTCTTAGGAGGTCATACTCTTCCAGCCCTTTTAGGAATTCCATTTTAAGGCCAAGGCCAAACACAGAATTTAAGTTTATCAAATTACACCAAAGCTAAGATTTGAAAAAGGATAGATATCCTGAGCATAAGGACTATGGGATTAGAAAACCCATTTTTCCCAGATGAGATTTGAGGATTAAATAAAGAAGTGCAAAACGAGTTTCTTTCTGGTGTAATTTGCCCCTATTACCTCACTCTAAGACCAAGCTCATCCTAGGCTTGTAGCAGACAGATTTGACACCAAGTACTTACTTCTGACATCTGGAGATCTTATTATTGAGGGGCAAGAAGTGTGAGGAGAGATGTAGGTACTTTCTGCCACATAAGTATTTCATTTATGAAAAGCCTGTGGCCTTTCCATGCTAACAAGAGAGGGGTCCATATGGAGGTGTTGTTCTAGGCTCCCATGTAACTTTAAGGAAAACTTGCACAATGTCCGGAGCCCTTGACGTCCTGCAAAGGGAGGAGGATGTCCTCTAATTCCTTGCAGCAGAACTTGCTTAGATGACACTAACATTGACTTCCAAACAGAACAGTACATCTACCGAAAAGAAAGTGATGGTGCATTACAAATCTAGAGAGATCTATGAGAAGCTTCTGCCGGCAGCTTGTTCCATTGTTGCCATCAAAAACCCGGCTAATGTAAGCATCATATTCTAAGAACACTGGCCACTGGGCTGTGCTCAACTCGACGGCTGCCACTGGAGCCCCTCCTACTGTGGGCCACTTCACTCCTGGAACCTTCACTAGCCAGGTCTAGGCTGCCTTCCAGGAACCGTGTCTTCTGCTGGTCACTGATTCAGGGCTGACCACCAGCCCCTCACAGAGGTGTTTTATGCTAACCCGCCTACAGTTGCTCTGTGTAACCCAGACTCTCCACAGCGCTGTGTGGACACTGCCATCCCACGCAACAGCAAGGGAGCTCACTCAGTGGGTCCGAGGCGGTAGATGCTGGCCTGGGAGGTTCTGCACACACTCCTGTGCGCCATCTCCCATGAACACCCGTGGGAGGCCACATCTGACCTCTCCTTCCACAGAGATCCTGAAGAGACTGAGAAGGAAGAGCAGGCTGATGCTGAAAAGGCTGTAACCAAGGAGGGATTTCCAGGTGAATGGACTGCCCCGGGTCCCGAATTTACTGCTACTCAACCTGAGGTCTCAGGTGGTCTGAGGCATGCGGGGTCCTCAGTGCCCGTCCAGCAGTTCGCTACTGAAGACTGGGGCTCTCAGCCACTGCTCAGGACTGGGCTGCAGCTCCCACTGCTCGGGCCCCTGAATGGGTGGGAACAACCCCTGAGGGATCCTAAGTTGCTCCGTCCACAGACTCTTAAACAGAAATGGAAATAAGGTTGATGGAAAATAAAGTTTCTTAAAAGAAAAAAAGAGGGGCGCCTGGGTGGCTCAGTCGGTTAAGCGGCCAACTTCGGCTCAGGTCATGATCTCGCGGTCTGTGAGTTCGAGCCCCGCGTCGGGCTCTGTGCTGACAGCTCAGAACCTGGAGCCTGTTTCAGATTCTGTGTCTCCCTCTCTCTGATCCTCCCCTGTTCATGCTCTGTCTCTCTCTGTCTCAAAAATAAACAAAACGTTAAAAAGAAAAAAAAGAGCCTGTGAATAATAGATGACCTGATCCTCAGAAAGGCAGGCAGCCCAGTGTGGTGGTGAGGACATGGGTACAGTTTAATTAACCATAGTTCGGGTCCCGGTTCTGCCACTTACATGCTATAGAACTCTCAGCCAATTACATAAGTTTTTGGGTTATCACCCTTATCTGCTCCACAAGAACAGGGACCAGTCGTGTTGTTCACTGTTGTATATCCAGTGCCTGACAAACCTGGCACTGTGGCATTTGGTGCCAAATCAAATAGGGTATTAAGGAAGTATATGGAGAAAGAAAAGACCAGTCCCTGACATTCAGAAGCTGGCCTGTGTACTCACAGGTAACCCACATTGTTCTCCTATTAGACATAAACAATTTCACAGTGTACCAACCTCTGACAAGGTTACTTTGACACCACACTAAAATGAGACAAAGCAAAGCCACTGCATAATTTTGTATAACCATAGATAAATACAAGGTCACTGTGCCACCCAGGAAAATACCAAATACCCCCTCTATTGGCCAAGATGAGTAACTGCTACTTCTTTACTAATTTCAGCTTTCTTTCTGCCTCTCTTTCTATACACAAGATTTGTTGAGATATCCATTTATAGAATTACCCCTGCTTTCTGACAGCATCCAATCTTGAGAAGACCTGCTTTCTTAGACCTTCTCTGAGGTTACCCAATGAAAGCCCAAATTCTATGATAGGTTTTTTTCTAACACCCTCCTCCTGATACATTCCATGATTCCTCATGGTATGTTTGCATTCACTTCAGTGAAGAATAGACACAATGTATTTAACTACAGTTGTGTTCCTAGTGGTATTTGGCTTAAGGGAAATGACAATAGGAATGGAAAAAATGGGGAGTTACGTTGTTTCTTCAGAGTTGTTGTGCATAACAAATGGATAAATAATTTACCAACACATATTTAGGGTCTGTTTTGCACCAGGCACTGTGCTAGGTGCAGGGAATCTGGAGAAGAATGAGACCAGATTGCTCTCCAGCAGTTGAATCTGTGGAACGTGCAGAATAGAAAATTTATGATCCAATTTAGTGTTGTTCACACTATTATAGAGCCATACACCTTCTATAAAGATGTTGTAGGACCACACACTAAGGAGGAACGTCTTTTTTAGACTTATAACCTACAGAAGTGTAAGATAATAAATTTGTGTTGTTTTAAGGCATAAAATTTGTGATAATTTATTGCAGCAGCAATAGGAAACTAATATAGTATACTTGAGCTTAATATTTAAGGTGGATTGTCCCAGGCATAAGCCAAGGTAGACCAGTTCCTGTAGGATCTGCCAGTTGGCCTGTATGGCTGCATGCTTGGGAATGTGACAGGGTATGTCTGGATTAGATCCTGAAGGGTCTTCTTTCTACGCAGAGAAATTGGAAATTACCAGAAGGTTATCAGAGACCACTGGAGGATTAAAAGCAGGAGAGCGTGACAAAATCAGATTTACATTTTAGAAGGATAGGTTGGAGTCTGGGAGTAAGGAGAAGGAATGGGAAAATACTTAAGTATCCTAGGCAAGAAATGAGAGGGTTTCTTTGATCACCTTCTATTAGATGACCTTGCTTAGTCCTTGAAATTGGGGTGAGAAGACAGAAAAAAATGTGCTCTTCAAATATTTGAGATTCTGTCATGAAAACTGGTTAGCCATGGTCTGTGCAGTTCTAAGATCAAGGTATAAAGTCATAAGGAGATATGAAGTGCGCTATCAGGAAGCACATTCTAATAATTAGTGGACTAAAACTATCAGATTTCTTCACAAATAATTGTGTCTTACGTTTCTTTCTTTCATCTATTCAACAGGTCTGCATTTGAGTATTCAGGATGTAGCAGGCATTAGGCATATGATGATGAACAAAGAGACACTGTCCTCGATGTAGTTTAATTTGTGTGTTGTGGTACTCTTTACATACAACTTTTATATAATCATTTATATAATCATGAAGCACACAAGCTCCCAATTAGGATATCTGAAAAGTGATTTATATACAAGGGCGAGGTTAGCGTGGAGTGAACTCTGGCCAGGGAAAATCGGGAAAGATGATAACCCAATAAAGGAGTTGTACAGTCTATGTAAGTACCACCCACTATTGCAGGAGAGAGGCCGAGCCTTCTCTCCCCACTCCTTCCCGCTTGCCCCGCCTCTGGGCCCAGTCCCCACCGCACGGCTCGCCTGTGCCCTCCCCTTCCTCCGCCCCCACCCGCCCCTTTAACTCCTCGTTCTCGGTCCACCGGATTTCGAGCTCTTGTCTCGCGAGACTTTCGTCGTGCTGGTGTTGGCTGTGTGGCAGCCTGGAGGTGTCACCTGGAGGTGACAGGGGCTGTTTTGTCGCAGATTTCCCGCAAAACTGGGTCTGTCCCAGAGGCGTTAAGTAGGTTCTGGGCGGAGACCCGGCTTAGCGGTCGCGCGGGGTCCCTAAGGAGAGAGTGGGGCGGATTCCCCGATTTCCGGCCGGCCTCAGGCCGCGTGCGTGCCGCGTGTGCGCTGCCCGCCGGGAGCCCGCGTGAGGTTCCACCCGCCGTGTGCGGGGTCCGGGTGGGTGGGCCGCGGCGCCGTGACACCGCCGGCGATTTCTGCGGCGCGGGGCTGAGGCCCGGTAGCTGCAGGCTTGAGGGTGAGGGTGGGGGTGGCGGCCCCGGCCGTCTGAGCGCCCTTCTCCTCCCGCGGGAGTTGGCGCTGTGGTGATGCTTGCGGTCAGTAGCCGAGTTTAATGGCTCAGGGAAACTCTGGAATTCTGGAATTTCTTTGGTTCTGATATTAAAGGAAGTGACTTCTTACGAAGTAGCTAGATGGAATTGGTTATTTGCTGCTTTACGAGGCTTGTCTGACTTATTCAGAGAAAGAGAAGGAAAGAGAAGGAAGATTTGTATAGAGGTGAATAGGCAAGTGACTTAAATCCCACGATTCATCCTCTCTCTTGAAATCAAGGGATACAGAAACATGGAGTATATGACGGAATCCGCCGACCGCACCCCTGGACACATGTGAGTCATATTCCTTTTTCCCCTTTCTCCTTACCTTTAAAGATGCTAAAGTGAGTCTTTGAAACTCACTACCTGTGAGGGAAGCTTTTCGTTTGTTTGTTTTTTGAGATGGAATTCTTTGTCTTAAGTGGGGAAAGTGGAAAGCTTTATTTCTTGAGAAAATTGAATTCAGTTTTAGTTGGAAAGTTTGTCGTAGTAAAATACTTGCTTTGAGAGTATTAAAATAAAATTAAAATAGTTGCTTTAAGAGTATTAAAATATTCACTATACGTTCTTCTGGATGTCCATGTGATAGCCATTAGCCACATGTGGCTATTTAAATTTAAAGAAACTAAGATGAAAAATTAAATATGAAGTTCTTCAGTCATACTAGGCATGTTTCAGGTCCTCAGGAGCCACATGTGTCTGGTGACTACTATATTTGGATATTATGGATTATAGAACATTTCTTTGGGACAACATCAATGATTCCTAAACATTTTCTGTCCCCAGTACACCTGGAGTTAAGACCCCCGTCCATTTTACCGAATCACTAGACATGAGTCTCTTTCCATCCTTTGAAAAATTTTCTGCTCTGGGTAAATGTTTACATTTTGGTAGTCCTATACTTGCACGTTTAAAAAAAATGCCTTTAGACTATAAAGCTGTCTGATGATTACTATTAAAATAATTTACACTCTCTAGACCTTCTGAACATCACCATAGTTTGAGGATTTTTGAAATTCTAGCCATCCTTGTTTTTTTGGTGCAGTATTCCAAGGTGATGCTTTATAGCATCTTTGAAGATTGCTCTGCAATTTTTTTTTTTCTTTTTTTAATGTAGAGATAATATGGCCTAACTTGGAAGGCTTTTGTTTGATAGCCTTTATCAAGGCATCAAATGCATTTATGAAACCTAACATGAAAAATTTATGCTGTATTTATTTTTTTAAGCTTGTGCTGCGAGTGTGGTGTCCCAATCAGTCCAAATCCTGCCAATATTTGTGTGGCCTGTTTGCGAAGTAAAGTAGACATCAGCCAAGGCATTCCGAAGCAGGTCTGTGTGTCTTTCTGCAAACAATGTCAAAGGTATGGTGTAGTACTTATTTTGTCCTACTTGAAGTTGAGATTTGTAGATAGGAGAGCCACTGGCATATGCTGAGATGACAGCGACATACATAGAATAAAGTGCATGTATTTGACGTTCAATTTTTACTTATGTTGGTGTTGCCAAAGATTTTAGGATTTGCAATTTTGTAATGTACTTTTCTGGTTTGCCCTGCTAATCTGGTAAAATTAGTGGAAAGGTGCTTGGCTGTTTTTTTAAATTTTTTTCCTTGTAAGAGATTAATAGGTTTGCTGTATACAGTGAACAGATACGAGTTGATGTTCATAAGGGTAAGTGAAAGATTACTAAGGACATACTGTTGTTATTATCATGAGGGTTTTTTTTTTTTTCGTTTTAGTTACCAGATGTTATGTATGACAAAAACCCTCCTAAGTTTTAATGTTTTAATTATTTGAGCAAAGTGTTTTAAAAATTCTATTAAAATTCCCATGTAACTAAACGAGTGTAGTAAGCTATCAAGTAACATAAAACTGCCCAGTGACACTGCTGGTATAAAACTAACTGCCTCTGATTTCCCAAATGGGTTAGGATAGCAGTGGTTCTTCACTGTTTTAGGGATGGGGGAGGTGGCTCATGAATCCCTTTGGGAATTTGAAAACTGTCTTTCCAGAAAAATACTTAAAATTTACATATGTACAAAAACATGAAACTTTTCTGTACTATTTTAGGGAGTTTATAGTTTGCAAGTTTGGCAAGTATGAGGCTTGATCATTTACAGATACTTGCTATTGAAAGCATGGTGGAGTGGAAAAAGCCTGAGACAAAGAATCAGGAGACCTAGTTTGTCTTGGATTTCTCACAAATGAGCTTTTTGAAACTCTGCCAATTAACCTCTTTAAACCTTAATTTTGTCATCAGAATGAAAGGCTTTATTAATTGATATATGAAGCCCTTTGACTCCAGAAGCATGCTTATTACAAATGGACCTGTATAAGGTTTTTGAATGAACCTTTAAAGGTGAAAATCAGAATATGCACTTAAGTATGGCAACAACAAGCATTCACATAACATATTTAGAAGTATTATGTATTTAACAAATACTTATTCAGTGTTTACTATGTGCTTGGCACTCTCCTAAGTCCTGAGCAGACTGGGCTAAAAATCTTAAAGCATGTGCACAAAGGATTTAAGGTTTAATTTAATTAGGTTTTATGTAAGATTTAATAATGAGTTTTACAATTTAACATTTGGGAATGGACTTGAAATACATGAAAAGTCTGAACTACTGTTGATACATAGTATGAGGTGCTAATTTATCTTTTTTTGTGTGTGAGAAATTAGCAGTTCTCAAGCATCTTGATGCTTATTACAAACCTTCATTCTGATACCATTTTAAGATGATTTCTTACCTGTTTTTCAGAGTGTAGCTTCAGAGAACTTTTAGGCATTTTTCAGTCCTCACTGGAATTCTTTGCTGGTGCTTGAAGTATTAAGACCTCTTTAATAGATTGAGATTGGCTTTCTCAAATATACTTAGGATTTCACATTTTAAACTGAAGCTACTGATCTAATTGAAAGTTTTCTGGAACTGTTAAATATACTTGGGTTAAGTGCTTCATATCAACCTTGGGTATTATTATACCTTACTAATAATCAGTGGATTGTCTGCAGATTCACAGTGAAATTTTTGTCTTTCCTGAGAAATGCTGGGTTTCAGTGTATTTTCTTTCTCAGATATTTCCAGCCACCAGGAACTTGGATACAGTGTGCATTAGAATCCAGGGAACTTCTTGCTTTGTGTTTGAAAAAAATCAAAGGCCCTCTGAGTAAGGTAGGTCAGTTAAAATTGGTTTTTGTAGGCATGTGTTACTGTTTTTATATTTTAATCTCTTATTTTCAGAAAATCCTACCAGTAGGTTTTCCAAAAATAACTTAAATGTTACTGTTGGTAAGCACCCTACTACAAAACTGTGTCCATTTTTAAAGTTATATATATTCTTTTTTTATGGAAATGAAAATCTTTTTGCTTTAAAAGACTTAATGTGAAATGTGTTTTTTTCATTCATTATTTATTGCCAGCCTCTTATGTGCAGTAGTTTTTTCTGAAAATATTTATATAAAGGCATTGCTGGGGTCCCTGGGTGACTCAGTCAGTTAAGTGTCTGACTCTCGATTTCCGCTCAGGTCGTGATCTCGTGATTATGAGATTGAGTCTTGCAGCAGGCTCTGCGCTAAGCATGCAGCCTGCTTAAGGTTCTCTGTCTGCTACTTACCTGCTCGTGCATGCACACTCTGTCTCTTTCACCTCTTTCACTCAAATGAAAAATAAAACATTAAAAAAATATACCATTGCTAAACATAATTTAGGAGATTATAGTATTAGGGCTATGGTATTCAGTTTCTTTTTATTTTAATTATTGCTCTAGAAAGAAAATATTTATGCCTGTTATTTAAAGTGAGTGCATCATTGTCTCCAAAAAAACAAACAGGATTTTAGTCCAGTTTACCTCTCTCTCTGCATAACACTTTCAGTCTTCTTTGTGTTAAACTTTGACACCAGGTATATATTTTTAATTGAAATGGATTCGGTTTGAAAGTCTTCAGATTCTATTTTATTTTATTTTTATTTGAGAGGGAGAGAGGGAGAGAGGGAGAGAGAGAGAGAGAGAGAGAGAGAGAGAGAGAGAGAGAGAGAGAGAGAATCTCAAGCAGGCTCTACGCTCAGCACAGAGCCAATGGGCTTGATCCCATGATTCTGGAATTGTGACCTGAGCTGAAATCCAGTTGGATGCTCATCTGACTGAGCCACTCCGGCACCCCTTCAAATTCTCTTTTAAGCTCTGATAAAATAACATGGAATAGTTCTTTGAAGTTTTTTCTTTGTTTTCTTTTTTTTCATCCCTGGAGTTTCTGTTAGTCAAATGTTGTCCCTATTGGCTTAAAAGTTTGTCTTTTTCTCCTTGGGATGTTTTTAATCTTTTTGTCTTTTTTTCTGTTCTTAGTAATTTCCTTTGCTTTATCTTCCAGTCTCTGTATTGATTTTTGTTGTTCCAGCAGTGATATTTTTAAGTTCCAGAATCTTTACCAAAGTCTTAATGTTTTTGATGCATTCTGTTCTTTTAAAGAAATTTTTTTTTAAATTTTTCTTTAAACTTTTTAAAAATTTGCATATAAGTTGACACACAGTGTTACATTAATTTCAGGTGTAAGGCATACTGATTTGACATCTTTATATGTTATGCTGTGCTCACCACAAGTGTAGCTACCATCTGTTACCTTACAACAGTAATACAATATAATCAACTATATTATCTGTATTGTACCTTTTATCCCTACAACTCATTCCGTAACTGGAAGCTGTGTCTTCCACTACCCTTTCTCCATTTTGCTTGCCCCCACAGTCCCCTTCCTTCTGGCAACCATCAGTTTGTTCTCTGTATTTATAGGTCTCATTCTGCTTTTTGTTTGTTCACTTGTTTTTTTAGATTCCACATATGAATGATATCATATGGTATTTGTCTTTCTCAGTCTGACTTCTTTTTTTTTTCTGACTTATTTCACTTAGCTTAATGTTCTCTAGGTCTATCCATGTTGCTGTAGATGGCAAGATACCATCCTTTTTTTTAATACTTATTTTTATTTATTTTGAGAGAGAGGGAGAGAGAGAATCCCAAGCAGGATCCACGCTGCCAGCTCAGAGCCTGATGCGGGGCTTGAACCCACAAACCGTGAGATCATGACCTGAGCCGAAAACAAGAGTCGGATACTTATCCGACTGAACTATCCAGGTGCCCCAAGATATCATCCTTTTTTGGCTGTGTAGTATTCCATTCTCTATATACCACATCTTTTTTATTCATTCATCTACTGAGGGACACTTAGGTTCCTTCTGTATCTTGGCTATGACAAGTCATGCTCTAGTAAACATAGGACTTCATATATCTTTTTCAGTTAGTATTTTTTTTCCTTTGGGTAAATAGTAGTGGCGTTATTGGATCATACGGTATTTCTGTTTGTTTGTTTTTTTTTTTTTTAGATTTAAGTTTATTCATTTCGAGAGAGACAGTGGGGGGAGGGGCAGAGAGAGAGAGGATCCCAAGCAGGCTCTACGCTGTCAGCGCAGAGCCCGATGCAGGGTTCAAACCCACGAAACGTGAGATCATGACCTGAGCTGAAACCAAGAGTTGGTGGCTCAACCAACTGAGTCACCCAGGTTCCCCTGGTATTTCTATTTTTAATTTTTTGAGGAACTTCCATACTGTTTCCCACAGTGGCTGTACCAATTTACATTCCTACCAACAGCAATGCATTTTGTTGAATTTTTCTGAAGGTTTGATAATTTTTTTCAAAAATTTCCTTCTGTTCTCCTAATTTGGCTCTGGAGTCAGTTTTTTGTGTAACTTGGTCTCACTTTTGTACTTCTCACTTTCAGGCTTTTGTCAAATGTCTGATGAGCCTTAATAATTCATTAGTTCATTCAGCAGTGTTTATTAAGTGTCAGCTCTGTGCCAGTCTGCTTTTGGTCTTGGGGATATAGCAGAGACAAAATGTCTGTCTTAGGGAACTTTTATTCTGTGTTTTTTTTGTTTTTGTTTTTTAAGTAGACCCCATGCTCAGGGTGGGGCTTGAACTCAACTACCTGATCCTGAGATCAAGAATTGGACGTTCTACTGACAAAGCCACCCAGGCGACCCTAGGGGGCATTCATTCTAGTTGGAGGAGAGGGTGTGGAGTAGTCACTGAACAAAATAAGTCGGTATATTATACGGTATATTAAAAGGTCTAAATTCTGTGGGAGGAAAAACCAGGAAGGGGCTAAGAACTACACAGGGTAGAGTTGTAATTTAAACTAGAGCAGTTGGCATTGTATGTCATCTATATTCAAACAAGTGAAATAGAGTGGTTAGGTAATGCCTCACTGATAAGGTGACATTTGAGTAAACCGTAAAAGCAGTATGAGAGGGAGCTGTGCAGGAATCTGGAGAAGAGACTTAATGGGTAGAGAAAACAAGTAGAGGCAGGAGCATCCCTGTGTGGAGAGAGGAGTGAGGAGGGGAAAAGTAGTGTGGGATGAAAACAGCAATCATGGAAAGTCATGGAAGGTCAGGTTTTTACTCTGAATGTAATGGGTAGAGTAGGTATAGTGTAGAGTAGTAGCAAGATGAATGATTTATGTTTTAGCAGGATCCTTTGCTGTTGTGTTTAGAATGCATGTGAAGGAGGTGGGGGTGAAGGTAGAAGTAGGGACCTATGGGGAGTGATTGTAGTAATCATACGTAATGGTGGTATTTGGGTCAGTAGTAGAGGTGGTAAGAAATGGACGGTTTCTGCATCTACTTTGAAGGTAGTCAGTAGGATTTACTTATGAAGCTGGATGTGTGTATGTGATAGATGAGTATAAGTATGATTTGACATCCATGATTCTTGAGCAACCAGAAGGAGGGAGTTGCTGTTAGTAGGTAGTGAAGACTTCAAAAGGAGCAGGTCAGGGTGGGAGAGATTAGAGCTATCTCATAGTGGTACTTAGATGTCCATTAAACATGGACGTAGAAATAGTAGGCAGCTGGATAAATCAGCAGGGGAGTGGTCTAGACTGGAGGTAATGAATTTGGGATATAGATGCTATTTACAGCTGTGAACTTGAATATTTCCTAGGGAGTTTGGCTAGAAAAGGGAAGCAATTTGAGGACTGAATTCTGGGATCTTTTACTGATAAAAGCTTGGGAAGATGACAAATCAAAGGACACTGAAAAGGAGTTGATAGATGAAATAGATGAAAAATTAGGTGAGTGTAGTGTCTTGGAACACAAGGGAGGTATTTTACAAAGGAAGTGATTGTGTAATTTACAGCTAATGGGTCAAGTCATGAATTCTGTAGATTTAGCAATGTGAAGATTACTAATGACTTTAATGAGCAATTTATGTGTAGTGGTGGAGATAAAAGACCTGATTTGAATGGAAATGAGAGAACAGGACAGGAATTGGAGGTGACAAGTATAGGTAATTCTTTTTTTCCTTTTTTTTTTTTTTTTTTTGAGATTTGCTCTAAAGGGAAACAAATGGGGCAATGGGTAGAGGGAAATAAGGGAAAGGGACCCATTTCTCAAGATGTGAGATGTTATAGTTATATCTGTAAGTTGTCTAGGAGTTGTAGAGTACAGAGGGAACAATTTGCACAGAGACAGAATAATTGCCTGGGTCATGCCCTTGAAGAGTGGAAAAGAGATAGGATATAACATACTTGTGGAAGAATATCAACAAATATTTGGCACTTACTCTCTCCCAGGCACCATTTTGGGAACCTGGAATATTTTTGTGGAACAAAACAAGTATCTCTGCTCTCTAATGGTGCATTCTTAAGGTTGGTCTTGATAGGAGCAAGGACAGTTCATCTGTGGTAACAGGAGAGAATGTATTGGTAAGTGGGAACTTTTGGAAAATCTTCTGATTACTTTTCTAATTGAGAAATGAAGTCTGGGCAGTAGTTATGAGGGAAAAACTATTAGATGTTTGAGGGTGGAGGAGAAGTTGTGAAATAGTCCTCCAGTGTATGGGAGAGAGAGAATGTACTAGAATGATGTTGTATGGTTACAAAGGTTACTGTTAAAAATTTAAAGACTAGCATGATGTGTATTTCTTTCTGTAACCCCATCAGTTGTACAGGTAAGGCATAGAGCAGGCAGTGTACTGAATTTAACAAAGATTGTGATTTAGCCAGATGACTAAGGTAAAGTGAGAGAGGGACCAAGGGAATTGAGTGTATGCATGGGAATGGTTTTGATGATTGATCTTGAAATTAAGCTAGGATATGATGGAAGTGAGTAGATAAAGAGGTATGAGAGATAGTGAAAAGGTTGTAGGGTGAATAGATCGTGGGTTGCAATAGGTTGCAGGGGTTTTAGTGCCCAGGAGCTAGAGCAAATGAGCTGGAAAGATAAGAGGTGGGAGACGGGATGTTTAGAGTTGAGATTTTGGAGAAGTTTCAGTTATTGGTAAAACTTACTGGTAAAAGGATATGAATAGCTGAGATAGAAGGAGGACGAGATCTTGTAAGAGGAACTCAAAGAAGGGAGTTCAATATTGCGAGGATATTGAACTCACTAAGTACTAATATTGTTGGAAACAGTAACAGTGAGCCAGGAGCTAAAGTCTTTGAGAAATGAGAGGGGTGACTCAGGGGTTAACAGATGACTATAATAGAGTGGGTAGCATAGCCTTCAGATTCAAAACTGGGTGTGTTTAAGGAGGAGGCAGGGAGGTGGTTTGGAATTAGCAGTTAAGAGCAAGAAGGACACCTGTCTAGCTCTTGGTCCAGTGATAAGAATTAAAACAGAACAATTAGTCCTTAATTAGCTTTAGGGGAGCATTCTATGTAACGAGATCTAGAAGGTGAAGGGAATGTTTAGCAAAAAGATTGAGCATTTAGGAGGCTTTGTTGTGTTAGTGAATGTTGAGTTCCAGAGGGCGCTGTGAAAGGGTTTCAGAATTTTTGGAGGAGTGTTAGATGGGACAGAATAGGGAATATGTGTAATTGGAGTGTGGGAGATGAGGGGTGACTGAAATGTTTGGGGATGTTGTAAAGAAGAATAAAGGGCCCAGTTAAGTTGATCAGTTCTGATTGTCTGAGGACTGACAGTGTGGTGAGGCTGTGTTAGGGAATGTTGAAGTAGGTGTCAAGGGTCTTCTCTCCATTCCTGTGGATGAGTTTGGAAGCTGAGGGAAGGGCAGTCTTAGAGCCTTTGGGCTGCCTTCTTGACCCTTGCAGATGGAGACTGAGGGAATTAAACACTGCCTGTCACCCTCTTGTACCTGGGTTTTGCTTTAGGGGAACCAGTCATGTGAGGAAGGTTTTACCCTGGAGTGCTGCATCTACACTAGCAAGTCTAGTTCTCATCAGACAAGAGTTGACAAAATCATCATCTGCCCACCGATGTCTCCCAAATCTGTTCTCTTCAGCTCAGTTTTCTCCATAGAGCTCCAAACCAAATATATATCTTACTATCCTCTGAACAATTTCATTTGGGTATCTCATACATAAACCCTCTTAAATGTCTGAAACCAAAAATAGTATCTTCTCTCCATCAAATCTATCCTTTGTTTCAGAAAAATAGTTATTACCTGGATGCCCAAGCTGGATACTTGAGCATCATTTTAGAATCTGTTCTTTTCATCCTTCCCATATACAGTATCACTCAATCCTGTAAATCTTATCTCCTAAATAACTCTTGGGTCTTTCTGCTTCTTTTATTTCCAGCACTTCTTAGTTCAGGTCACCTGCACTTTCTGCCCAAGTTATTGAAACAGCCTCCATTTTTGTTCCAATCCTCTTCTTCCTTGAAACACCCATTTTAGCCATATTGGGCTACATTCAGTTCTTTACATACAGCAAACTTTTTTGGCCTCTGCTGATTTAGCGGTAAGTTACCATTGTGGATTCAGTATTCAATATGAGACTCCCTTTAATGAATTTTTTTAAAAACCAATGTATTTAATGTAGAGAGAATAATCCAACTAGAAACTTGTTCGTGAGATTTCTTGTAAATGATGAAGTCATTAGATCGTCCTTTTATTTGCTCTTTTTGTTGCCATACCTCTAATAATTTTTTTTTTTTTTACTGATGATGTTGAGTAGTGATGCCAATCAGATTCCTTAAACATCTTATGAAATCTATTAATGAGTTCTTTCATCTTTTTCTCTGGTGGGAATTTAGGTTTCTTTTTGTTTGTGTTTTTTTTTGAAGGTACGGCTTGTAGATGCAGGTTTTGTTTGGACTGAGCCCCATTCTAAGAGACTTAAAGTTAAACTGACTATTCAGAAAGAGGTAAGCTATACAAAGTTTCTCAGCATGTCTAAATTGTAGGTAGTGAAAATGAGGAGATATTGGTAAGTTACCTTATGGCTTGAATAGCTTAAAAGGGAAAGAGTAATCTTAATTTTAACTTTTGTTTTCTTTTGGGGCATCTGCACAGATGATCAGGTTGCTAGTAAGACCAGCTATTGCTAATGATTAGTGGGCTAAAGTAATTTTTAAAAGTTAGGAAAAAGATTGAAGTAAAAGCATGAGCTAAGACAGTGTTTCTCAAACTTGGCTAATCATCACAGTAATTCACATTAAGTGAATCCAACTGGATCCGTCTGGATGTGACACACAGAAATCTATGTTTAAAAACTTCCCAGGTGATTTCTGGTGATTGACCATGTTTGGTAACAATTTAAGTAAGGAACGTTTGTTTTTTTGAGAGTTTTCTTTGTCTTATTTTTTCTTCTAAGGATGAATTCTGCGCGCGCGCACACACACACAAATACGCACACACAAGTATATAGATACATAGATTCTTTTTTTTTTTTTAATTTTTTTTTTTTCAACGTTTATTTATTTTTGGGACAGAGAGAGACAGAGCATGAACGGGGGAGGGGCAGAGAGAGAGGGAGACACAGAATCGGAAACAGGCTCCAGGCTCCGAGCCATCAGCCCAGAGCCCGACGCGGGGCTCGAACTCACGGAACGCGAGATCGTGACCTGGCTGAAGTCGGACGCTTAACCGACTGCGCCACCCAGGCGCCCCTAGATACATAGATTCTTCAAAGACTATCTTCACAGCCACTTTAAAAGTAAATATGAAATGCAAATTTAATCCTACAAATTAAATTTATGTGTTTTTCTTAATACTATAACTTATTTTTATAGTTTTTTAATTGGTTTATTATTGATGTCCTCAAAGCATTCATGGAAAAAGACTTTAAGTTAAATAGTAACTTTGTTTTTTAATTTTTTTAATTTATTTTTATTTTTCATTTATATATATATATATTTTTAATTTATTTTGAGAGACAGATAGCAACCAGGGGAGGAGCAGAGAGGGAGGGAGACAGAATCCCAGGGGGGTTCTGCACTGACAGTGGGGCTCAAACTCACAGTCAGATCATAACCTGAGCTGAAATCAAGAGTTGGACATTTAGCCAACTGAGCCACCCAGGCTCCCCACAGTAACTTTAAATGTTAAAGTTCTTAAATTTGAAATATTATTTTCTTTTAAGAAAAATGTTACTAAATAAAAAGGAAAGAATGAAGGAGTGATTTTTTTTCCCCCCTTACCAGGTAATGAATGGTGCTATCCTTCAGCAAGTGTTTGTGGTGGATTATGTTGTTCAGCCTCAGATGTGTGGAGATTGCCACAGAGTAGAAGCTAAAGATTTCTGGAAGGCTGTGGTTCAAGTGAGGCAAAAGGTATTGACAGAAAGATGATGAGTGAATCTTTCATCTTGTATTTTATCTTTGTCGGTTATAAACAGTTAGTAAAACCTCCTCCTTTTTCTTTCCAAATCCTCAGGCACCAGGGATGGTCTAGGTTTCTGCAACATTCATCTTTAAAAATAGGTCACTATCACATTTAAGATCATCTTTAGAGGTTGTTTTGTTTTAAAAATCAGTGTGCTATATCTATAGATGGTTTTTTTGTTTGCATTTCATCTATTAATCTAATAATGCATTTATGTTTAGACTTTGCACAAAAAAACCTTCTACTATCTGGAACAGTTGATTTTGAAATATGGAATGCATCAGAATACACTTCGTATCAAAGAAATTCATGGTGAGTTAAAATTTGAAAACATTTGAAATGATGTCAAAATTTATTTCAACCAATGTAAGAAGTCTTCTCTTTATTGACAATGGCTAGAATAGTACTGTCCAAAAGAATAGTTTCTTCTGTTAGGAAGGAAAAAAATCTTAGTTCTTTATCTAGATTGTCCATTATGGTAGCCACTAGCTGTATATGGCTATTGAAACTTGAAATGTATCTGGTGCAACTGAGGAACTAAATTCTTAATTTTTTTTCTATTTTAATTTAAATTTACACTAAGTAGCTACCAGATGAGTAAGTCAGTAGCTTCATTAATATAATATAAAGTGCTATGATGGAAAATTCATCGAAATCTTGTTTTATGCAGAGATTGATTTCTGTTTGGAAAAAAATTATTTTTGAGATTTGTAAGTTCTTTTGTAGTACTTTTTAAATGTTTATTTTTGAGAGAGAGAAAGAGAGAGCATGAGTGCACACACACAAGCAGGGGAGGGGCAGAAAGAAAGAGGGGGAGACATAATCCAAAGCAGGCTCCAGGCTCTGAGCTGTCAGCACAGAGCCGGACGCAGGGCTTGAACCCATCCATGAGCTGCTAGATCATGACCCGAGTCAAAGCTGGATACTTAACCAACTGAGCAACCCAGATGCCCCTGTAATATTTTTTTTTTTTAAACGTTTATTTATTTTTGAGACAGAGAGAGACAGAGCATGAACGGGGGAAGAGCAGAGAGAGAGGGAGACACAGAATCGGAAGCAGGCTCCAGGCTCTGGGCCATCAGCCCAGAGCCTGATGCGGGGCTCGAACTCACGGACCGTGAGATCGTGACCTGAGCTGAAGTCGGACGCTCAACCGACTGAGCCACCCAGGCGCCCCAATATTTTTGTTTTTGATATACAAATGATATATTTAGATTTCTTAAAGGTGGAATTTAAAATTTTTTGTATGATTTCATAATGGCTCCTTAGAGTGTGTTCTGTGTTAGCACTTTCTGTTGATATAGTATACATATTAGATGATGGATAAATATTTCTCTGATTGATAGTAGAAAACATAAATATTCTTTTTTTTAAATTTTTTTTTTTCAACGTTTTTTTATTTTTATTTTTGGGACAGAGAGAGACAGAGCATGAACGGGGGAGGGGCAGAGAGAGAGGGAGACACAGAATCAGAAACAGGCTCCAGGCTCCGAGCCATCAGCCCAGAGCCTGACGCGGGGCTCGAACTCACGGACCGCGAGATCGTGACCTGTCTGAAGTCGGACGCTTAACCGACTGCGCCACCCAGGCGCCCCGAAAACATAAATATTCTTAAGCAGACTCTTGAAGTTTCTTGCTAAAGGTTAATATTTGTTTGCTATTGGTGAACATGTACGTATATTGTTTTCCTAGTCTCTAAAGTATAGGCTTAGAGATACCTGTTCTTGAAGGAATGACCAAATTCTTATATCATATCCTCATTTTTGAGTTCCACTGTGACTAACTGATTTGTTGCTTATATCTTGTATGTCTTGGGAAAGTACTTTTGAGAAGTGTGGTCTTGGGTTACATGGGGGAGAGAATATATGTAGTGATGTCACCTGGAGAACATCTTTTAAGCTTTGTGTCTGACCTGAATGCTTTACCAGTAGACATAAGGTTAATAGTCTAAATTGGTAAAACACAGTTTAATGAATACTTAAGGTATTCTTAAGGAATTCTTAAGGTATACTTAAGGTAAGTTCCCTTCTTGTCTGTGTAACATAGTGCCTGGTTGTTTGTGGCTAGTCACCAGGCAAAAATACATCATTGTTTTGAGTAACTTGGTTTTGAGTAACTTTTTTGGGGATGAGGAGATCCAAATATTCTAGCTAAGAAAGCAAAACACTATTATTTCTCATCACCCTGACAGATATGTACTCACAGAATTGTTTTGTAGCAAAAGACTTGGATAAGTTCTGGGTCATACTTTTTTTTTTTTTTTAATTAAATTTTTTTTTTTAATGTTTATTTTTGAGAGAGAGAGTGAGACAGAGCATGAGCAGGGGGAGGGCCAGAGAGAGGGAGACATAGAATCAGAAGCAAGCTCCAGGCTCTGAGCTGTCAGCACAGAGCCTGACGTGCGGCTCGAACCATGGACTGTGAGAACATGACCTTAGCCGAAGTCAGACGCCCAACCGACTGAGCCACTCAGGCGCCCCAGTTCTGGGTCATACTTTTGCACTCATTTTCAAAACCCAGATATTGCAAATTTAACAGCCCTTTGTTCATCCAGAGGATTTAATCTGTTTTTTTCCCCCTACTAGTTCTTGATTTGATTTAAATAAATTTTTTGAATGTGGTTTATTTGTAACTTTGTTTTTAAAATCATAATAATATTAAAAATTCAGAGATAAAAATATCTATGAATAGAAGACCTCTATGTTCCATTTATCCCTTTGTTATCCCCAGTGTTAGTCCCTTAAAACAAGATCATATAATAATGTGTTCTGTATGTAAATTGTGGTAGCGTTTGTTTCCCCTTATGGGGGGATCATTCTATAATATTCTGTGACCTGCCATCTTAATGTATTTGGAAACCTTGCCATGTCTTTGACCGTGGTTCTATTTCATTATTTTTAACCACTGTGTGTGTGTGCATATATATATATTTGTTAATCCTTGTATAATTAGTTATATCTTATTGGTCCACAAGATATTCCATTTTTTGCTGCTACAAATGGCACTGTATTAAATATCCTAATGTTTGTGCATATTTGGTGGGTTTTCTGTGAGATTGAGTTCAAGAATTGAAATGACAGGGAACACCTGGGTGGCTCAGTCAGTTAAGCATCCAACTTCAGCTCAGATCACTATCTCATGGGTTTGAGCCCCACCGTCGGGCTTTGTGCTGACAGCTCAGCGTCTGGAGCCTGCTTCAGTTCCTGTGTCTCCCTCTCCCTCTGCCCCTTCCCTGCCTGCACTCTGTCTCCCTCCTCTCTCTCAAAAATAAATAAAACCTTAAAAAAAATTAAAAAAAAGAAATGACTAGGCAGGAGTATGCAATTACTAAATTTTTACATGTACTGCTAGATTGTCTTCAGAATAGTGCCAGTTTGCAGTCTCAGCACTTGCCAACACTATCAAATTGTTCTTTGTAATTTTTGCTGTTCTAGTAGGTAAAATAATGGTATCTTGTTTTAATTTGCATTTCCTTGATTACTAATGAGGGTTAATATTTTTATATATGTGTTAGCCATTTATGTTTCTTGCTTCTTATGTGAATTGTCTTTTTTCCTCATTAATTTTGTGTCTTATTCTGGATATTAATCTCATTGTATGTATGTGTATATTAGGTATGTATGTTTAGAGAGAGCTAGTGTGCATTTGAATGTGAGCCTAAGAGAGCAGATACTTTTTTGCATTGTCACATGCCTTTATCATTTAAATTTTTTATTTTTTAGTTATAGAGCTCTGGCTTATAAATTTTGTGCCTGACATAGGAAAGCTTTGTATACTCCCACAGTTATATTTTTAAAAGTAAATTATTTGGGGGGATTTTTAATGTTAACCAGTTAGAGTTTTTCCTAGGTTAATCTAGCCTTTCCCACTGATTTGAAATATCTCCTTTCTTGCATACACTTTTTAAAGTTTTGTTTTAATTACTCATTTCTTCTACTTAAAATTTTTTAAATTGAGATATAATTGACATGTAACATAGTAGTTTCAGATGTACATCATAATGATTTGATGTTTGTATATGGCTAAATGATCACCACAGTAAGTCTAGTTAATTTTCATCACCATAAATATTACAAAATTTTTTTCTACTTTTTAAAATTTTATTTTGCTTGAATTAATTGAAAGTTTGTTTTCTGATATAATATAAATCTATTTATAAATATAAATATATATATTTATACATATATAAATATAAAAATCTATAAATATAAAAATAAGTTTTCTTGAATACATATTGATTCTATGTACCTGGTGTTTATAGCTATAGCTACCTTTTTCCACAATATATTGCATATTTCTTTTATTTTCAGCAAGAGTTTCAGCTGTTTTCTTCTCTTTAGTATATACCTAGGTATAGAATTGCTGAGTCATATGGTAAATTTATACTTTATGTTTATCTTTTTTTTTTAATGTTTAGCTTTTAAGAAACTGGAAGAGTTTCCAAAGTGCATGTACCATTTTGCGTTGCTATCAGCAGTGTTTGATGGTTCTAGTTTCTACATTGCCTCACCAATATTATGGTCTCTTTTTGTTTATGGCCAGTGTAGAGGGTAGTATGAAGTGGTATCTCATTTTGTGGTTATAATTTACATTTTCGTAATGACTAATGATGTTGATTATCTTTTCATAAGGTTATTAACCATTCCTGTATCTTTTTTTGATGAAATAACTATCAAAATACATTTTGATGAAATTTATCTGAAATAACTATTCAGATCTTTGGCCCATTTTTTAATTTTTTTTTAATGTTTATTTTTGAGAGAGAGAGAGAGAGAGAGAGACCACAGTGGAGGATGGGCAGAGAGAGAGAGGGAGACACAGAATCCAAAGCAGGTTCCAGGCTCTGAGCTGTTAGCACAGAGCCTGACGCAGGGCTCGAACTCACGAGCTGTGAGATCATGACCTGAGCTGAAGTCAGACGCTTAACCGACTGAG
>NW_024412400.1:55453266-55631357 GCF_014898765.1 Herpailurus yagouaroundi
TGAAGTCAGACGCTTAACTGACTGAGCCACCCAGTTGCTCCTCATCATACATATGATTTGCAAATATTTTCTGCTAACCCATAGGCTGTCTTTTCATTTTCTTAATGTTATCTTTGTTTTTAATGTGATATATAAATACTTAACATGAGATGTTCTTCTTAACAAATTTTAAGTGTATAATATAGTATTGTTGACTGTAAGTACAGTGTTATATAGCAGATCTCTAGAGCCTATTCATCTTGCTGCACTGAAACTTTATGCCCATTAATTGGTAAGTAACTCCCTATTTCCCTTTCCTTTCAGTCCCTGGCAGTCATCATTCTACTCTTTGATTCCATGAATTTGAGTATTGTAGGTACTTCATATTGGTGGAATCATGCAGTATTTGTCTTTCTGTGACTGACTTATTTGATTTAGTATAATGTTCTTAGGGTTCACTCATCTTGTTGCATATTGCAGAACTTCCTGCCTTTTTAAGGCTGAATAGTATTCCATTGTATGTACATATACATTATGGTTTCCTCTGTTGTGGAAACAACCCAAATGTCTGTCATCTTGTCTACTGTGAATAATGCTGCAATAAACATGAGAGTGCTGATACCTCTTTGAGATTCTGATTTCAATTCTTTTAGATAAATACTTAGAGATTATTGGAACATATGGTAGTTCTATTTTTAATTTTTTGAAGAACCTCCATGCTATTTTTCATTGTAGCTATACTGTTTTGCATTTCCACTGGAGTATACAAAAGTTCCTTTTCTCCATATTCTCATCAATGCTTGTTTTCTGTTGTTGTTTTTTAATTTTTTTTTAACGTTTATTTATTTTTGAGAGACAGAACGAGCAGGGGAGGAACAGAGAGAGAGGGAGACACAGAATCTGAAGCAGGCGCCAGGCTCTGAGCTGTCAGCACAGAGCCTGACATGGGGCTTGAACCCACAAACTGTGAGATCATGACCTGAGCCGAAGTCAGTTGCTTAACCGACTGAGCCACCCATGCGCCCCTGTTGTTGTTTTGATAATAGCCATCCTAAAGAGTACGAAGTGATAGCTCATTGTAGTTTTGATTTACATTTGCCTGACGATTTGTGACCTTGAGCATTTTTCATATACTTGTTTGCCATTTTTGTATGTCTTATTTGGAGAAATGTCTATACAGTTTCTCTGCCCATTTAAAAAATTCAAACTTTTCAACCAGGTTATTAGTTTTTTTGCTCTTGAGTTATAGGAGTTCCTAATATATCTGGGAGATTAACTCCTTATCTGATATATATGATTTGCTGGTATTTTCTCCCATTTTGTAGGTTGTGTTTTCACTGTGTTGATGTTTCTTTTTTCTGTGCAGAAGCTTTTTACTTTGATGTAGTGCCAGTTGTTTGTTTTTGTTACCTGTGCCTTTGATGTCATATCCATGATATCATTGCCCAGACTGGTGTCATGAAGCTTTTCCCTGTCTCTTTTCTTCTGGAAATTTTGTATTCAAGGTCTTACGTTTGATTCCTTAGTCCATTTTGAGTCAATTTCTGTGTATGGTGTAAAACAAAAGTCCAGTTTCATTCTTTGCCATGTGGATATCCTGCTTTCCCAGTGAAAAGGCCATCCTTTCCTCAGCGAATTGCTTGGATCCTCTGTCAAAGATCTATTGATTATAAATGTCACAGTTTATTTTTGGATTGTCAATTTTGTTCCATAGATCTATATATCTATCCTATGCTAGTACCATGCTGTCTCGACTACTTAAAGTTACCAAGTTTTCAAATTGGGAAGTATATGTTCCCAACAACTTAGCTCATCTTCAGAATTGTTTTTGTCTACTCTGAGTTATTTCAGTTTCCTATTAGCTGAGTTGTTTGGAAGAATATCTCTATAAACATTTCATAGCAGGTAGGTCTACTTTTAATTATCCCTTTGTTGCTGATTTTTAATGCTACTTCATTGTGATCAGATAATATTGTCTAATTAATAATGTTTGGAATTTATTGAAGTCTTAAAAATATTTGGATATGATTGTTTTATGAATGTTCTGTGAATTTAAAAAATAATATATATTCTTGGGACTGTGTTCTATAATCTCAGTTAAATCAACTTTGATAGTTAATTATTCAAGTTCTATGTATCCTTCTTATTTTTAGTCTGGTCATTTTGGTTTTGATAGTCTCATACTAGTCCCCCACAATATTGCACATGTGTTAACATTTATTAATTTCTTTTTTTCTTTTTAATAGTTTTTTTTCTGCATCTCACTTCTATGTTATTAGGTGCATTCCTATTATCTTCTTAGTAGATTGTTTATTATATAAAATATTCTTCTGTTTAGTTTTTTTCTTTCCCCTTTTGACCTTGAATTTTACTTTGTCTGAAATTAAAATCGTGAATCTTTTTGTTGTTGTTGTTGGTTTGCTTGTTTTAAAGTTTATTTATTTTGACAGAGATGGGGGGAGGGGCAGGGAGAGAGAATCCCAAGCAGTCCCCACTCTGTTAGCTTAGAGCCAGATGTGGGGCTTGAACTTGGGAACCATGAGATCATGACCTGAGCTGAAATCAGCAGTTGGATGCTTAACTGACTGAGCCACCCAGGCACCCCTAAGATTGTGAATCTTTATGTTTTCTGATAATTTAGTTTTTTACTACACATTTAATTTGTGATATCGTCATGTTAGTAGAGGAAAATTTTATTTGCAGAATGATTTTCATGTGACTTTTCTTTTCTTTTTAAAGATGGGCTGGATTTCTATTATTCCTCAAAACAGCATGCTCAGAAGATGGTAGAATTTCTTCAGTGTACAGTTCCCTGTAGGTATGTTCTGAACCTAAATGTGAGTAAGTCTAAGGAGCTGGTAATGGACATAGGTCACATCCATTCTTCAGGCTTAGACTACTTCTCTTACATTAAAATATTTAAAACTGTAGTCGAAGGGGCTTCTGAGTGGCTCAGTCGGTTAAATGTCTGACTCTTGATTTTGGCTCAGGTCATGATCTCATGGTTCTTGAGATTGAGCCCCAAGTTGGGCTTCACTCTGACAAGGCAGAGCCTGCTTGGGATTCTCTCTCCCTCCCTCCCTCTCTGTCTGTCTCTCTCCAGCTTGTTCTCCCTCTCTCTCTCTCTCTCTCAAATAAATAAATAAATTTAAAAAATTTAAAAAAAAGCTGTAGTAAGAATACTTACATACTTACATAATTAGTAAGCATCTGTTTGGGTTAGCTACTTTAAGGGAATTATGAGCCAAAGAGTACATAAGAATCTCTTTGGGGAGCTAGACCTCACCCTGTGATAAGTAGGATAGTGCTAAACCTTTGATTGAATGTATTTAAATAAGACAAAAGAAAGATGGGGGTAGAGAGCTTTGGGGAGAAGCTTCATGGAAGAGGAAGGCCTGAAGCTCCTAAAATGGTAAATTTTGAAAGGTAGAGTATAGTGAAAGATGAGATTAGTGTGAACAAAGACTTGTGGTGGACATTAGTGTGGCTTTAAATGGATACTGTATATATAGTAGTCTATATATATATGTGTATATATATAGATATATATATACTACTATATATATAGACTACATATATATATGACTATATACATATATATATATATATATATATATATATATAGTCTATATATATATATATAGACTATATACATAGACTACATTGGTCTGAGCCAAGGGCATGTTTTAGAGGTTTTGAGTAGGTAAAGTTGAAAAGAGGTAGAGTGCAGTTTGATTGGTGAAGGTTTTGAAGTGTAAGTGGTTGAAATTAGGCTTTGCCATAATACGGGCATCAGGGAGCTATTTCAAACCTTGGACAGTGATGGTTTGATTTGATAAAAATTGATATTCTCTAGACTATCTAAGAAGGGACCTTTGTCTTTTTATTATTATAAACTTTTTTTCTTAACAGACACAAAGCCTCACAGAGACTGATCTCTCAGGATATCCATAGTAACACATACAATTACAAAAGCACTTTTTCTGTGGAAATTGTTCCAATTTGCAAGGTACTTTTTCTCATTTAATTTATGTCGATAAAAGAATACAAGTAATTAATTGGCTTATATGTAATTATTATTAATTCCTGATTTTCTTCTGGGATTGGTTAAAAATTTAGAGTAACTCTTAAAGGATTCCTTTCTGACATATGCAGTCATGTTAAAAAGATATTAAAATAATCACGCTTAAATTATAAATTGGCATACCTATCATTTTGGTGTACTAACTAAAAGGCCTGTTTGCAGTTTTTTAATGTTCATATTCCTTAAAATTTTTGATCCTATTGGACACATGAAAAGTTTTATGAAAGTTTGAATACAGGAAATGACATTAAAATAATTATCAGTGAACCACTTTGTAAAATGTGTGTAAAATGGATTTTGGCATGATGAAATTAAACAGTATGGTGAAAATGAGATCATAGAATCATTTTTGTGATTTAAAAACATCTGATAAATGTAGATCATCATTTCATTTAATTGCATTAAAGTAAAACCCTGCTTCAAAAATATAAATGAATTAAAATTCAACAAATAATTACTGAGGATCTACTAAATAGAAGGCAGTGTATTAAAGATTATATGTTTAAAGGTCTATACCATATAGGAACTTTTATATCAATATCTACTAATAATGATAAATGCCATAATTTATTGTGACCATCCCATATAAAGTTAATATATTTGAGTATATTTCACTTCTTCACATCTCATTATAATTGGGGTAAATCATATCATTTTGAACATGAGAAAATTGAAGCTTCGGGAGGTTAGATGACTTGCCCAAAGTTACATGACTACAAAATGAAGAAGCCAGGATTTATGCCTAAGTCAGTGATTCTAAAGCTTTTATAAAGATACTTTCTCACTAGTTTATGGTGTAGTGTGTAGTAACGGGAATGAAATGATAGCCTAGAACAGGGTCAGCAGGGGTGCCTGGCTGACTCAGTTGGTACAGCATGTGACTCTTGATCTCAGGGTTGTGATTTTAACCCCCCGCTGTTGGGAATGGAGCCTACTTAAAACAAAACAAAACAAAAAAAAACCCCGCAAAACAGGGTTAACAAACTTCTCTAAAGGGCCAGATAATGAATATGTTTATACAACATAAAAGAGTATTTTCATTAATATTTGGAGGCTTACTAAGTTAAAAACAAAGTACTGGACTAGGTTCTATTAGGGATGCACAGAATGCTCCTTCAGTGGAGGAGCCTATGATTAAGAATAGATATAGCTTAAAACATAACTCTTTTGTATTTTAATGTAGCTTAAAAACAGGTAACTACATTGCTGATAATATTTTCTAGTGTACACATGGACATATGTGCTTTTCATGCATTAAGTCTTTGATTACATACTGGTGCATATAGCCATGATAGACATGTAGCTCCTCTGATATTTGTTCTTTATGGAAATTGAAAGAAATCACAAGTAGATTTAGAAAATCACTCTCCTTCTGATGTTTATAATACTTTAGAATTCACACTGTACTACCATAGAGCAGTAAGCATTCACACTTCAGTAAAATTGAAATAAACTTAATAGCTTGGTGAATAAGATCTGGAAAAATACTTTTAAAGCGTGTTTATTACAATTGATGTTCCCATCTTAAGAAGGAAGAGCTTATTTTTTGTTTCTCTAAGATTTGATTCTTTTCTTTAGGCCCGTTGTTGATAAATAGAATTAAAAATCACATTTTGGTTTGGGCATATACACCTGGGTCAGGCTTATATTGATGAGTGTTTACTGAAGACAGTTATTTAGGATTTGCTTCACTCTAAATGTTAGTTCTTTTGCCTAGGATAATGTTGTTTGTCTGTCTCCAAGACTGGCACAAAGCCTGGGAAATATGAACCAGATATGTGTGTGTATTCGAGTAACCAGCGCCATCCATCTCATAGATCCAAATACCCTTCAAGGTGAGTTTTAGGAAATATTTGCCTTGACAGTTTTGTCCAGCAAGCAGTAATAACTTATGTTATTAATTTTATCAAACATTCTCATTAATTTTTGTTACGAAAAACTAGATAAGAGTTTTACTGCTATTTAGTTCTTACAAAACACTGCTTTTGATTAGTAACCCTTATGTTTTTTATTTGAAGAAATAAATCTGTGAACTTTAAAAAAATTTACTAGTTCTAGTTCATATATTTTTACTGAAATTGACTTATTTATGTCATTTAGTTTTTGTGAATATTTGGGTTCATTGCCAAGTTTCATGTTTAGCAAATATTTCAAAGTTTGGAATATTTGACTTCTTGCAGTGCAATAAAACATTTAGTTTAAATATGGATTTTAACTAATTCTTATTATCACACATAATTTTTAACATTCCTTTTATAAAAACTAATTTTTAAAGATCTCACATTGATAGGCGTCTCAGTACTTGCTTTCATCTTCTACTTCTTGATCTTTTTCATGTATTTCCTGTAATGTAGTTTTCTGTTATAAAAATAGAGTTTATAGTTTTTAGAGTCCTTTATTACCCTTGTCAATTAGATTCATAAGTCAAAGGTATGTTTGCAGTATTGGGATGAACATCTGTCAGGTAGGACTTTACTTACCATAAATTAAGCAGCTAAGATGATTGATAACATTTCTAACATGCCAGCACATGGAACAACTATACAACTGAATGGATCTGATCTTATTTTAAAGGCACTTACCTCTGTGGGATTCTGATGATAGTAACTACTTAAGATATAACTGACACCTGAAATTTCTCTTGTGTTGTGAAAAGTTTGGGGCTGATTTATAGGAGTAAATGATGACTCTAGAAAGTTGCCACTGTGGTTCTGTTGACCTCATGCTTCTCAGTTCATATATATCAACTTCTTCCTAATTAACACATTTGAAATACTTCATTTCTGTTGTTCTTTGATGTTCTGTGTTTATACTTAGTTGCAGATATTGATGGAAGCACTTTCTGGAGTAACCCTTTCAATAGTTTATGCCATCCCAAACAGCTAGAGGAATTTATTGTGATGGAATGCAGCATAGTCCGAGATTTAAAACGCAGTGCCGGGGCTGGAATGATATCAAAAAAGGTAAGTTCTGTCCTGCCCATCTTTTTTTTCCCCCCAATTCATTATTTTGGTCCCTCTCTTGTATTTTTTTTTAGTTAGTATAATTCCAAAATGTGGTTCCAGATAAAGCTAACACCTCATTAGATTACAAATGCATTCCATATTTGTTTTTAGTGTGTGGTCATTGTGGTGAAATTTATTAGACTTAATTTTTCTGGTAAATTCATGTTTCTCTTTAATGTTGGGAACATTTTAAAAAATGTTTATTGTGAAAAAGCATTTCTTTGCTTTACTGTTATATAGGAGGACCAAATGACAAGCAAACTTTTTCTGACTAAAAAGTTTCAAACATTTTAAATTTAAGTATATGTTATCACTACTGAATACTTCAGAATGCATCTCTAAAACAGAACATTTTTCTACATAATCAAAGTATTATCATTCATATATAGTTTATATTCAAATTTCCTTGTTTGTCCCAAAATGTCTCTTGTGTTTTATTCAAAGTAGTACCTAGTTGGGGACCATATATTGAATGTGAATATTATACCTCTTAAATCTTTAACTTAATAATAGTCCCCTTCCATTCTTTCTTTTTTTTTTTTTTTATAACTTCCTAAGGCAACTGGGGCATTTATCTTATGGATCTCTTATTGTTTCCTCATGATGTCATTTAGCTTTCTTTTTAATTTCTTTTAATGAGAAGTGGATCTAAGAGGCTTTCTTAAACTTAGTTTATTTTTGGCCAGAACATTTCAGAAGTGTTGCTGTGCATCTTTTATGATGTATCAAGTCATAATAGCGTTTGGCTGTTTCACTGATAGCCAGATCTCTTCATAATAATGTTATGACTTTTTTCCCATTGTTATTAGCCTGCCTGTCTTCCTTCTTTCCTCCCATTCAGACTGCCCCATATTTAGCCAGTGGGAGCTCCTGAGTTCTTAAAAAAATGTTTTTGAAAGTCTTGTACTTTTTTAGAGCAGTTTTAGGTTCACCACAAAATTATGAGGAGTAAGAGATGTCCCATATACTCCATGCATATACATGCAGGGCATATACATGCTGTTGCCTCCTCCATTATCAGTATCCACCCATGAGAGTGGTACATTTGTTACAATTGATGAATCTACATTGATACATGATAACCATGCAAAGTTGGTAGTTTACATTATGTTTCTCTCTTAATATTGTACATTTTATGAGTTTAGACAAATGTTTGATGATGACATGTGTCCCTCACTATAGTGTCATAAAGGATTTTCACTGCTCTAAAAATCCTCTGTGCCTGTTCGTCCTTCCCCTCTCTCCTAATCTCAGTCACTGATCTTTTTACTGTCTCTGTAGTTTTGCTTTTTCCATAATTGTATATAGTTAGAATCGTATAATCTTTAAGTACCAAATAATATTTCATTGCGTGGATTTACCACGCCTATTTGCCTATTCACCTAGTGAAGGACATCTTGGCTGCTTCCAAGTTTTGACCATTATGAATAAAGTTGTATTAACATCCTTGTGTTTTCAGTTTTGTGTAGACAAGTTTTCAATTCCTTTGGGTAAGTAAATACCAAGGAGCATGTTTTGTCATATCATTTGGTAATGAATGTTTAGTTTTAAAGAAACTAGGGATTCACTTTTTTTTTTTCCAGTTCTTTCCTAAATCTGGGACCTGTCATTTTTCATTTCTCCCTCTGTCTCTTTTCGCCTGAGATTCCTTAATTCCTCTGTTTATTACTCCTAGTTTTTTCCCTCTTGATCCCATTTTACTTAGGTCTCTTTTTGTTAGTAAAAAGTATTGGCAAATGCTATACTTAATTCAGCCTAGAAATTTGAAATGTCAATTATAATTGCTTGTAAAATCCTATCTTGGAAAGGGACTTTAATTGTTTCTAGTTTAAAATTTCAAACTTGGAATGTTGTTTCTGCAATAGGTATTAAGGAAAAAAAGGGTTATAGCTCAAATAGTAGACGTCTAAAAAATTAATTTCATAAAGATTTGGGTTCTGTAGTAGCAGCAGCAGCAGCAGCAGCAGCAGCAGCAGCTACTGGGATTGTGCCGCCACTGGGATTGCTAGAATGTTTTGTCTGAACCTTGGTTTTTTGAACCTTATGTATAAAATAAGGGGTTGCTTAGGATATTTTCTAGAGTTAAGATTCTTGTACTTTTTCAGTTATTCTTTTTGCTCTTTGTATTGCCTATCTCCCTGTGAAAACATTTGCTTTGAAAATTCTATATATATCTGTATTTAGGTGACATTCTTAATGTTTTATAAAGCTTTGAATAAAATCTTAATAAACATACTTATTTTATGTATTCCTTGAGTTTTTCTGTATTTAATACAGTAATTTGTTAATTTTGACAATGTTTCAGAGATCTGAAAAATAAAACAGTTGCTGTCTTTAAAATGAAAATTTAGAAAACCAAAATCAACATTGTATATAGTTTTTGTGAGATGCATTTTGAGTTATGCCTGGATTATTGAAGAGTGCATTTTCTTTCCTGTCAAGCATATGCTTGGGGAAGTCTGGGTACAGAAAACATCCGAAATGAATACAGATAAACAGTACTTCTGTCGCACTCATTTGGGACATCTTCTAAATCCTGGAGACCTGGTATTGGGGTTTGTATTATTTTATAGTATTTTCTTTCCCCTCCCCTCCCCTCCCCTCCCCTCCCCTCTCCACCCCTCCTCTCCCCTCCCCTTCTCTCTTTTATGAGTGTGAGCATGCACAAATGAGTGGGGAAGGGGCAGATGGAGAGGGAGAGAGAATCTTAAGCAGGTTCCATGCCCAGTGCAGCACAGAGCCCAATATGGGGCTCAAACTCAAGACCCTGAGATCATGACCTAAGCTGAAGTCCAGAGTCGGATACTTAACTAGCTGAGCCACCCTGGGGCTCCTATAAGTACTATAGTATTTTAAACTGGCGAGTGACATTGCAAATTTTCTTTGGGATCCAGCAAAGCCATCTAAAATACTAAAGCTGTTTATTCCAAAAAGAATTTAAGAGTTTAGGAGCGTTACAGTTTGCTTATTGGTAGCTAAATTAAACTGGATTGGATAAAAGCTCATAGTTATTCCATTTTGGCCATCTTTTTAAAGAATCATTTTTTTTAGTAAACTAAATGGAACCATCTAACTGAATTCTTTTTTTTTTTTTTTTTTTTTTTTTTTTTTTTTTAACTTTTATTTATTTTGGGGACAGAGAGAGACAGAGCATGAACGGGGGAGGGTCAGAGAGAGAGGGAGACACAGAATCGGAAACAGGCTCCAGGCTCCGAGCCATCAGCCCAGAGCCTGACGCGGGGCTCGAACTCACGGACCGTGAGATCGTGACCTGGTTGAAGTCAGATGCTTAACCGACTGCGCCACCCAGGCGCCCCCTTACTGAATTCTTAATGTTGTACTGATCTATGTCTGTTTTGATTCTTTTGCAATATGATAAGGTGGACAGTGATGGGTAATACATGAAACTCACAGATAGCAGTGCATTTTGTCTTTACCAGTATCTATAAAGGCATGTTCACTGTATAGTAAACTGCAAAACTTTTAATGTGGAAAAGCCTATTAAATGTTAATCTTAGGAACTCTAAATTCCATAAAATTAAAATAAAGTAAAAAGTAATGTGGAAAGCATAAATGTTTCTGTCCTTAAGTGTTTAATTGTTTTTATTTCAGATTTGATTTGGCCAACTGTAACTTAAATGATGAGCATGTCAACAAAATGAACTCAGATAGAGTCCCCGATGTGGTAAGGCTTTAGATTTTTTCCTGTGTTAAAGAGGATTGATAACTCTTATGGGTAAGATGCACGAGTTCACATTTATGAAAATAAAATCTATTTAGAGGTTTCTTTTGAAATTGGAGTTAAGGTGTAATGGCAAAAGCCTTCATGTTCAATCATGTGTCTTTGAGGAGAAAATCCAAGATTTATTGAGTTTTTTTTGTTGCTCTTATAATCTTATAATCGAATTTTCACTCTCTGTCAGAATGGCTTGGTACCATCCGTAGAGCAAAAATAAATTTGCAGCTAAAAATGATGACCTTTAGAACTTAATTTAGGTTCATTCTTTTAGGCTTAGCTTATCTCATATATTGTTCAGTTAAGGCGTTTAGAATTTAAACCATTATTCAGGGGCGCCTGGGTGGCTCAGTCGGTTAAGCGGCCGACTTCGGCTCAGGTCACGATCTCGCGGTCCGGGAGTTCGAGCCCCGCGTCGGGCTCTGTGCTGACAGCTCAGAGCCTGGAGCCTGTTTCAGATTCTGTGTCTCCCTCTCTCTGACCCTCCCCCGTTCATGCCCTGTCTCTCTCTGTCTCAAAAATAAATAAACGTTAAAAAAAAAAATTAAAAAAAAAACAAAACAAACCATTACTCAGGTTATTCAGGCTTAACTATAATTGCAGTTGAAAATAATCTTTACAGTGTTGAGTCTTAGAGAAAGAATGTTACTTCTGAAAAAAAAACTGTTAAATACTAACATGAGTTTATTAGGATCATGAACAAGAGTGAATATGAAATGGGAAAGACTTTATCTCCTGCTTGACTTATCTTTTAAAATAAACACTAATCTCTTTAGCTGTGGGTAAAAATAAAGTCAGGATATAAGAAGGACTCCCCTTCTCACCACCCAGTTGTGCTTTTATTGATTAGTAAATTAGGAAATAGAAGCATAGTTTAGATAAAAGTCTAACAAGGTTGTAAGAGGAGATTAAGACAGTCATACAAGATTTTGCATTGTGTAAAATTACTTTCACTTATTCCACAATTTTTTAAACTGCCCTAGGACATACATTTGTGAAAGATATATGTACTTCTATAAGTGCTTATTAGTAGTAATAAAAGGAAAAATGCCTGCTTGTGATAATATTTCAGGATGATTAAGACATCAGAAATTTGAAGTTTTGGGTATAAAAAAGCAGTTTAATTTTTAGTCACTGGAAAATTTCATTAGTAAATTATAACACTTATGCAAACGATGGCTGACTGCATTTTCATAAAATACTGAGTACATGAAGAAAAATGTTAAAAGTTCTCTTGACCCTGCCTCTTGATCCCTATTTTTTTTTCCCCTAAGATGTAACCACTCATCAGTTTGGTGACTTTTTGGCATTCTCAGAATCTTTCTCTTTTTACTTTATTGGACTTGGAGGCCTCGTTATTTAGTTCCCATTTTTTTGTAACTTTGCAAATATTTCTTTTACTTTTAGGTGTTAATCAAGAAGAACTATGACCGTACCAAACGTCAGCGTCGTAGAAACTGGAAACTGAAAGAGCTTGCAAGAGAGAGAGAAAACATGGATACAGATGATGAAAGGTCCTACTTTTCTTTAAACCTTATATGTTGTCTCAAAGGAAATCCTTACAATAAATCTTTATAGTTTTTATATTTTATATAGTCATCACATGATTATTCCATTCAGTATTAATTTTGTATTCTTATTGTGTTAATTGAATCAGTGTAAGAGGATATCGAATCAATGTAGGGAGGATATAATGATATTTAACAGATTTGGGTTTTGACCTGAGAATTGCAACATTGTTGTAAACAACACATTTGAAAAGTTAACATTAGTAATTACATTGTGGATATCGCAAATAGCAAGTGAGTACTTACGACTCCAGATGAAAAGAAAATAGCCCTTTAATATCAAATATGCTGTCTTTCTTTCTTTCTTTCTTTCTTTCTTTCTTTCTTTCTTTCTTTCTTTCTCTCTCTCTCTCTCTCTCTCTCTCTTTCTCTCTTTCTTTCTCTCTCTCCCTTCCTTCCTTCCTTCCTTCCTTCCTTCCTTCCTTCCTTCCTTCCTTTCTCTTCTTTCATGAAATTTATTGTCAAATTGGTTTCCATACAACACCCAGTGCTCCCAACAGGTGCCTTCCTCAGTACCCATCGCCCACCCCCATCAACCCTCAGATTGTTCTAAATATGCTGTTTTTCAAACAACTTAAGGAGAAATGAAGATGTTGGGTTCTAGAAAATTATATTGGATGATTGAAAAATGGTTTTAATAATGGTTAAGACACTGTCTAAAAAAATGAGTTTAAATAAAATTGTGTCATGAAATGTGAGTGGTAAATAGCAAAATAGAGTCTCATAATGTAATGTAAAGTAAGTATTTATAAATATATAATGTTAAATTAGATATTATAAGTACATATTTGGTTATTTCATCTATAGACTTAAAAGTGCATGTATTTTAACTTAGCCATATGACTTGAGGGGAGGGACATTAAAGTTTATTTATTTTTAGAAAGAGAGTGCAAGCAGGGGAGGGGGAAAGAGAGAATGAGATACAGAATCATGATCAGGCTCCGTGCTGTCAGTGCAAGCCTAATGCAGGGTTCAAACTCACAAACTGAGATTATGACCTGAGCTGAAATCAGGAGTTGCATGCTAAGTCCAAGATGTGGACTGAGCCACCCAGGCACCCCAATTGTGTATGTATCATGTAATTTTGAAAGAAAATATTTTTTTAAATTTGTCAGACTATTTAAATTTTTTTTTTTTTTTAACGTTTATTTATTTTTTTGGGACAGAGAGAGACAGAGCATGAACGGGGGAGGGGCAGAGAGAGAGGGAGACACAGAATCAGAGACAGGCTCCAGGCTCTGAGCCATCAGCCCAGAGCCCGACACGGGGCTCGAACTCACGGACCGCGAGATCGTGACCTGGCTGAAGTCGGACGCTTAACCGACTGCGCCACCCAGGCGCCCCGATTGTCAGACTATTTAATTAACATCCATATTTGACCTTCAGTTATTATTTTTAAAGATTTTCATACATGGAACACATTTATCTTACAGTGCTGAAAATGAAAACAACTCAATACTGTCTTGGTAAAGATGAAATATTTAAATGTTTCTTTATTCTTCTGTAGGCAATACCAAGATTTCCTTGAAGATCTTGAAGAAGATGAGGCAATTAGAAAAAATGTAAACATTTATAGAGGTTAGTGTTTTACGAGTGTTTGATTTAAGTTGCATCTTTTGCTTTTGTATAGATATGTTAACCCCGTATAAGTATTTTGGTATCTTAAACTTTCATTCCATAAATGACTTTTACTGTGTGGTTTTAAAAGTCCTCTATTTAAACATTTGCAAAAAATAAAAACACTTGCAGAACAGTAGGACTTATTAAAATGTTGTTTGCCTGATCATATTTGATATCATTGTATCCGAGCATGACCCTTCAAGTTCCTGATCTCTACTAGTGGATATTTATTTATATATTTATTCAGTTCAGTCATTTAGTGAATATAAATGCCTGCTCTAGATATGGTACAAGAACTGCTAATATAATGTTTAAATGATAGTAAAGATGGTAGAGGCAGGCATTTTGTATATTTTCATATTTGTATTTGAAGTCCTCCTTGTATTTTTTTAGATTCAACCATTCCTGTGGAAAGTGACACGGATGATGAAGGAGCACCTCGAATTAGTCTGGCTGAGATGCTTGAAGACCTTCATATTTCCCAAGATGCTACTGGTGAAGAAGGTGAATCGATGATGACACAATGAGATTGGGTTGTAGATGATTTCCATATCTGTAGGCTCAGGATGTTGGACAAAATAACTTTTATTGTCTATTCCATTTGTGCTTCCATATTGAGAGAGGAGAAATTTAGTTTTAAACTTGAATAAATGGGACTATTTTGATTGCTCATTCAGAGCACTGAAAGAGATTGATGGCATTGAAGTTTTAGATAAAAGATTATGGAGAATGTAATTATTACAGATATTTAGGCCATTTTGTGTGTGGAATTTTATAAGTTTGCCTTTTTAGGAGACCCTACTCTTTTTCATACTGTAGCACTGGATTTCAAATCTTAAAAGTTGTGATTATTTGGAGGTTACCTAAATCTTGAATCGTACAACGAGCTTTACATTCATTTTGCATTGATTGCTTTAGTAAAAGTGCATATGAAGAATCATTTTTAATAGGAACTTTTTATGTACTTTGATCATTTTTATGTCATTGGGGTAGGTAAGTTGTGGTTCAGTTTATTCCTGGACATTCAGGAGAAGTTATTTTATTCAAAATGTTAACATCTTCAAAAGCTGTTAAATTGGGGATTATCTTGATTTTTATTGCAGAAGAAAATATGTTTAAAATATGTATGGATTTGTAGCAAACATAGACTACTTAAAGGTTAACAATGTGTACTTTCGTTATTTTTGCTCAGGCCAGCAGCTTAGAGCAGTAGCTTATGTCATAAAAATGTCTTCCTATCACTTCAAACATTTTTGCTTTTAAAGTTTTGGTTTACAAATTGAGAAGGAAGGAATTTTCTTCATATTAAGTTTTCTGTCATTGAGTAGATCACCATCAAAAAGAATATTTGAATCCAGCATATACATGATGAAATAATGAAAATGATCTTTATGCTTTATAAAACCGTGAATCAGACTTGAATGAGAAATACCTTCCAATCTTTGAAAGAAAAACATTGGCTTGAATTTTAAAGTGTTCTGAGAATGAAGTATTAAGATCTTATTTCTATAAGCAATATCAGACTTACTAAGTATGCCAGAACCAAGAGCTAATTCATAAACTCTAGGAATACCACTAAATAAGGCAATTAAGTGAGTGCTGAATGGAGCATTTTCCTTTTTTTAAGATTAGACTCCCCAGTTCTGAAGTTATGGATAAAGGCCTGAAGTTTTTATAGTGGCTCCTGTTCTCTCTGCATATTTAAAGTTTTCACTTGTGGTTTGGTTTACCTCTTGTATGTCAAGACTTTAAGAAGCATGAAATAAAAACATTTTCCCCTTTTTTGTGTGTCCTTAAAGTGATTGTATTAGTGTCATATTTAAATGATAGTATCTTATGCAGTTTTCCCAGGTGAAATTATTTGAGTACTTTTCATGATTTTCCCACTAAAAATACAGTTTCCTGCTGAACTTATTTAGTCTTATTCTCTTTGATGTTGTCTTTATGAGTAATGAAACTTCTTGGTTGAAAGAAGGCTATGACGAGGTGAAGGAATGTAGCTAATAGAAAAGGTGATAGCCAGGAGCCCTCACAGTTACACAGCCTTGATAAACTTACCATTTTAAGAGTATGGTTCCCAGGCTATGGGTCCCCAAATACTCTTGTTCATGTCCCGGAGTTGATACAATTTGGGAAGGCTGGTATTAATCAAATTTTCAAGAAGCTGATTTATAACCCAGTTTATAAATATGAGTAATTTCTAAGTCAGTATGATGAATTATCTTCTTGTGTAGCCAGATCTCCACTTGAAGGTGTTGTTTTATAGGTGGAAGTCTTTTTATGAGCATGCAAAGAGTTAAGGGAGAATTGCTTGTATAATTTAACAGCATCAAGCTTATCCTTGCCATAGTAGAATCTAGAACTCCAGGCTTGAGTGTCAGGACTAGATACTCCTCTGTAGTCAATACTGAGTAAGTGCCAGTGTTTTCTCTAGAATATTTTAGTAAATTTGTTCATATTGATTCCATCCTTTAGATTACTTGATCTGTTATTTTTAGTCCAAGGGATGTTACTTTTTTTAATAATTTACTTTCAGTTTTGATATAATTTCAGACCGTTACAAGAATAGTACAAAGAATTCCTGGATACCCTTTCCTCAGATTTGCCAAATGCCAACGCTTACCTCATTTGCTTTCTTTCTAATTAAATTTTCTTACATAACCGTAGGACAATGATCAAAACCATAAAATTAACATTGACACAATAGTGATATCTAATCAGTGGGCCATATCGAAATTTTGTCAGTTGTCCCACCTATGAAGTCTTTTATAGAAAAAATAAATCTAAGATTGTGCATTGCACTGGGTTCTCATATCTCTTTTTAGACTTCTTTCATCTGGACCAGTTCTTGAGTTTTTCCATTTTATGTAATTGGCATTTTTGAAGAGTCCAAGCCAGTTATTTTGTAAAATGACCCCAATTTGGGCTTGTTTGATGGTTTCTCATGATTAGATTTAGGGTAAACCCTTTTAGCAGGACTAGAGGTAATACCAAGTTCCCAGAAGTAATACCAAATTCTCAGTGCATTTGTATCTGGAGACTTGTGCTGTTGATTAGTCCAGATGTCCCTAAGCATTCTTAGGTTGTTAGTTGGTTTTCTGTTTTAAGGAGTTAGAGGATTTATTCCTTTTTAATCATGGTTTTTCTTGATTTTTTCCTTTTAAATTTATTTTCAACTTAAAGACAATGAAATTCAGTCTTGTCATTTACAGTTCCATAAATTTTAATACATGTAGATTCACACAGTTACCACCACAAATTCCAGAACAATTTTATCATTCCTCCAACCTTCCCCCTCCGCAAATTCCCTTTGCTACCCCTTTGTTTTCAAGCCCTTCCCTCATCCTTAACCATCCCCCCAACCCCTGCAATTTCTGTTCTGTTCCCTGACTTTATGGTTTGTTTTTTCCAAAATACATAAATGAAATTATACAGTATGTAGTCTCTGAGTCTGTTTTCACAGCATGGTGCACTTGAGATTCACCCAAGGTTTGTTTCTTTTCATGTTGAGTAATACAGTGTTCCAGCTATCCATTCCCCTGTTGAGGCACATTTGAATTTCTAGGTTTTGATGATTAGGAGTAAAGCTGCTGTGAACATTTCTGTATAGGTTTTCCTTTTACATAGGTAAATAAGTATGGATGGGATTGTTGGATCCTATTATAAGTGTATACATGTATTTAACTTTATAAAAAATTGCCAAACTTTTTCTGAAGTGGTTTGTGCCATTTTGCTTTCTCTCCTGCAGTGTATGAACATTTCAGTTATTCTGCATCCTCACCACCGCTTGGTGGTGTCAGGTTGTTTTAAAGCCAGACTGATAGGTGGATGGTGGTGTTTTTCTGTGGTTTTAATTTTCTTCTCCCTGATGGCTAGTTATGTTAAGCATCTTCTCATGTACCCATATATCTTTATTGGTAGAATGGCCATTCAGATCCTTTGTCTGTTTTTGGAAGTTGGGTTGTTTGGTTTTTTATTGGTTGAATTTTTACTTTGATGCTCGCGTTGTCCCAGATTTGGCCAGTGGGTACCCCATCAATCTGGCTTTTGTGTCCTTTTGACAGGCTCTTGTCCATATATAGTTGATCTTGTTCATGCATATTGATGTTACGTTAGTAACTCTTTGGGCAGGTTTTGGGTTTCCCTTGTTCAGGCCCCACATGCAGTCTGCTCTTGGGTTATTTTCATGATACAGACCAGTTTACCTAAAAATAAACCAATTTACTTAAAATTCTTCAGCTTCAGTTGAATCACCCTGTGAATTAAGGAATCATGAAATGGCATCATAAAAAGCACAGATGTAGGCTATTCATTCTGCTTATCAATTCTGTCACATGTTGAAATAATTTGAGCAGTGGGGTGGTAAGCCTTGATGAAAGCAAGAAGTCAGCCTCAGTATCTCTTGAATTTCAAAGTAGTGTGAGGAGAATATTCAATTTTAGTTCTTTGACTCGACACATTTTGAAAGAACTGCTTTATTACCTAGGAAAAAGGTATGATTCATGATAATTTCTGGTTAAACAAGAACTCTGTAGTGCTTAAAAGTTATTTGGTGTAGGTTTGGTAGCCACTGTGTTTTTTACATAGTAATGCAGCTTGTTGTGTAATCTGATGGAGATTTTGTTTTCTGGTTTTGGTGGAGTTAGTACTGCAGTGGTGCCTGTCACACATTTTTCTTGTGACACGGTTTCACATAAATATGGCTTTTTATAATTCACTTCATAGCATTGTTGTGAAGTGCTTTCAGATAGTATATATACTAGCATTAGTTGATGAAGTACTGCACAAGTAATTGTGGGGAAGCTATATTCTGTAGAAATAAAAGGATGTTTTGGAGTCTGTTTACCTGCCACCTATTAACTATATGAGTTAAACTTTCTGATGTTCTGTTTCTTCACATTTTATTTTATTTTTTAAGTTTATTTGTTTTGAGACAGTGTGAGTGAGCAGGGAAGGGGAAGAGAGAGAGGGAGTGAGAGAGTCCAAGCACTGTGCAGTACAGATCACTCTGAGCTGAAATCAGGAGTCAGACACCTACCCACTGAGCCACTCTGGCACCCCATATTTCTTCACATTTTAAAAAGGAGTAATACTGCTCATTACACAGATAATTGTTAAAATTCTTCGTATACAATTCATAGCAAATTGTAACTATTTAATAAATAGTATCTGCTTTTAAAATTTATAATCACAGTTCTAGTGTTTTGTACTGAAACAAGTTGGAAAAAACCCAAATCTTTTATGTATACACTTTTTAGAGCAGCATAGAGCTTATCTTAGAAAATGTGTGTGGTACAGAGAATTAGAAAAACAAAAGCATAAATTTCCAACGTTTCCCTTATAGGGAGATCATCACTGTTAACATTTTTTTTTAATTTTTTTATTTTTATTTTTATTTTTATTTTTATTTTTATTTTTTTCAACGTTTATTTATTTTTGGAACAGAGAGAGACAGAGCATGAACGGGGGAGGGGCAGAGAGAGAGGGAGACACAGAATCGGAAACAGGCTCCAGATTCTGAGCCATCAGCCCAGAGCCTGACGCGGGGCTCGAACTCCCGGACCGCGAGATCGTGACCTGGCTGAAGTCGGATGCTTAACCGACTGCGCCACCCAGGCGCCCCAACATTTTTTTTTTTTAATAGATTTTATGTTTTGTAGTTGTAGATCTTCAGAAAAATTGAGAAGATAGTGCAGAGTTCTGTGCCACACCCAGCTTCTTTTATTATTTAACGAGCTGGTACTATTACATTATTATTAACTAAAGGCTGTAGTTTAGATATCTTTAGTTCTTTTTAAAAAAAATTTTTTTTTAACGTTTATTTATTTTTGAGACAGAGAGAGACACAGCATGAACGGGGGAGGGGCAGAGAGAGAGGGAGACACAGAATCAGAAGCAGGCTCCAGGCTCTGAGCCATCAGCCCAGAGCCCGATGTGGGGCTCAAACTCGCGGACCGCGAGATCGTGACCTGAGCCGAAGTCGGACGCTTAACCGACTGCGCCACCCAGGCGCCCCTAGATATCTTTAGTTCTTATTCAGTGTACATTTTCTTTTCCAAGATCCCATCCAGGATACCATGTTAATGTTTATTTCTTTATTCTTTCTTTCTCTTTCTTTCTTTCTTTCTTTCTTTTCTTTCTTTTCTTTCTTTCGCTTTCTTGCTTCTGAGAAAGGGAGAGAGAAATGGGTGGATACAGATACACACACACACATGCACACACATACATGTGCATATGTGCACTAGTCAGAAAGGGGCAGAAAGGGAGAGAGAATCCCAAGTAGGCCACACGCTCAGCGTGGAGCCCAATATGGGACTCACAAAAGTGTGAGATTGTGACCTGAGCCTAAATCAAGAGTTGGACGTTTAACTGACTCAACCACCCAGACACTTCCTCCTCATGTTACGTTTAGTTGTCATGTTTTCCTTAGTCTCCTCTTGGCAGTGTCTGTTTCTTTGATTTCCCTTGTTTTTGAGGACCTTAACAGTTTTGAGGAGTATTCCATCAAATATTTTGTAGGATACCATACCATTGGAATTTAATGTTTTCCCCCCAAGACTGGGATTATGGGTTATTGGGAGGAAGACCACAGGCAAAACGCTATTTTCATGACATTTTATCAAGGGCATGTACTGGCAACATGATTTATCACTGTTGATGTTGGCCTTCATCACCTGACTGAGGTAGTGCTTGTCATTTCTCCGCTATACTCTTTTTCCCCGCTTTCCATAATGTGCACTTCAGAAGGAAGTCACTCTGCACAGCCTATACCTAAGAAGTAGTGAGTCATACTGCCCCTCCTTGAAGGTGGGATATCTGTATAAATTATTTGGAACTTGGGGCGCCTGGGTGGCGCAGTCGGTTAGGCGTCCGACTTCAGCCAGGTCACGATCTCGCGGTCCGTGAGTTCGAGCCCCGCGTCGGGCTCTGGGCTGATGGCCCAGAGCCTGGAGCCTGTTTCCAATTCTGTGTCTCCCTCTCTCTCTGCCCCTCGCCCGTTCATGCTCTGTCTCTCTCTGTCCCAAAAATAATAAATAAACGTTGAAAAAAAAAAATTTTTAAAAAATAAATTATTTGGAACTCTTCTGTATGGAAGATTTGTCTCTTTTCTCCCATGTACTAATTTGTTCAGTCATTTATTTATAGCAATATGGATTCATGAATACCTTTATTATATTTTGGGTTATTATCTAATGCTACTTTATTTTGTTTGAATTGTTATAACTTTAGCCATTGTTCCCATCATCTGCCATCCATTTACTTAATTACTCAATTCTACTATACACCTGTGTCCCATAAAAAACCTTGTGTTTTATGTATGGTTCCCTTGCCTTAGTCTTACAGACTGTACTCATTTTTAAGGATTATTTAGATCAGCACCTTCTCCCCATCCCCTTCAGTGAGCTTGTTTCATATATTTGTAATACAGTTATTTGTCACAGTCTTTCAATTCCCAGACTTAAATGCTTTTTCAAAATTTGCATATAGGGAGATTCATTATTTGTACTATGAAGTCCTGTGGGCTTTGAGAAGTTCATGTCTTGCATCAACCATTATAATATCATACCAAATAATTTTACAGCCCTAAAAATCCCCTGTACTTTACCAATTCATCCTGAACCCCAAGTCCTTGGCAACCATTGATCATTTTATTGTCTCTGTAGTTTCGCCTTTTCCAGAGTGTCATATAATTGGAATCACATAACATGTAGCCTGTCATACTGGCTTCTTTCACTTAGCAGTATGTCTTTAATGTTCTTTCTTTTTGTGGCTTGCTAGTTTATTTTTTTATTGCTGAGTATGTCCCATAGTATAGATGTACCATACCTTGTTTATTCACCTTTCCATTCATCTTGGTTACTTCCAGCTTTTGGTGCTTATGAATAAAGCTGCAATAAACTTCCCTATGCAGGTTTTTGTATAAACATAAGTTTTCAAATCAGTTGGATAATACCTAGGAGCCTGATTGCTGGATCTTGTGGTAACACTATCTTGAGTTTTGGAAGAGGCTGCCAAACTGTCCTCCAAAGTGGCTGTACCATTCTGCATTCCCACCAACAATGTATAAAAAAGTTCTTGTTGCTCTGCATTCTTATCAGCATTTGGTATTGTCAGTTTTTTTGATTTCAGCCATTATAATAGGTAGTGGTGTCTCATTGTTACTTTAATTTACAGTCTCCTGATGACATGTGATGAACATCTTTTTATATGCTTATTTGCCATCTGTATATCTTTGACAAGTTGTCTATTCAGATCTTTGGCCCATTTTTAAACCTGGTTGTTTGATTTCTTATTGTGGAGTTTTAAGACTTCTTGTGTATTTTGGATACAAGTCCTTTTTATCAGATATGTGTCTTGCAAGTATTTTCCCAATCTGTGCTTTGTCTTTAAAAATATATGAAAATAATATATGTATATGAATTATTTATATGTAATACACATACTTTACTTATACATGGTTATGTAGAGGTGAGATCATACTGTCTATATACTTTTTTAAACCTTCTTTTACTTCTTAACTATTTTATGTCTTTTCTAAGCCGTTAAAAATTCTTTTTTTTTTTTTTTTAATTTTTTTTTTTCAACATTTATTTATTTTTGGGACAGAGAGAGACAGAGCATGAACGGGGGAGAGGCAGAGAGAGAGGGAGACACAGAATCGGAAACAGGCTCCAGGCTCTGAGCCATCAGCCCAGAGCCTGACGCGGGGCTCGAACTCATGGACCGTGAGATCGTGACCTGGCTGAAGTCAGACGCTTAACCGACTGTGCCACCCAGGCGCCCCAAAATTCTTTTTTTTTTTTAAAAGAATGTTTCCAATGTTTATTTCAATTGCATATTTCACTGCCTTTTTTTTTTTTTAAGTTTATTTATTTATTTTGAGAGAGAAGAAAGAGAGAACCAGTGGGGGAGGGACAGAGAGAGAGGGAGACAGAGTGTCTCAAAGTGGGCTCTGTGCTGACACCAGAAAGCTCGATGCAGCTCAAAATCATGAACTGTGAGAATGTGACCTGAGCAGAAGTCTGATGCTTAACTGACTGAGCCGCCCAGACATCCTCGCCATTAAAAATTCTTAAATATATATAATAATAAACCAATACTCCACTGCCAGATTGCAGAAATAGTCCTAATTCTTCACTCATAACTTTTATCCTGTAGCATAGGACCAAATAATAAACATTTAAGACTTTGCAGTCTAATGGTCTCCGTCACAATCACTTTGCTATAGTAGCATGAATGAGCCATAGCCAATATGTAAATAAAAGGGAGTGACTATATTCTAATAAAACTTAAAAAAAAAGGCTGTGGGCCATGTTTTGCCTGTGGCCTGTAGTTTGCTGACCCCTGATGTAACTTTGTAGGTAGTGCCCTTTTGCTCTGGGCTTTGGTGATTAGAAGGAGGTGGAAGTTCTGAATTTAGGCTTCAAGAGGGCTTGGGCCTCTATCATAGCTGTGAGAACAGGTGCCCCAGGATTTGTGGTCATTGTACAGCATTGCTGTGGCATTAGCCAGTTGATAGACTGATAATACCACCACCATTTGATTAGTTAGTCTTTTAAGTTGGGCATTTCCAGGTTGGTTTTCTCTGCCTACCCCCCATAAACATCTGTCCATTTTACTCATTATTTTCTTAGGAAATGACTGTGTCAAAGAGTATATAAGAATCTTAAGACATATTACAAAATTCTTTCCAGAAATATACCTTCCATGGGGTACAGTTTATGAGAGTATCTCTTTTATATTATTCTTGATGTTTTACATGTTCTTTCTTTTTATTTAATGATTTCTAGGTTAACTCAGATGAGGCCCAGTTCATATTGATCTGTTTGTTGAACTTTTGTAGCAGTTACTATCTGTCCTACTTGGTTAGTTTTTATTTGTTTCCTAAGTTTTTATTACTATTTATGTATGTATTTTGTCTTTCTAACTAGACTACATTTCTTTAGTGCAGTGCAGATATAGCACAATGCATAGGTCCTCAAATACGTAGTTAATACTATCTGATTTTTGAATACTTTGAAAAATGGGTAGAAATTTTTGTTGGGTATCGTTTGGCTTTAATTCCTTACAAGTCTGTCCATAAAATAGGAAACCAGATCTTAATGGCATTGGAGAGATGGTAAATGGGATTTGTAGGGAGAGTTGTTTATGTTGTTCAAGACTTCATTTTATTGGGGCGCTTGGGTGTCTCAGTCGGTTAAGCGTCCGACTTCAGCTCAGGTCATGATCTCACAGTTTGTGAGTTCAAGCCCCACATCGGGCTTTGTGCTGTCAGCTCAGAACCTGGAACCTGCTTTGGATTCTGTGTCTCCCTCTCTCTCTGCCCCTCCCTTGCTTATGCTCTGTCTCTCTCTGCCTCAAAAATAAATAAAAACATTAAAAAAATTTAAAAAAAAGACTTCATTTTATTTATGCAAGTAGGACCTGCATCTAATTCTAAACTTTGGTAAATTTTTATGTGTATAGTGCTAACTAGCCACAGAATTCTGATTTTATAGTGCTAACATAGACTGTTCAGTTTCACACAGTGAATTTTCTTCCTCCAGGGTATTTCATTGTATATAATAGCACAAATGGTATCTGTAAATAATCATGTGGACACAGGACCTATACAGAGAAGGTATACTGTAATCAGAAGGAAATTTATTAGGCGGTAATCAAGACGTACAAAATATGTGTGGTAGTTTTCCTGTGTTTGTATATTTGGATCAGAATAATGTTGAAGGGCTGACTACTTAATAGAGGCTAAGATAAATCAATGTTCATCTGGCTTTAAGGGTGTCGGTGTAAACAAGTACTGTATAGGTCTCCCTGGAATGTTACCAGACAGATTTCTGGGGTGGTAAATACTCTGAATGGTCTGGAATGTGGAGTTGTGACTTCAAAGAGGATCTTTAAAAAAAGTTTGTATTTTGATTGTAGAGTTTCACTGTGGCATTTTGTCTTTTTACTTTGTGAAAATAGATAGACAAGCTCTGATCCTAGGTAAATATGTAGAATAGCAAGAAGTTTGGGGTTGTTCCCCCAATCTCTTACTCTGCCTTCTGTGGTCATGTTTGCCATTTCTCTTTTCATAGGAAATAAAGTGTTACCCCTGACAGTGTTTTCATTTTTGTTGGGGATCAGAGTCTTAATCAAAGGCATATTCTGATGGAGGAAATATTTTGGGAGATAGCAGGTCTTGTGTGTGTGGTACATTGAATTCTTGGTCACAATTCTTAATTCCTCTGTAGTAATAATATAGCTTTATACTTGCCCTTTATTCATGGTGGTGGAATGTATTTCTTCGCCCCTTAACTTTAGATTTGACTTTGTGACTTGGGATGTTAGCAGACATGGTAAGAAGGTAAGATTAAAATGCTTTAGCTTATTTGCATTTGTGCTCTTGTCCTTCTGTCATCACCATGAGAAGAATATGCCCTGGGTATATTCTGCCTGCCTTCCCCAACTTGGCTCAGAATCGAACATTTGAGGCAGTGTCATCCTAAATGGCTGATAAACCCATGAGTGGAGATTAAGTGATTATTATTAAGCTTTTGAGTTTTGGAGTGGTTTCTTATGCAGCATTATTGGCAGTAACTAACTGATAATCTTTGCATCTTTAAAATTTGTTTCACTAAGCAGTTGTTGATGGATAATACTTTTTCTTTTAAAAAAAATTTTTTTTGGGACGCCTGGGTGGCGCAGTCGGTTAGGCGTCCGACTTCAGCCAGGTCACGATCTCGCGGTCCGTGAGTTCGAGCCCCGCGTCGGGCTCTGGGCTGATGGCTCAGAGCCTGGAGCCTGTTTCCGATTCTGTGTCTCCCTCTCTCTCTGCCCCTCCCCCGTTCATGCTCTGTCTCTGTCTGTCCCAAAAATAAATAAACGTTGAAAAAAAATAAAAAATAAAAAAAAAAATTTTTTGGGGGGCGCCTGGGTGGCGCAGTCGGTTAAGCGTCCGACTTCACGGATCTCGCGGTCCGTGAGTTCGAGCCCCGTGTCAGGCTCTGGGCTGATGGCTCAGACCCTGGAGCCTGTTTCCGATTCTGTGTCTCCCTCTCTCTCTGCCCCTTCCCCGTTCATGCTCTGTCTCTCTCTGTCCCAAAAATAAATAAACGTTGAAAAAAAAAATTAAAAAAAAAACTTTTTTAACATTTATTCATTTTTGAAAGAGACAGATCACAAACAGGGGAGGGCTAGAGAGAGAGGGAGACACAGAATCTGAAGCAGGCTCCAGGCTCCGAGCTGTCAGCACAGAGCCTGACGCAGCGCTCGGACTCAACAGACCTCGAGATCATGACCTGAGCCGAAGTCGGCCGCTTAACCCACTGAGCCACCCAGGTGCCCTGGATAATACTTTTTCTTATAGAAATAGACAACCTCCCTGGGGTGCCTGGGTGGCGCAGTCGGTTAAGCGTCCGACTTCAGCCAGGTCACGATCTCGCGGTCCGTGAGTTTGAGCCCCGCGTCAGGCTCTGGGCTGATGGCTCGGAGCCTGGAGCCTGTTTCCGATGCTGTGTCTCCCTCTCTCTCTGCCCCTCCCCCGTTCATGCTCTGTCTCTCTCTGTCCCAAAAATAAATAAAAAAAAAAAAAAGTTGAAAAAAAAATTAAAAAAAAAAAAAGAAATAGACAACCTCCCTTTTTCCCACTTGCTTAATTAGGGTTAGATTTCAGGTGACAGTAGATGTACTCTTATAGATTCCCTTAGAGCAGCCTGTCACTCCTATTTTCACGCTTAATCTGAGTGAGTACAAAACCTATTTTGGGTTCATTCCCATATATATTCTCCTTTCTGTATTATAGGTTTTAAGGGTTTTAAATAGTGCTCTGGAAGGTGCCTTGGGCAGGTGGGGAAGGTTAAGATGATCTAGCTCCAGTTTTTCCTGACTCTGTTGTCAGGCTGAGCAGCTTCATTTTTATTTAGACATTTGGTTTTCATGCAGTATTTTGTTAGGAAAAGCATTTTTTAGAAAATTAAATATCATTGCTATAAACATACTTGTACATTCATACCATAGAATATTATTTATCAGTATAAAGGAATGAACTATTGATAGAACAACCTGAATGGATCTCAAGGGAATTATGCTGAGTGAAAAAAAAACAATCTCAAAAGGTTTCATGTTGTATGGTTCCATTTAGGTAACATTCTTGAAACAAATTAATAGAGATGGAGAACAGTTTAGTGATGGCCAGGGTTTAGGGATGGGGTGTGTGTGTGTGTGTGTGTGTGTGTGTGTGTGTGTGTGTGGAGCTGGGTGTGGCTGTAATGGAGTAGCACAAGAGAGCTTCTTGGTGATGAAACAGTTCTTGATTGTGGTGATGATTACATGAAACTACCCACGTGATAAAATTGTACACATGTGAACACACACACAAATGCTTATGAAACATAAAATCTGAATGAACTCTGTGAATTATGTCAGCATCAGTTTCCTGGTTTTGGTCCTGTAATTTTCTAAAAATTATGCAAGATGTTACCATGGTGGGAGTCTGGGTGAAAAATTCACATTATCTGTCTGTACTTTTTTTGTTTTTGCTACTTCCTGTGAGTATATAATTATTTCAGAATTAAAATTTCAGGATCAAAAGCATTGCCATGTATTAGAGCTAATATTAGGAAAAGAAATAATTCTTCGCTGCTATCAGGTCATTTGAGGGAATGTTCACATATTTTATTGGGCAGTTTATTCATCTTTGATAATCTGAGATGGTCCTTAGAGAAAAGTTAAAGTGATGAGAGAGAGAGTATGTGTGTGTGTGTTGTTTCAGTTCTGTCTAGTGGAACTTATTTAGAAAAGTCTCACAAAAGAACCCATTTTTTCTTTTGTTATTGCTGATTTAGCAAAAGGGACGAGGGGCCTCAGCTTATGGGAGGTTATTTTGAGGGAGAAGGCAACTAACAGAGCTAATGCTTTTCAGTTTTGACAATCCAGAGAAATTTCTGTGTCAGGAAATTAAAAGCAGTTTCTTTCTAATAGAAGTGTTCAGAGCTGTGAATGTGCTCACATTTGCAGTAGCATTTTCTTTTGCTGTCAGGTATTTGGGAATAAACTGAAGCTCAGAGGAGTTGGGTGGAGACTTACTGGTTTGAGGAATAAAATCATCTAATAGCCCCTGGCTTTGGACTCTAACCTAATTATGTGATGATAACATCACCAATTTCCTCTACTTTTTCCTCCATTGTCTATGGTTTTAGAATTTCCAGTCAAGCAAGAACACTAGAAATTGTATAGGCTCAGGAGCCAGATATCCAACCTAGGTTCATATCCCAGCTGTGAGTCAGGCAAGTAAGTCATTTCTCTGACTGAATCTTCTCATTTGTAAAATGGGAATTCAGTTGTTTAAAACTAGAGGGTCCTATTATGAGGTTAATAGAAAAGCGGTATTTTTCAAATGGTTTGTACTGTGTACTGACATAAAGGGGCTAGAAGTGCCAAAAGGAAGACAAATGGGGCTGGAGTGGTGAAAAGGAAGATCACATGCTGCAGCCATTTGTGTTGACCTCTTGCTGTACTCAGAGGTAGGCCTGGATCTGCCGAAGACATGACACTTAACCAAACGTGTTGCCTCTGCCCCGGCTGCTCATCTGGAATCACTCTGTTCCCGTAGCAGCAAGAGTGCCTGCCAACAGCTGTCACACATTGGGAGTCTGAACCTTTCTCTTCCTTCAGCTTCCTCAGTTCCTTTCATGTCTGTCTAACGGAAGCCACCTGGCGAGAGAGCATAGAAATATAGTTTGATGTTCAGAGTAGCATATGGAAGGGTAGGTAAAGTGAAAAATAGTGGGTAACTAATGTATACAAAGACTTGATACATATGCACTGCATAGATTTTTTTTTTTTAAATAGCCAGTACTATGTATGTATGTATGTATGTATGTATTTAAGAGAGAGCATGACCTGGAGAGAAGGGCAGAGGGAGAGAGAGAATCCCAAGCAGACTCCATGCCCAACGTGGGGCTTGATCCCACAGCACTGGAATCATGACCTGAGCAGAAATCAAGAGTCAGATGCTCAACTGACTGAGTCACCCAGGTGTCTCAACCACATATATACCTTTTATAATCAGTAACTGGGTATCTGTAGGAAGGAGAACCAGAGATTGGAGCATAGCCATGGAGGGATGCATTAGTTTTATTTCTGTCTTTACTTTTGGGCTTTGTTTTTTAATGCCTTTAGAACCACAGAATTGAATTGATTATACTCATTTTGTGGCATGTTTATTTTGGTTCATGGAAATCATCATGTCCACTGTTTTCTCCCTTTGTCACCCATGTCTCATATGTCCTACCTCCCATACTATTATGTAGATACATTGAAATTCTTGAAAGATATATAATATCATTTGTGGGTTAAATTTATTTATTTATTTGTTTATTTTTGAGAGAGAAAGAACACAAGTAGGGGAGGGGCAGAGAGAGGGAGACACAGAATCTGAAGTAGCCCGCAGGCTGCAGGCTCTAAGCTGTCAGCACAGAGCCTGATGGGGGCTCGAACCCACAAACTGCAAGATCATGACTTGAGCTGAAGTTGGATGCTTAACTGATGGAGCCACTCCGGCACCCCCATGGGTTAAATTTAAATAAAGTCTGTTGTGCTTTACTTTTTTACACTCAGCGTTATGTTTTTGAAGTGGATCCATGTTGCTGCATAGAAATTTGGTTCATCCTTCCTCATTTGCATGTTATTTTTCCATATGTTTGTATCACATTTTCTCTTATCTATTTTCTCATTGATGGGCATCTAATTTGCCTACAACTTTCACACAGTACTACAGTGAACAGCTTCATTCCTGTTTCATTATTGATCTGTTGAGAGTTTCTGGGATATATACCCAGTGTGGTGGGCAGCCTTTAAAATGGCTCCCAATGGTCCTTGCCCCCTGATATTCATGTCCTTGTTTAAATTCCTCCCCTTTAATATGGGCTGGACCAAGTGATTCTTTTCTAATGAATAGAATATGGCAAAAGTGATGAGATGTCACCTCTGAGTAGTTTACCAAAGATCTGTGACTTCTGTCTTGCTTGCCATTTCTCATTGTCTCTTCTCTGGGGGAAGTAAGCTTTTATGTTGTGAACTGCCCTATGGAGAGGTCTCTGTGGCAGGGAACTTATGTCTCTGACCAACAGCTATGTAAGCAAGCTTGGAAACATAATTCTCCACTTGAGATAACTGTAACCCCACCTCACCTTTGACTGTAGTCTTTTGAGAAACTCAAACTCAGAGGCACTCAGCCAAACCACATCTAGATTCCTGACCCACATAATCTTTGAGATGATAAATGTTTGTCATTTTAAGCCTCTAAATCTTGGGGTAATTTATTACACAACGATAGGTAACTGATACACCCAGGCACATGACTGTTGGGTTATAGAATATATGCATACTTAGGGGCACCCGGGTGGCTCAGTTGAGCATCCTACTCTTGATTTTGGCTCAGGTCATGATCCTGATGTTGTGGGATCAAGCCCTGCATCAGACTCCACCTTGAGAGCCTACTTAAGATTCTCTTTCTCTCCCTCTGACCCTCCCCCCTACTCACGTTCTCTCTCTGTCTCAAAAATAAGTAGGGGCTCCTTGGTGGCTCAGTGGTTAAGCTTCTGACTCTTGATTTTGGCTCAGGTGATGATCTCATGGTTCATGACATCGAGCCCCACGTTGGGCTCTGTGCTGACAGCTCAGAGCCTGCTTGTGATTCTCTTTCTGCCCTCCTGCACTGTTCTCTTTCTTTCTCTCTCAAAATAAATAAAATAATGAATAAGAATATATGCATACTTAACTAAGTACTGCCAGACTTCTTTCCAACAGAATACTTGAGGGCTTTTGTTTCCTCACATTTTCACTAGCCCTTGCTAATATCCTTTATAAATATTTTTTTGCCGGTCTGATAAGTGTGAAGTGATATCTCATTTTAATTATATTTATTTGATATATATTGAATATACTTTTGTTTCTTTTTTGGTCAGTGCTTATTCATATTCTTTCCTTTCTTTGGTTTTTCTGCCTTGTGTTGATTTAAAGAAAGGTCTTGTGTAAATAGCCCTTGCTGGTTTCAGACATTACAGATATCTCATTGTAATACTTGTTAAATTTGCAAACAATGTCCTTCATTAAGCAGAAATATTTAACACTGATGTAGTTATAATTTCTTTCTCCTTAAGGTTTGCTTCTCTGGGTCTTGTTTTAGCAGGACCATTGATATCCATAATTTAGACTTTTTTTTTAATACTTATTTTTGAAAGAGAAAGGGTGGGGGAGGGGCAGAGAGAGAGGGAGACCAAGAATCTGCAGCCGGCTGCATGCTGATAGGAAGCCCTATGTGGGGGTTGAACTCACAAACTGCGAGATCATGACCTGAGCCAAAGCCAGATGCTCAACTGACTGAGCCACCCAGGTGCCCCCATAATTTAGACTTTTTAAGTAAGTCTTTTCTCTAAAAACCTTTGGATGAATTTAAAAATATGGAAAGGGGTGCCTGGGTGGCTCAGTCAGTTGAGCGTCTCACTCTTGATTTTGGCTCAGGTCATGATCTCACAGGTTTTGAGTTTGAGCCCCACGTTGGGCTCTGCACTGACATCACAGAGCCTGCTTGAGATTCTCTCTCTCCCTGTCTTCTCTGTTGCTCCCCCACTCATTCTCTCTTTTGCTCTCTCTCTCCCAAAATAAATAAACATTAAAAATAAAAAATAAAAATATGGAAATAACTTGTGCTCTTTTGTTGCCCAATTCATTTGAATTTCTTTTGCTACACCACTGTCAAGTACTTATTTTACCTATAATGTGGTAACTTAGCCCATTCACAAATCTGGATGAAGATGAGGTGTGGTCATGTAGTAAGTGACCTGAATTAGGTTGATAGGGAAAACCTAGGAGTGAATTGATATATTGGTCCCCAAGTTACAGAAACTATAAGACATATTTTTTTTGCAAAGTAGTATAAATGTATTTCTCTGCTTTTTTTTAAAAAAAATGAGGGAAGCCCCAAATTCTTTAAAATAATAATTTTAGCTTTAGTTAATGTCCACCAGATGGCACCAGTGCACACTAAGTATTTATAAAATCGGAAGCATTATTCTCACACTTCTCTTAAAATCTTAAAAATGTATTGTCCATGTAATTAAGGAGGTAATTCTGACTCCCTACTAATTAGTCTTCAGGAAACTTTTTCTGAGGCTCTAGGTTGGGTGAGGTGTTTTGCTGTGTGGTCCTATAGCTAATAGCATTCACCTAATTGCTCTAGAATTATTTACTGGAGTCTGTTTCTTCCACTTTAGGTAGAGATGGGGGCATTTTTAGCCTTAGTAGGCCCTGAATAGTAAGGCTTTCATTTATTTTTCTAATAGTCATTAAGTTATGAGTTAGAGCTAGGTTTGGGAAGTAAAATCTAAAATGTAGACTACAATTTAAACATACCTTTCAATGCTTACAAAATCTACAGTTTGGGAAAATAATGGAAGTAAATATTTCATTGTTTTAATTGTATATATTGAATTGATGATGAAAAAAATAGCAATCATTATCCATCTCATTCACTGGACTGAGTTAGAAATCCCATTTCCTTTTGGGAAATGAACATAAGAGAAATTTACAAGCCTTGAGAAATAAATTTATGAATTAATATGCCCAAGAACCATAAAAGTGACTTCCAAGCAACAGCTTGGACTCCAAATATTAAACTTGCATACCATTTATCCTGAATGGCAGTAATGAAACTCAGGTTCTGTGTCTGTAATGTCTGGGTGTCTTAGAAAAGTTTCCATGATCTCCCTCTTGTTTTTGGAGATGACATTTTTTCCTGTATTATCAATACGTTTGAGATAGAGCAGGGACTGGACTCACCTTCCCTCTATCCTGACTGCAAAACCCAGGTTCCTTGATGGCGCAAACACTATGCCCTTTGACAGTACATCTTGCAGGAATGTGGAAGCAGGATGCTTACCAAAGGAGAGACTTGACTATGTGAAGACTGGTGACTACCAAACCAGTCTATACCTAGGTGGGCCCCAGTGCTAACCTTTCACCATTTTTTTCCCTCTTTATAATACTAAAAATCACACCCCAGGGTGGAGATTTAAAATGCTAATGAGACATGAGATGCATGAGGAAGCATATGCTACCCATTGTGCCTGTGCACCCAACTTTATGTATCTCGCCCTGCCCCTACATGCTTAGCTTGCACTCCTTTTCTGTCTTAGCCGCTTTAAAAACTTTCCCTGGCCTTTGTTTGGGAATTCAACCTGAAGGACCCTTTCCTTTGTGCTATCTCCCTTGTGCTAGAGCATAAGCCCCAATAAAAGTCTTTTCCTGAAATTTCTGTTTGGTGCCAGTCTATTACTATTGCTTGGAAAGCCCAAGGACCCAAGTGTGTAACAAATTGAGAGGTCCAGCCAAGCATCAGACTTTCCTGGAAAACATATCTCCGGAGCCTTCTTACTGATGTTCACTTGTGGCAGGTTACTTCATAGGCTTTCTCTATTGAATCTTCTTTTTAAAAATGATCGATACCAATATTTCCCAAAGTGTGATTAGTGAAACGATAGTCTTCCTAGACTGACTTTCTTGGGAAAGAAAAGTGTTCTGTTGTTAAGCAAGAGAAAAAAAGTGTTCTGTTGTTACATATTCTGCTGTTTCCTTCTTTATAGGTCACATTGTCATGTTAAAGACTGTAACAGTGATTCTCAATGGAGTGGTACTGTCCCCTAGGGAGTATTTTATAAATTATAAATTTGTGGGAGTGTTTTATTGTCATACTGATTGGCCTAGAGGTTATGGACACTAGCTAGCTTGCATTGCACAGACAGTCCCACAAAAGCAAGAATTATCTCTGGCTGTCTGGGACTTACTCTTGTCATTATTGTCATATAGCTGAAAAATCTGTTTATAATTAAGCTGAGGACCTACCTCCATTTTACATATAAATACAAAGTAGTGATTTTATAATAGACACTGAATGTCTTAGGAGTATAATGAATGACAATGTCAGTCAAGGGAAGATTGTATTTTGTTTGGAGCTTTGCCAAGAATTATTTACTATTTCAGAAAAGCACATGGTGAGCAAACACAACTGGTTGTATTTGAGTCACTGATGCAGCACAACTTTGTAGCCCCATTTGAACTGTCATATTCACGTGATGTTCCATACAAGTGTCTGACTTATGTCTTTTGGTTTAGTTATTCTCAAGAATTTATATATTAAAATACATATTTTGTTGGTGGTGGTCCTTTTGGAAATTGTTTATGTAGGAGATGTCTATGAATTTTGTTTCAGGGTATAAAGGAGGTGTTACAAAGATAGATGTTTACACCAAAGGCATATTAGATCTAGGGTTCGGGACCACTATCCTAAGTAGAGAAATCTGGTGAATTTTCTTAACCCAGCGTTTGCTAAGCTAATTTGATAATAGAACCTTTTTTTGTGCATAGTATCTGTTAACATTAGAGAAAGCTATAGTAATTCAAATCCTGTCATTAATGAAACTTTTTATAGTACTTTATACTTTTCATAATGTTTTCACATGCCTTATTTCAATTTATTTTCACATGAGGTACTTAGCATAGGTTTTCTCTATTCGTTCTGAAGACGAAGTAAACCAGGAGAATTCAGGTGACCCACCCTAGGACACTCAGAGGTGTGTGACAGAGCCACAGACAGACAGGCCATCAGCCTGATTCCGATTCATGCCCTTTTTTCTACATCTGATGGCTCTGGGAGTTTGCCAGTCCCAGCGTAGGGTTCTCTCCATTTCTCCACGCTTCTGTGGCCAGGAAGTAGGGAAGGAAAAGGTGGAACCATGTCAGAGCAGCACTGGGGCAGGTGAAGCTTTCCACACTAAGGGAGCTGACTGTCCAGTCTAAAGTCCACCAGCTTATTTCCCCCGCTTCCTCCTTTTTGCTGTTTGCCTTTCAAGTTCACCACCTTTCTTGTATTTCTAGATCAAAAGGGTGATCAAAGGAGAAAAAGTGAAACTGCAGCTCACTGGTTAAAACTGCTGGATGGAATGTGGAATTTGTGATTTAACATTGCTTTCTCATTATCTTCTGTTCTTCCTGGGGCTTATGGTTAGTATTTGCATCACCAACTCTTGTTGAGATTACAGACCTACAGGATGTCTATTTAAAGAGGAAATAATAATGGCAAACGGCTTTTACTACATGTCAGGCATCATTCTAAGTGCCTAATATACGTTAATTTATGTAATCCTTAACAAAAACTTTGTGAGGTAGGTAATAGAATTATCTCCATGTAGATGAGGAAACTGAGGCAGAAGAGGTTTAAATCACTTATTCGAGGTTATACAGCTAGGAAGTGATAAAAGAAGGATTCAGTACTTTGCTTCAAGTGGTTCAGCTAGTAAGTGGCAGAACTGAGATTTGAGTCTGCACAGTCTGGCATCAGAGAAAAGCTTATGGATTACCAAAGAGGAATGGGCTGTGGTAAAGTCAGAATATGACAGATGGAATCTTGTGGTTTTCTTTTAGAATGAGTGTTCGAGAACTTTTATTGAAAACTTACAATCAAGTTTGAGCTTTGTTTTTTAAATCTAAAAGGAGTGTCAGGGTATAAGAGGTCTTACAAGGAAGTTCCTACCTGTAAGTCTCAAGTGTCATACTCTCTTAAATTCTATCATTAACATATCAAACCTTTGAGTTTTCTTTGGGTTCAACTGTTAGATATATTCTTAAAAGACTAATGTATTTTTTTTTTAATAATTACAATAGACATTTATTTAAAGTAATAACATTGGCAGCTCAAATAGTTCCAAATTGTACATTTTGGGTTTACCCAACTTCTTAAAAATATTTGAGGGCAGCTGCAACCACAGATATCAACTCCATGATTATTTATTTGCCCATTCTTCTCTTTCCCGAATAACTTCTTTCAGATATGGTTCAGGGTAGAATTTATCCTCCTCATATTTTGTCCACTACTCTTTAAGCAAGACCTGGTGCCTCATGGTCAGGTCCAGTGCTCTCTTAATGCGAAACATCCTGTAGTTATAAAGGTTCTCAGGAAGCCTTCTTATGGCCTCTTTCACATCATCATTCTCATATGTTATATCATCTTGCATTAGTCCCAGTTTATTGAACCCTGCAGCATTGTAATACCATTTTCAAATACCCTCCAGCCACTGGCTTGATGCTGCAACCACAGGCCAGCTCTCCATTTTGACCCGAGACTCTTAAAAGACTAATGTATTAAACTAAATGACAAAGGTCAGTGACTTAGTAGTTTTGAGCAAAACTAACCAAGTGAACCTAGAGCCTACTGGCCAGCTAACTTCTTTCCTTCCCTACTCCTTTCCTCTGTTCTTTGGTTTTGCTTATGGCTGCACTCCAAGTAATACCAGCAGCTTGTAAGTGTCCTCAAAAAATAGATTTCAAAAGAGGAGCAGGACATTTTTATTTCATGCTTGCTGCCAAGTTTCATTAAGCTGTTTTGCTGGATTTTCCATTTATTCCTCTGTGATTTTGGTGTAAATTTATTACCCAGCCAACATGTGGGCCAGTGCTTCTTCTCAAGCTTATGCTAATTGATAACAGAAACCAAAGCTGGAAGTTGGACAAGACAAAGCTGCAAGTGGAACACCGGGTGGCGAAGGGGGCACATATCATGTCTGGAGATAATGGTAAGTATGCTGGTGACCTGAGGTGAGGTACAGTGGGTGGGACTGGCCCAGGAAACATTGGAGACCAGTGGGCATGCACTGAGGGAGTGCCTGCTTGCTCAGGGTTGGGCACTGGGCACTTTGCATACAGTGGCAAACAAATTAAAGACCTCGCTGGCATCCTTCCTGATTCCTGAATTCAGATTTTAAAATAAGGCAATATATGGAATTTTCTAAAAGTCTCTATTGTGATGAATTGTTCCTCAGAACTCCCTAACAGCATTTCTTACCAACCTTAACATACACTTACCAAGTTGTGATTTCAGACAAGCCTGATGTAAAGTTCATTTGTTTTATATTCCTCTTACTACATACAAAAGGAAACACCATCATAAAGAGAAGAAAGATGATTATTTGTTTCAAATGCTACCACTAAATATTTTCATAAAGTATGTAGTAGGTATTAAGGTGTTAGGTGCTTTGAGTACTGAGCAGTTAGCTATAGAAATTTGTCACCAGGGAAACTCAGCTGGAAAGCACCTTGCAGATAAAATCTGGAAATGGCTAAGTAAAATGAGTGGATCACAGTGGTTTTCTTGGTGGCCACACAATCAGGATTAAGAAACCATGGGACTGGGAATTAGTCTTCTTGGGCTTGACTCCTGCTTTGCTGTGAAACAGTGGGAGGTCCATGTTAGCCTCTCTCTTAGTGTCTCACTGACCCACCTCACCAGGGATAACAAGCATTATATATAATGATGAATGGGGAAGTATCTTGGAAATTGAAACTTTGTACTATTTAAGATACTGTTGTTAGTTGTTAATTCTAGTTCATAATACAATTTTTTTTTTCTTCTTAAGTAGGCTCCATGACCAGCATGGAGCCCACGGTGGGGCCCAAACTCATGACATGAGATCAAGACCTAAACCAAGATCAAGAGTCTGACGCTCAACTGACAGAGCCACCTGGGCATCCCTAGTTCATAATATAATTTAAATGAGGCTCATTTATTCTTTGCAAATGGATTCTTTCCTCTATTATGATAATACCGTTGATAATATTTATATATTTCAAAGATTTTATTTTATTTTTTTAATTTTTTTTTTTAACATTTATTTATTTTTGAGACAGAGAGAGACAGAGAGAGACAGAGCATGAGCAGGGGAGGGTCAGAGAGAGAGGGAGACACAGAATCCGAAACAGGCTCCAGGCTCTGAGCTGTCAGCCCAGAGCCCGATGCAGGGCTCAAACTCACGGACCGCGAGATCATGACCTGAGCCAAAGTCGGACGCCCAACCGACTGAGCCACCCAGGCGCCCCAAGATTTTATTTTTCTAAGTAATCTCTACACCTAACATGGGGCTTGAAGTCACAACCCCAAGATTAAGAGTCAGCATTCTCTACAGACTAAACCAGCCAGAAACCCCTCCTTTAAAAAAAAAAAGAAAAAAAAAAAGATTTTATTTTTTTAAATGGATAATACTTATTTAATTAACAGAAATGTGATTTGTCCACAGACAAACAGCAAGTAGCAGTGCTGCAGCTGGGGCCCTGATGAAGTTTGGGGAGATCTATGAATATCCTGATTCACAGCCTGTGGTACTTTCCTAGGGTCTTCAGGTTAGCTGCTTGGGGTCTCACTTCCTCTTTAATTATGTATAACTGGCTTCTTACTCTGTAGAGTTACTATTTTCTAACTAGTCAAGAGAGATAACTTTCTGGCTTTAATACATCCCCACCACATTTTTACTGGTCATGGACTGTTTCTTCCCATATGGGCATCAGTATCTGGGTCCCAACCTATATCCTACTGATTATAGGTACTGCAGGTCAAAAGGTATCCCCTAGTTTATGTCTACATCCGTATGTACAGACCAGCCTAGGTCTTCAGGGAGGCTCTATTTCTGGTGGTCTGAGGAGCTGAGGAAATTGCCATAGGAGGTATCTTCTTGGAGTGACCACAGAGAGCCAGCCATGCTCTAATGGCTCAAATGGTTCCAGGCCCTCTCTGAGGAACCAGAATTCTCATCTGGCTTAGATCCCCAGGGCCTACAGAATAGCCCCGAAACAGCTGAGGGAACCTTAAAACTGATCAGTGTCAGACATTTTCCAGGCTGAGCTGCATGGATCGTTAGTCAACTTTGGGGGAGAGTTGCAATTGTCATAAACCTTGTGCTCCCAATATATGACCCCAGGGTTCTTCTAGGACATCTCAAGTATATCCTGGACTCTCTGTGATAGAGACTACTTGTTCACAATTTGCTGTCTACCAGAGAGGCACTAGCAGCCCTGAACCTGACTCTGTTGTCAGGCTGGGGCTTTTCCTCATAGAGTCCTAATATGGTCAGTCTCATCCTTGTTATAAGTTTCTTTGAAATACTTCATATTTCAAAGCCCAGCTCAAATGTCACTTTCTTTTCCTATAGGCTCCCAATGTGAACATAATAAATTACATATATATATACATACTATACCATACAGTGCTGTGTGCCCATAGTACTTTATCCATACTTGTAGTGGAATTCTTAACACATAGTGTCTAAAACGTGTCTGCCTTTGTGCTTAAAGGGAGCTATAAACTTAAGAGTAAAGACTACATGTGACTCATTTGATCTATTTATATATTTGCAAGGTCTCACATCATGATTGGAACATTCATGTTTATTGCCTTAAATTCTTTTCAAGGACAATGAGATGGAAATCAAAGATAGTACCACTCTTTTCCTGATTAATTATTTCAACACATTTATCAAAACCTACTAACATGTTATACACCGGCCTGCCATGAAGAAGCAGTTATGAATAAGATGCACATATGATTCCCCTACAGGGAGCTTATAGTTGGGTAGTCTTCTCTATTTTCATGCCTTGTTGTCCCTGATAAATCAATTGTTGCTTCTGGTGGTGGTGAGCTAAGCCAGACTGTTCCTTCTCACTCATCCAGGACATGGACATGTGTTGCTGATGCTGGTGGTAGAAGCAGCAGACAGTGAGCAGAATTGTACCCTCCCCTTCTGACTGTGTTCATGATAATTGTGACATGACCAATCATCATCTACTCTTGCCTGCTCTCCCCAAAGGGAACTCTAGATAAGTTCTGTAGCAGTGGAAAATGACAGATTGGATCCTGGGAGCCTAGGCTTGACATCCTGGAGTAAAAACTCTGGGTGGATGGAGCCAGAGAGTAAGGAGGGTATCAAATCCAAGAAGCCAAGTCCATTTCAAATCCAAAGGGCAAGCATAGGATAGAAAACAGGGGGCCGTTTTAGTTTAGAAAACTAGAGTTCGAAGTTTAGAGGCAATATTGGACAGAGATGAAGCTGAAAGGTAGGAATGGAGCTGGAGGTTAAGAGCTGGTTGATGTATCCAAGAGTTTTGCGGTAAAGAGGTAAGATGTCAATAATTTTCTGTTCTTGAATTTCTCAGCTTGCTGAGAGATAAGGGCTGGGCTGTTTGGAGGGTGATGTCAGCTTTATGGCTGAATAAGATGCCCATAGTTTGTGTCCTTCTCCCAACAACAATGTAGCATCCATCAGAGTGCCTTTGTAGAAGCTGTGGGATCCAGTACCACATGCCACAGGATCTGGGAGGAGTCTTTGCCCATCCATACATCACGTATTAGGCATATAGATGTTGGTCCCAGCTGTGGACTGTGAACTGGCTCTAGCCCCTTTTGGGCTGCAGTCCAGGAGCCCCCATAAAACAGTCTTCAACAGCCACCCACAAACAAAAGAGCCAGGTTTCCAGTGGAGAAGTTTCAGCACACCATAGAAACAAAAAAAGCATGAGTTTGGACGCATTGGAAGGGGTGAGAGGAACAGTTTGATGTTATCTCTATCACTTCTACCCCAAGGCAACACAGCTTAGGGCCAAGAGAAATCTTCTTGGCCTTTGATCTCTCCTGTAGAGGAAAAGGAATGTGTGGGTGAGCATCTGGCTTCCCCAGCTGTGTGGGACACTGCCAAAGAGGCTCATTTCTCTCTTCTCCATCCAGAGTACTGAGTCATGAGCTCCATGACTGAGGGAGGCAGGAAAAGTTGGAAGAGCAACAATCTGAACTCTTGGAGAGCATGAAAGAGATGTGGATCCTACTGTGTCACAGATTCCACCAAGAAGACTGCCCATGAACCACTAAGGACTCTTTGCTAGTGGATTCCCTCAATTGGCCCATAGGTATCCCCATTGCCTCAGTGCCCCACACTGTGAGTGCATTTCTTAGCATAAACCTTACAGGCCTGGAGAGAGTGGTGTGATATATTCAAAGTGGTGAGAGAACAAAACCTGTCAATCAAGAATTCAGAAGGGTACCTGGGTGACTCAGTTAAGTGTCTGACTTCAGCTCAGGTCATGATCTCAGGGTTGGTGAGTTTGAGTCCCACATCAGGCTCTGTGCTAATAGCTCAGAGCCTGCAACCTGCTTTGGTTTTTGTATCTCCCTCTCTGCCCCTTCCCTGCTCGTGCTGTGTCTCTCAAAAGTGAATAAACATTAAAAAAAAATTCAGAAAAGGAGAGATCAAGACTTTCACAGACAAACAAAAGCTGAAGAAGTTAATCCCCACTAGACCTGCCTTACAAAAAAATGCTGAAAGGCGTTCTTCCAGCTAAAGTGAAAGGATCTAATTAGTAACATGAAAATAGGCAACACACTGGTAAAGCTAAGCATATGGTCAAATTCAGACTAATACTGTAGTGGTGGTGTGTTAACCACTTTAGTATAAGATCAAAGGACGAGAACTAGAAATAACTATAGTTAGTACAATTTGTTAATACACAATATAAAAAGAAGTAAATTGTAACATCAAAAACAAAAGGGGAGGGGTAGAAAGGTGGACCTTCTATGTGTAATTGAAGTTAAGTTGCTATAAGTTTAAAATGGACAGTTTTAGTTACGAGATGGCTTATGTACACATCTTGCTAACCACAAAGCAAAAACCTGTAGTTGATTCACAAAAGATAAAGAGGAGAATCAGCAAATACCACAGAAAATCAATTCACAAAAGCAGGCAGAAAGAAAGGAAAAAAGGAACAGTGGAACTACAAAACAGCCAGAAAGCAATAAATAAGGTGACATTAGTAAGTTCTTACCTACCATTAATTATTCTAAATGTAGGTGAATTGAATCCACCAGTCAAAAGACAGAGAGTGGCTGAGTGGATAACAATACCCAACTATATGCTACCTACAAGAGACTTTCCACTTTCAGAACACACATAGGCTTCAAGTGAAGACATGGGAAGAGATATTCTGTGCAAGTGGAAACCAAAAGAGAGCAGGAGTAGCTATACTTCTATCAGACAAAATAGACTTTAAGCCAAAAATGGTAACAAGAAACAAAGTCATTATATAATGAAAATAGGTCAATTCATCAACATGTTATTACAATTATTTATGTCCTCATCACTGGAGCACCTAAATACAGTAAGCAAATAGAGATCTGAAGGCAGAAATAGACAAAATGATACAATTAATAGTAGGGGACTTTAGTACCCTTTCAACAATGGATACAGACAGAAAATCAGTAAGGAAACTCCAGACTTGAACTATACCTTAGACCAAATGGATCTAACAGACATATACAGAATGTTTCACCCAACAGAAGTGCAATACACATTCTTCTCAAGTGCACATGAAACATTCTCCAGGATGGATTATGTGATAAGTCACAAAACAAATCTTAGCAAATTTAAGAATATTGAAATCTTAAGTATCTTTCCTGACCACAATAATATGAAACTAGAAATCAATAATAAAAGGAGGAAAGATGGAAAATTAACAAACATATGGAAATCAATATGCTTGTGAACAAGCAATGGGTCTAAGAAATCAAAAGCAAAATTAAAAAATATATATCTTTAAACAAAAATGGAAACACAACATACCAAATCCTATGGGATGCAGTAAAAGTAGTTCTAAGAGGGAAGTTTATAACAATAAAGACCTACATTAAGAAAAAAGATCTTGGGAATGCAAGCTGGTACAGCCACTCTGGAAAACAGTATGGAGGTTCCTCAAAAAATTAAAAATAGAACTACCCTACAACCCAGCAATTGAGCTACTAGGCATTTATCCATGGGATACAGGTGTGCTGTTTCGAAGGGACACATGCATCCCCATGTTTATAGCAGCACTATCAACAATAGCCAAAGTATGGAAAGAGCCCAAATGTCCATCGATGGATGAATGGATAAAGAAGATGTGGTATATATACACAATGGAGTATTACTCGTCAATTAAAAAGAATGAAATCTTGCCATTGGCAACTACGTGGATGGAACTGGAGGGTATTATGCTAAGTGAAATTAGAGAAAGACCAAAATCATATGTCTTCACTCATGTGAGTACTTTAAGAGACAAAACAGATGAACATAAGGGAAAGGAAACAAAAGTCATATAAAAACGGAGGGGGACAAAACATAAGAGACTCGTAAATATGGAGAACAAACTGGGGGTTCCTGGAGGGTTGTGGGTGGGGGGATGGGCTACATGGGTGAGGGGCATTAAGGAATCTACTCCTGAAATCATTGCTGCACTATATGCTAACTAATTTCGATAAAAATTTTAAAAAATAAAAAAAGCAGAAAATACCCGCCCAAAAAAGAAAAAAGAACTATCTTTATCTGATTTCACACCATAAGCAACTACAAAAAAGAATAAACCAAGCCCAAAGTTAGCAGAAGAGGGGAAATAACAAAGAACAGCAGAAATAAATGAAATAAAGACTAGAAAGATAATAGAAAAAAGTCAGTGAAACTGAGTTGATTTTTTAAAAAGAAAAGTGATGGAGGTGTTAATTAATGCTACCTTAGTAATCACAGTATATAAGTGTATCAACTCAACGTGTTGTACACCTTAAACTTACACAATGTTTTATGTCAGTGGTGCCCAGTCTTATGGGTACAAGAGAATTGTAAAGAGTAGCCCTTGTCCTTTAAGGAACCTATTGCTTAGCTGTGAGAAACGAATCACACTTAAAAAAAAAAAAAAAAAAAAGAATGGAGTAAGATGGGGTTGAATTTAATTAAGAATCAGAAGACGAGAGACCCAAGTGGAAAGTGGCTGGGCTGGTGTGAGCTGAGGGCATGGGATGGCTTTATGGGCCTTGAGGCACAGGCTCATTCACAGCCATCAATTTATGCCACACAGTTCTTTCTCATGTTGGGAACCTCAGTGAGGTCTGTGCTCAGGCCACAATTTACACGAAGAAAGATAAGGTTAACAGTAGGATGCTCAGAATGCAGCTTTAGTCCATTCAACTTTTTTTTTCCCCCCTAAAATACCTTATAAAGAAATCTCATTTATCATAGAAATATTCTTAGCTCTCATACTTCAACCATGGGAAAGCCAAGAGCTACCCGAAGTTTTTTGTTTGGCCTAAAAGTCGTGTATAGTAATGTCAGCTGCTTTGATGTTGGCATTTCACCACAAGTGGATGACACAGGTCAATCTGCCTTTGGGACTGGGAGAGTTTCCCAGCTCCACCTGGAGCCTGACTCACCTCATTGACCTCTGTTGCTCTTTTTGTGGCATGTTTTCCGTTCTGCTAGATTGCCTTTCGCTGACTAAAAAGGTGGTTGCTCACCACTGAGGCTTGTGCAGGCACGTAACTGTTAGTACTAAGCAAGAGCCCCACGTGTCCTGGTGTCTCTCCCCAAGTTCTGCACATTTAACACTTGCCTTTGTGTTAGGAAGCATGGAGTTCCTTTGATGCATAAAATAAGATGTTCTCATTAATAACTGGCTTCCCTGTCCTTGCTTTGCTGTCAGGAGAGAACTGGATGATAAAACCTATGATTTATTTGGACTGGCTCCATTAAGAACTGACAGAGTGATGATTTGATTCCAGTAATGCTTTATTCTTACTCCATGTTTTGACTATTCTATCTAGCTGCGCCCCTGCTGAAAGTGACTCTTAATCACTAATTCTGAACTCACCGAAGAGTATAAAACAGTACATGTCACCTAAGATCTCAGTGGAATTACCTCTTATCAAAAAATTTCATAAGACTTTCAAACTCTTTCTCAAATTATTATGAGATGATTGAAAAGTCCAGACAACTTACAGGTTCACTTTTTGACTGACTTACCGTTACAGGTGTTTCATAGGGACCATGCAATTGACTGTACAGTGATTAATTTGTTCATTGATTTTATTCAACGCGTGTTTATTGGAAGTTAACTCTGCCATGCTCTGTTCTGGGTGCTGGGAATGGAGCAGTGAATTAAATAGAAACCTGCCTTCATTTAGTGGAGGAAAATAGACAAAAAACAGAGGAAATAATGCGATTGGTTATTTGAGCATGAGGAATGTTCAGAAGAAGGACAAAAATGAACTGGGGCAGGAGATAAAGGCTACTAAGTTTGTGGGAGAAGAATAGGGAAAACATCTCAGTTTATTTTAAATAGTGTTGTTTGGAAACTCACTGAGAAAGTGATATTAGAGCAAAGACTTGAAGGAGGGTTAGGAGTGAGCCACATGTGTGATGGGGGAAGAGTGTGCCAGGCAGAGGATGCAGTGGGTACAGGGGTCCTATGGTGGGAAGTATCTGCTACGTTTCAAGCCAGGCTGATGGTAACTTTAGAACACACAGGCACAGGGCTGTATGCATGCCAGACGCTGCTTTATATCCATTATCTCATTTAATCCTCCATGTTTCCCTAGTCCCCATTTCTAAAGGAAGAGACTCAGGCACAGACAGTTTAGATAACTTTCCCTAGATTACCTAGCTGGAAAGTGGTGGAACCCAGGAAGTCTGGCTCTAGCGTCTCTGTGCTCAGCCACACTGTTCTGCTGCCTGATATTTAAGCATATATTTGCAGATATGAGGGCGCTGCTTATCACATTGTACTGTGCCACTTTGCTTTCAGGATAAAATATTTTCCTGATCTTAATAGTGGCATTAGTTATGCTGGTCTTGAGCCACTGGTTTATTTCAATTTAATGAACACTGTGATCTGTGACAATTGCTGGTCATGATTTTATGTTAGCCATTGAATATTTAAAGGTCCATTCTTTTTTTTTTTCTTTCTTCATGTTGTATTTTTTTCTACCATAATAAACTACCTTAAATCCTTTTAGTTTTTTTATGACTTTTTAAATTTTTATTTTAGAGAGTGTGTGCGCAATCAGGGGAGGAGCAAATGGAGAGAGTATCTCAAGCAGGCTCCACACTGAGCATGGAGCCCAACACGGGGCTTGATCCCATGACCCTGGGATTATGACCTGAGCCGAGATTAAGACTTGGACACTCAACTGACTGAGCCACCCAGGCCCCCCTTATATCCTTTTAGATATAGGGAATGGTGAATGAATAGAAATACATTTATTTTATTATTTAAAAAATTTTTTTTTTATTTTTAGAATTTTTTAAATGTTTATTTTTGAGAGAGAGACACACATTGTGAGCAGGGGATGGTCAGAGAGAGAGGGAGACACAGAATCTGAAGCAGGCTCCAGGCTCTGAGCTGTCAGCACAGAACCCAATGCAGGGTTTGAACCCACAAACAGTGAAATCAGACCTGAGCTGAAGTCGGATGCTTAACCAACTGAGCCACCCAGGCGCCCCTAGAAATACACTTTAAAAGAAGGCTCAAGGTACTAAGCACTTTGGTACTGAGAAGCACCCTGGGAAAAGCCACCTTCCAGCTTGGCCTTGCAAAACTGGGATTCCCATTTCTCCATTCTCCCAGCCATGGCGTTTCTCCCAGTGCTCACTCAGGGTTCCCTCTGGAGCTGACAGAAGAGTAAAGATGCAGACTTCTCTCTGAAACCACAGCCCTGATGAATGCAGTCTATGTGGCAATTAGAAGCAGGGACTGAGATCAGACAACCAGTTCATACCCTGACCACCACCTGTCTGGTATCTGGGTCCTTAGCATCTTCACCTGTAAAATGTAGATCAAAATTAGTGTGTACCTCTTAGAGTTGTGAGGATTTAAATAGGATAATGTTCACATGTAAAGTGCATAGTACAGGGCTGATGCAAATAAACTCTATGGAAATCTTAGCTGTTATTACTATTAGTGACTCCCTTGAAAACAAAACACCACTGGGCTTGGTTGACATCTGTCTCCATTTTATCCTGTCAAATGCCCCGTGGGGCCTCTCTGTGGTACTGGCTCCTCACATCTTGGATCCCAAAATGAATATGGCCTGTTGGAAACCAAAACAAATATGAATAGTGAATGAAACTAAAAAGCACAGTCAGATTCCAGCTTACTAAAAGCCTCAGCCATACTAAAGATACGGCTTTGGTGGTACCTGTGTCGCTCAGTCGGTTAAGTGTCCATCTTTGGCTCAGGTCATGACCTTATGGTTCATGGGTTCGGGCCCCATGTCAGGCTCTGTGCTGACAGCTCAGCACAGAGAATCTGCTTCAGATTCTGTGTCTCCCTCGCTCTCTGCCCCTCCCCAACTCATGCGTGTGTGCTCTCTCTCTCTCAAGAATAAATACACATTAAAAAAAAATTAAAAAAAAATTAAAAAAAAAATAGGGCTTTGAAGAGATGCCAGAGAAGAGAGCACAAGGAGGAGAGGTACTGTGTCATAAGTACCGCTGCTTTGTAAGCCGGTCGTTCTCCCCCAAACCCCTTTCAATTGTTCAAGAAAAGTCAAGGCTTGTCACAAAATTGGCTTTGACTTTTTTAGGATTACTTCAAGTTCTGCAAGAAGAAAGTGATTCTACGAAAGAGGCTTAGAAAGTCCAATTAAATATTTCATTAATTGTGTTAGAATAAAAGAAAGACTTTTTCAAACAGCCCTACATGCTGTTTGTGGAGTGATGTGGTGCTGTGGGAAGAACATATGCATGGGGCCTGACTCCCAGCTGTGCAGTCGCAGGCTTTAAGAACTTCAGTCAAGGCCATAGGGTCCTCATCTGAAAATGGAGCTATTATCTACCACACGAGGCTGTTGACAGGATTACGTGGTATGGCTGTAGGAAATCTGGCAGGTAACAGACTTTCCAAGATGTTAGTCTCATTTTTTCTGAAGCCTTTTCTTCATTATTTTACTTTGTGCCACATCATTAGAACTGCTTAATTAGGGGCGCCTGGGTGGCGCGGTCGGTTAAGCGTCCGACTTCAGCCAGGTCACGATCTCGCGCTCCGTGAGTTCGAGCCCCGCGTCAGGCTCTGGGCTGATGGCTCGGAGCCTGGAGCCTGTTTCCGATTCTGTGTCTCCCTCTCTCTCTGCCCCTCCTCCGTTCATGCTCTGTCTCTCTCTGTCCCAAAAATAATAAACGTTAAAAAAAAAAAATTAAAAAAAAAAAAAAGAACTGCTTAATTAGTCAGCATTTTTACATCAAGTTTGTGGATTATCAAAGCCCTTTGCTAATAGGTCTGTCTCTTGCTGACTGTAAAAATTACAATGTAACTGCCTGTTGGCTTGTCAGTTATGCGAACTAGATGATTCAACCTCAATATTGCCAAATGCCTCAGTAGAATGATTTTATGAAAAACTTTGAAACTATAGTTAATGGAAATTTATTTTTTTTAATCTATGGACAGATTTTGCAAGTTGATAGTTTTCTTAATTTTAAGAGTTATTTTTTTCTGATGCTGCAGTGATCACAAAAATATGAAGATAAAATAAAATCACTCATAATTATTTTGCCTAGGAAAAAACACTACTAACTTTTAATTTTTTCCTTTTTTAAAAGTGTTATTTACACATGAGAGAGCTCATGTGTGCCTAGAAAAAAACACTACTAACTTTTAATTTTTTTCCTTTTTTAAAAGTGTTTATTTACACATGAGAGAGCTCATGTGTGTGATTGGGGGAGAGGCAAGGAGAGAGGGGGAGAGAGAATTCCAAACAGGCTCTGCACTGTCAGCATAGAGCCTGACGCAGGGCTTAATCTCACAAACTCATGAGATCACAACCTGACCCGAAATCAAGAGTCGGATGCTCAACCGGCTGAGCCATCCAGGCACCCCTTAATTTGTTTCCTTTTTATATGCATAGTTCTTTATATGACTTTTTCCCACCTAAAAGTATATCATAAGTCTTTCCTGCATTGCTAACATTTAAATTACTTCCATAATGGATATACTGTGATCTTCATAATTATTTTCCTAATTAAAATATTAAAATGCTCCAAAACTACTCTGCAAGAAATGTTTTGGAATGTAAGCCTTTGTCTGCATTCCTGATTAGTACCTGACGATAAATTTCTAGAAGTAAAATTATTGGGTCAATCTTAAGCTATTTATTGCTATGTAACGTGTTCTCAAAACTTAAAACCCAGTCTCTTAAAACAATAGCAATCATTCATTTGCACACAATTTTGCCATCTGGGGACAGTTTGCCTCACCCCACATGATGTTACCTGGCTGGGTAGCTTGACTGGGGCTGGAGGATCTACTGCCTAGGAGACTGTCTCGAATGACTGACAAGTTGGTGCTGGCTGTTGGCTGGGGCCTTTGCCCTGACCTAGGTGGTCTTCTCCATTGGATTCCAAATGGGGGAGGTGGAAGCTGCCAGGCCACTTAAAGGCTGGGCATGGAACTGGCACAGGGTCTCTTCCAGCTTGCTCTCGTGGTCAGAGCAGTCCCAGGCCAGTTTCCAGAGAGTGGTTAGACCACATCTCTTTCTGAGGGGAGTGACAAAGAATTTTTGGTCATATTTAATCTATCATAGTCAAAGAACACATTGTCGAAGGATCTTTATACGCATCACCAAATCATTTCCAGAAAAGTTGTAATGGTATGCAGTTCCACCAGCAGTTCTTGAGAATGCCCATCATCACACTAAACAACATTAAATACTGAAATTTTAGGGGCACCTGGGTGGCTCAGTCAGTTAAGCGTCCGACTTCGACTCAGGTCATGATCTCGCAGTCCGTGAGTTCGAGCCCCGCATCGGGCTCTGGGCTGATGGCTCAGAGCCTGGAGGCTACTTCCGATTCTGTGTCTCCCTCTCTCTCTGCCCCTCCCCTGTTCATGCTCTGTCTCTGTCTCAAAAATAAATAAACATTAAAAAAATTAAAATAAGTAATATTGAAATTTAAAAAATCTCTACTTATTCAATATGTAAAATGTGAGATCTCATTGTTTTACTTTGAATTTAGGTGATTATTAGTGAACTTTGATATGTTTGATAAAACTATATATTTCTTTGGGAACTGCTCATTTTGTGGGCCATTTGCTTATGTGTTAAACATAAATTTATATAAGTCTATTTATTACTGACAATAATAAGGTATCATATTCATTATAAGTATTCCTTTCATTTCTCTTAATTAAAAATCAAAAACCTTTCCCTCTTAATTGAGAAAAAATTAGAGAAAACTATTTCCTATTAAATTAACATGATTCTACCAGATTGCATAAATCTTTCACCTTATGAAATTAATTTGATTTTCATGAGAGTCTGGCAGCAATGCATTGGTCTCAAAATAATGGCATATATTATAATAAAATATTTTTAATCAATGAAAGTTTTACCTAACATGTCAACAGAAATCTAAGAAATCATATCATTTATTAATTATCTTCATTTTGAAGGGACTAAACCAAAAAAGTTTAGATAACTTTATCAGAACAGAAATTGATGAGTAAATGTGTTTTCATCCCTTAATTTTCTCATTATCTTTTAGCAATCTCGTGGGCAAGCTCCTTACCCACCCTGAGTCTCTGTTTTTCTAACTGCAAAATGGGGTTATAATAATATGAGGCTCAGAGAAGATATTTGTGAGGGGCCTAGTACAGGCAAGGCCCGGCATGTTGTGGACACCATCATTCTTTGCTTATTCTGTTCTTTCTCATGAACCAAGAAAGACCTTCCTATTAGAATATCAGAGTCAGTTCTCTGAATGGCTTTCCAGGCCAGGGTTTGCGTTTTGGGAATGCTATCACATAGCTCACCCTCAGAGTCCATTCCTCACAGGTTGGTGTTTCCACAGAGTGTGTTTTGCCTGTGGTGCAAATCAGGCACCTGTTCCAAACAGCACAGCACTATTATCAGGGCGCAGTGAGGGCAAATGTCTGTGAGACACTATGATACAGTCCCTTGAGAATAACCCTTTGGGAGCTTCTCAGAGCAATCTGGTGTCCAGTCTTCACACTCTGAGGGTTCCATATTTGTATTATGACTAATAATAGTTTTTACCTGCATGGCGCTTGACAGTTTTCATAGGATTTCCACGTGTTTTGTCTCCTTTGATCTTCATAGCTATCCTAGGAGGCCTGCAGTTCAGGTCATATTATTTCCCTTTTATGCATGAGAAAGTCAAGGCTTGGAGGGGTTATGACTTGTCCAAAGTTACAAACCTAGCAAGTGCCAGGCCCAGTATCAAATGGCTCCTACAGGCCCCATCCAGAATTTTTCCATTGGATAGTGTGCTGCCTAATTCTCCACCACGGGCATTTTAGCAGGTGGCTCTGGGATGAGATATACGCGATGGATTTGTCTCCTTGTCTTCCATTACATGGATGGGAGAGTGTCATAGTCAATGTGGACTCTAGAGTCATTGTTGGATCTTGGCTCCATCTCTTGTTAATTATGTTGTTGCAAATTATTTAACCACTCTGGGCCTCAGTTTCTCCATATATAAATGAGAATAACACTGGTACCCAACTTATAGGAGTATTGGAGATTTAAATGAGACCATCTATGAAAAACACTAGCACAAAGCCTGACACCCAAATGAATGTTAACTAAAGCCCCTCTTCCTACTTGGTGTGATCAGAGAAAGTGAAAGCTTACCTTCCAACAAAATGTCTGCACAGCTGGCCTTTCACTATGCTTTGGACTTCAGGCATTGGTTTCAGGAGGGCTTTGTTGTAAAAGAACCATTTTTCATAGGCACCTGCCCTGCACTGCACCGGGCATCTTCAGCATCCTCAACCACGTTATCACAGTTAATCACATTGGGGACAGGTAGGTATTGATTATTTCCAAAAAATAAAAAAAATCACCCATTAACTCTTGTTAACATTTTGGTATATTCTTTGTCTGTCTTGTATAACCTTTAAGAAACTGGAGCTGAAGGTGAGCAGAATATGCCACCCCCCAAAATACCCTTTTGGCATATTGGTTATTTTGAATTAAAGTTACCTAAAAGATAGCTAGCTGGTACCAGAAGGGCATTCTGACCCTCCTCTGTCCCCCTGAAAGCCACATGGAAGTTACTTTTCCTGTACCCAAAGGATAGAAGGCACTCTTATCACTAGAGATAGGGAATTTAGGGCCAAGAAGGCTGTATTAGCAAAACTAGTTGTTTCTTCACTAATATAAAGCTGAAACCCCTTTTTCTTGTCGATTCTTCACAAATTTATCGTTTCCTTGTCTGAAAGGTATAAAAGTTTCCTGCTTTGGTCACCTCTTTGAGTCTCATGTTTTTTATGGGGCTCTCATATGAACAAAATTAATTTTTTTCTCCCGTTAATCTGTCTAATGTCAATTTAATTATTAGGCCAGCCAAAGCAGCAAGAAGGGAAGAAGGAAAAAGTTTTTTTACCCGTGTAGTTTCGGTGCCTAATGTGGAGCTCTCCACTGGCTGCAGCCGCTGAGAGGTCCCGGGACCTGTGACAGGAGCCAGCAGAAGGTAAGAATTCTTACCATGCCAATCTTCCAGTTCTTTGCCTGCAGAGTCTGGTAAGTGACCACTCGAGAGTGGTGAGAGTTCTTTCCTTTTTCTAAATTTAGATTAGCAGGAGAGAAAATTTGTGTGAACTAGTTCCTCGGGTATAGCAACTCTGGTAAAAGTTTGTTATGAGCACTCTTGTTTTTTATTGATCCTTTTTCTCCCAGAGATGGTCATTGTTTTCTTTTGTCTCTGTCTTTCATGTCATTTGTCACAACAAAGAAAACCATAGAGCAGAACACAGGCATGAGTCCTATAAGCCTGTTATTTGAGCCAGCATCACAGACTGGTGAGTTCACAGTTCTCACCAGACCAGCATCTGTTTAGACAAGCTTTGCTGGGGGTCACCAGATAAAGTTTTTCTTTCATCTTGTTCTATGTCCTCAGAGCTTGGCTTTATAACTAGTGAGACTATTCTGTTTGGTCACTGCCAGCCAGAAGATACACATACCAGCTTGCATTTGGTGGCCAGTTGAATATTAGGGTTCTGAGGCACTCAGTTACAAGCAGTACTTTCTTTGTCTGGCCATGCCAGTTCTTAGGGGAGTTTGTCATAAGAGCTTCCAGCCCATAAGGGGCCTTTATTGTCTGAACCTTTGCTGTCTTGTTAGTGCTGGAAAAGTCTCATTTTAGTAGCGCTTGTGTAAGTCTGTAGCTGGAGTCATCTCACGTTCTCATGGGAAACTGGAGACACCATTTTCATTACACCATTCTTACTGCTTGTGACTCCGAGTCTTTGCTTTTTTAAGCTAACTCTGGGGGTGAACTTTCTGGGTCTGATGAGTGCTGCATCTTTTGTACTCTCTTTTGGGACGCCTCTTATGTCTTGTGTGCCATAAAATTGTTACTGATTTGAGTGACTATTGAGATGGATATAAGAGCCTACTTGTCAATGATGGGTGCTTGGAATTGGAAAACTTCTGTATTTGAAAAAAGTTTTAGAGAGCTCTCGTTCCGAAAAATTGTCCTATTCGTACCTATTGTAATATCAAATTAAAAAGTGGACACAAAGAAGTATAATGGTTAGCCTTAGGGACTTCCTTAACAAGATGGAAGAACAGAAATTAGACTTAGGAAAAAGTTAAAATCCACATTCAACATAAATGCCCCTTCTTAAAATCTAGCTCTATTTCTTCAGCAAATTCCCTTAGCTCGCCAAACTCCTCCACCTTTCCCACAGAATCCCTTAAACACCTGGCTACCTGTTTTAACTTCTCTTCCCCTACAAGATTTATAGAGAACACTCCAGCCTAATCTTTAGGTCCAGGGCATACAGGTCTCTCATGTAAATGCTGAAAGCCAGGAAGTATATTTAGCAAAAGCAGCAGGAAGTAAATTTAGCAGACTTGTTTTGCTGTCCTTTCAAACTGCCCCTGCTTTCCAGGTCTCTATGATCAGGCTCTGCCAGGCTCAGGCCTTCCTATGCAATATCCTTTGCAGATGTATTTTGGAATCCTCCAGCCCCACCTGAAGAATTCATGTCCTCTGGACAGCAACTGATCTTTTAAACTATAAAGCCCTTTTACCTCCACTTTCAGAAGATACTACCCAATTGCGATAGAAATTAGATTAGTGGCCATTTACAACCTCACTCACAAGAGCCTTGATTAGCTGCAAAGGTGTTCTTTTCACCCTTGATTGTACTGTAGTTAACAGACAAGTCAGATGGACCCCTGGAGAAAACCCCTCTCAAAGAGGAAACACATGACCAGAATTTCTCTCAAGCCCTCCTATGAATGATCAGGAAATGGAGCAGCTGAAGGCTACTGTTCAGGGGCTGATAGAAGCAGTAGTTGAACTTTTCCCACTACGGGGAACTGGTCTAAGTTTGAATTGTATGTTGAGAAAGAAGGAGAGCATCCAAAGGCCTTTGTTGAGCACTTTATACAGATTTTTCAAAGGCATACTGCACTAAATTCTGAAGCTCTAGAACATAGAGATCTTTTAGTTTCTACCTTGGTAGGAAAATTCCTCCCTGATATCAAAAAGGCAAATTCAAAACAATGTGATTGGGTGGGCTAGTCAACCTCTAAGCATTATAATGGGAGAAGCTATCCAATTCTTTGAAGATAGCCATCAGGAAAGGAGAAAAAAAAGGAGTTGAAATTAACAATTCTTGATTTGCAATTTGGATATTTAGAGAAAAAAAGCATAACTCTGAGAACAACAAAGTCCACAGAGAGTCTTTCCTACTTGCCTCCAGACATTTTCAAATGTAAAAAATCAGGACCCTGGAAATGCAATTGTCCTGCACTTTAAAAAAAGAAATTTAGAGTCACCTGGGTGGCAAATATTGGGGTATCCTTGTCTATTATCTGAAATTTAAGGTAAATACTATTTAAGTAGGCTTCATGCCAAGCACAGAGTCCAACAGAGGGGTTGAACTCACAACCCTGAGATCAAGACCTGAGCTGAGATCAAGAATCAGACACTTAACTGACTGAGCCACCCAGGTGCCCCTAAGGTAAACACTACTTAAATTTCTCTCTCTTTTTTAAAATTAAAAAAATATATTTTTTAAAATTGTATTTATTTGAGCTCAAATTGAGCAACTGAGCATCTGTTGATTTCAGCTCAGGTCATGATCCCAGGGTCATGGGATGGAGCACCCCATTGGGCTCCATGCTGAACATGGAGTCTGCTTGAGATTTTCTCTCTCTCTCTCTCTCTCTCTCTCTCTCTCTTCCTCTGCCCCTTTCCCCAGCTTGTACTCTCTGTCTCAAATAAATAAAATGAAAAATGTATATTTTTTTTAATTTAAAAAAAGAGAGAAAAATTTAAGTAGTATTTACCTTAGGGGCACCTGGGTGGCTCAGTCAGTTAAGTGTCTGATTCTTGATCTCAGCTCAGGTCTTGATCTCAGGGTTGTGAGTTCAAGCCCTCTGTTGGACTCTGTGCTTGGCATGAAGTCGACTTAAATAGTATTTACCTTAAATTTCAGATAATAGGCAAGTATACCCCAAAATTCCTGAGATAAAACTTGCATTCTTTCTCTGTCCCTTGAAGATGTGAGTCTTACCATATCTTTGAAATGTAAACACCATAGGAGGTAACTAAAACACTGTCCATAATCACGTGAGACTGAAGGAAATAAAGTGTGTGTAGGAGGTTTTTAAAAATCCAATGTGCAATGAAATCTCCCTTGTTCAAACTCTAGTCTACAGCTTTCATAAGATTACTTGTCAAGGGCAAATACAAATCTTAAAAGTCTTCTCCACAAATAGTAAAAAAATTAGCCACATGAGTGGGTAAACTTACCTTATTCCAACTGCCAGAAATACAATTTGGATCCAACTGTTATTTGTAAACTAGTGAGTTTTGTATTATTGTACCTGATTCATGGCTAAAATTTTAGAATGAAAGCTCTAAGTTCTCAGTTTGTGTCTGCCCTGTGTGTTAATTTATGTATGTTTATCCACATGTTATAAATGTGTGATTGATGTTTCCTGTCTCCAAATGGTGTTACCAAAATTAATTTGTAGTAAAACCCTATTTAATTGGCTTAAAGAAAGATAAGCACTTATCAAATTAAATATTTCTAAACTCTCAGAAGTGTAATAGAAATCAACCCACGTACTCTCAATTTCATGTCATCTGGGGTAGCTTTGGTAAATAAAACCTAGTTTAAGTTAGTTGGTGTAATTAAAAAAATGAATGTCTTTAGAGTTATTGGCATTTAAAAACAGTTAATGGTACTGTATTTTAGGTTTACTAAAAGTCAAATAAGCTCATGTTATCCCTGTTACAAAATTTGTCAGCAAGAAAAATAAGTTAAGATGATGGCTAGCTGCTTTAAAGTCTTATGAAATTTTCAGTAATCTAAATATGATTATTAAGAATAAGTGAATTAAATAAATGTAAGGAAGATAAAAATGTTTAAGTGAACTTTCAATAATAATCATTAAAATTTTTTTAAATATTTATTTATTTTTGAGAGAGAGACAGAGTGTGAGTTGGGGAGGGGCAGAGAAAGAGGGAGACACAGAATCTGAAGCAGGCTATAGGCTCTTAGCTGTCTGCACAGAGCCTGATGCGGGGCTCAAATTCACGTACCGTGAGATCATGGCCTGAGCTGAAGTTGGATGTTTAATCGACTGAGCCACCCAGGCACCCCAACAGTAATCATTTTTTAATGATACGTCTATGTAAATTTTCTTAAATCTCTTTGGCAACTTAAACCCTCAGAGTTTTGCTAAGTTAAGTATAAATGATGGAAATTCATTGAATATCTAGGTCATTTCTAAGTAAGGTAAAATACAGAAACATTAATTATTGAACATAGGTTTATATACTTTTGGCTTCTTATTGCAGAGATACTAAACATATTTGGATCTACCAATAAACATGTCTTATTTCACATTAAAAAAATTGTACTTCAAGAAAACATATGCTTCTAGAGGTTATGAAATGCTTAATGGGTTTGACAATCTACAGAATACTGGTATAATAGTTCACAATTGCTTACTTAGTTTTCACTAAAAATAAATGTTTCTAACAGTTAAGAATTCTAATTAATATATAAAATAGTAAGGAAAAGAAAACTATGCAAGCAAAGAAAGATGTGTTTTGGCTAAGAAAAGGTATGAGACATGGAGATGTATTTTTGTTAAGGGAAAAAGTAGTATAATAGCTCGTTGCTTAAGAGGAAAAAGAAATAGAGAGAAGGAAAGACAATTTTTCCTGTATGGTCATGCTAGCTAAAATTGAATATATTTATTATAAGCGTTTTTTGAAATAAGGTCTAATATCAATAGTGTATCAATAGTGTACTTATGTAAAAAAACACTTAAATTTCTTTTGTCTGCTAACAGGACAGTTTTCTTGGACTATTGGTCTGCTTTTGATAAGATTGTAGAAGGTTTTTCTTTATCCTTTAAGAAATCTGCCTAGAAGGCAAAGATTTTGTGTTTTGTTTTAATTTCCTCACGTTATGTTCCCTTTATGAGGTCTTTGATTACTTAAAACAGAGTCTTCTCTATTAAAAGAACTAAATTTTTTTCTACTGTGTAACTTTCTGTATTTTCCTGCAAAGTCTTTAGTTGTTTTTAGTTGTCACTTTGGTTAAATGAATAACTTAATATTGTTCCACACTAACCTGTGATACTTTAATCAAATGTTTAAAACCTACTGATATTTTTGACAAACTTTTCCCAAATCAAATTCCTTTTTTTTTAAAGTTTATTTATTTATTTTGAGTGGCGTGGAGAGCAGGGGGGTTGAGAGGCAGAAAGAGAGGGAGAGAGAGAAAATCCCAAGCAGACTCTGCATCTGCAGTATGGAGCCTGACATGGGGCTCGAGCCTGGGCTCGAACACATAAACCTCAAGATCATGACCTGAACTGAAACCAAGAGTCAGATGCTTAACCCACTGAGGCACCCCTGCCCCAATCAAACTCTAAGTGAAGTCTTTTTGACCTTGAGCTTACTTTGGGATTTTGTAGAGGGTCCCTGGACCATCTTGAAAGATCTATTCTCTCTCCTTGTAAAGAAGAGAGTTGATAAACTAATTGGAATTATTTGATATGTTAAATTACATTGGAAGCATTATTAAATCAGAAGTGATGTTAAATCTTCTTTGTGTTGTATTTGTATGGATATAGATTATTATTATTTAAAGTTTATTTATTTTGAGAGAGAGAGGGAATGAGAGAGGGAACACATGGGAATGGGTGGGGAAAGAGCAGAGAGAGAAGGAGAGAGAGCATCCCAAGCAGGCTCTATGCTGTCAATGCGGAGCCGGGCATAGGGCTTCAACTCACTAACCATGAGATCCCAGACTTGAGCTGAAATCAAGAGTCCCAATGCTTAGCTGACTGAGTCACCCAGGTGCCCCTGTATGGATAGGTATTATTAATATATGTTCCAGAAATTGCAGGGGCGCCTGGGTGGTTCAGTCAGTTTAATGTTCCACTTCAGCCCAAGTCATGACCTCGCACTCCGTGAATTCGAGCCCCGCATCGGGCTCTGTGCTGACAGCTCAGAGCCTGGAGCCTGCTTCCGATTCTGTGTCTCCCATGTCTCCCTCTCTCTCTGTCCCTCCCTTGCCCATGCTCTATCTCTCAAAAATAAACATTAAAAATTTAAAAAACATATACATATATGTTCCAGAAATTGTATAAAATTTTTAAAAATATGGTAGGTAATGTTATTAGTCATAATTGCATTTATCATCTTAAAATGTTGTGTCATAGAAATAAATTACCTTGTTGATTGCATCATAAAAAATTCTCATCAGATCTTTTACTATGGCCTTTTAAAAGCCTTCTGTCTTTATAGACAGTTATTATTTTAGTCAGATGCTTTTGCAAAAGTGTTCCTGCAAAAATGCTTCATCTTCAAGGAGATTCACAGAAAGGACTCTAACAATTACAGGTTTCTGATTACTTTTAGATAATACCACTGAACTGGGTAAGAATTTATGGAACTCTTATGGAGAAACTAGAGGCTTCATAAAACTGCTAACAAAACATCAAGATCAACAAAATTAATTATATGGAAATGAATAAACTGATGAAGATGATTATAACTTTTTATGACTTTTGTTTGAAATATTGCTGGTTCTTTACTGTTTTGTTTTTCCAGATTTAAGGAAACCTTTTTCTCTTTTCTCCTAAGCTATCAGCAATTTGGTAAAGGATACCTTTGTGACAAAGATGAAACAATTACTTTTTCTCCTTACCTGATCCCTCCAGTATTTGAAAACTTTTAGTGAGTATTCTTATTTTCATGGCAATATAGTTATTTGCATAAGTTCAGTAAAAATCTATCTTCTCATAACATAATTGGAAATAGTGGTTATATTATTAAGGCTTTAACTGGCTTTTACATTTGAGAGAGATGTCCATAGACCGGGCAGCTTTAAAGAACTAAAAGCAGCTTTGGGGTGCCTGGGTGGCTCAATCGGTTAAGCGTCCAACTTTGGCTCAGGTCATGATCTCACAGGTTCATGGGTTCAAGCCCCATTTCAGGCTCTGTGTTGACAGCTCAGAACCTGAAGCCTGCTTTGGATTCTGTGCCTCCCTCTCTCTCCTCTCCTCCCCTATTTGCACTCTGTTTGTCTCTCTCTCTCAAAAATAAATTAAAAAAAAAAAAAAAAAAACAAAATACAAAAAAAGCAGCTTTAAGGAACTAATCACATTGTTCCTTAAAAATATGGTTAATGAATCATACTGACTTTATTGGGGTCAATAAAGCCCCCTTATCAAAAACAGCCTGATGCCTTACTTATAGGGTACCCAAAACCCTATGAGGCAAGTAAGGAAGGTCACTTCCTGGCAGGCCCAGGAACCTCAAAATATTTTGGGGACCTTGCAAAGAAAGGAATTCACCCAAATCTATAGATATTGCAGGTAAAAATCTGATTACAATTATTGGTTTGACTTTTTAGCCTTAAGAGGCTTTTAAAAATCCAATCTGAGATTTGTTATGAAAAGTTCCAGCAAAGCAGACTTTAAAAGAGTTTATATAGTTAATCACTAGTCTTATTGCACTTATGTAAATAATCAGGCCAAATTTATTAATACAAGACTTATTTGCAAGCAAATTCATCTTACTTTGATTATCTCTGAGAGAAATGGGGTTGTCTATAGAGAGAAAAATGATGTTTGATGGAAAACCGTAGTACAGCATTATAGATATCAGATTCTAGTCCTGTTAATTATCTTTGAGGTTTTTTTTGTCTACCAGTAAATTGGACTGGATACTGAACGTGTCTAATTTCCTCCCATTTGTAGCTACAACTCTCCAAACTAACATCTCCCATCCCTTTGACTTGTAATCGTTGAGAAACTGAAACTGCCCTTTCCCAAAGCCATGAGCGCTGAAGTTGGACAACTTGATATAAACTTCAGAGAAATCACCATAATAGTTCACATGTGGACAGTCTTCATGACTGCTGGCTGCTGTGTGATCACTCAGAAGGATCACCAGAGATATTCAAACAGCAAACCAGGAAAATTTGTCAGAGTGCCCCTGCCTGTCCTCACTCCATTGGAAGATGTTTTGAGCCTGACATCTAAAAATCTTCTTGACTAGCTGCCTTCAGAACTCAGACACTGCAATTATAGTCTGTTCCAATAATTAACTATTGTTTTTATTTTATTTCCATAGAAATGTATCCTATTAAATACTTGGTGCAGGTGCTCATACCATGTAAGCCTAACCTTGGGAGCCTACCTGCAACACCGCCTCCTGAAATGAGACACAACTGTTTAACTGAACTGACCTGTTTTCATAGACAAGAGACTTGTTCAATGAGATAAGGGAGAAATTTGCCAATCAGCTTCTGAATTGTGAAACTTCTTTGAAGTTTCAAAGATGGGGCAGAATATTGCCACCCCAAAATATGCCACTTTGGCATATTGATGATTTTGAACTAAAGTTACTTGAGAAACAGCCAGTATAAGAACGCTCTGACCCTCCTCTGTACTCCAAAAGTAGAAAATAAATCTATCATGTGAAAGGTATTCTCCCTGTACCAGAAAGGAAGAAGCATTTATCACTGGAGACAGGGGATTTAGAGTTGAGAAGACTGGATAAACAAAACATGTTACTTCTTCACTAATTTACTACCTCAAACCCAAACCCCTTTATCTTGTCAATTCTTCACAAATTTATCATTTCCTTGTCTGAAAGTTATAAAACTGCTTGCTTTGTTTCCTTCTTGGAATCTCATATTTTTTATAGGGCTCCTGTATGTATGAAATTAAAAATTTTTCCCTCCTATTAATCGATCTTATGCTGATTTAATTATTAGACCAACCAAAGCACGTAGAAGGGGAAAAGAGAAAATATTTCCACCCCTGCAGGTTCATATTGTATAAAGATTTTTTGTGGTGTGCTTTCTTTTCTTTTCTTTTCTTTTCTTTTCTTTTCTTTTCTTTTTATTTATTTATTTATTTATTTATTTTTTAATTTTTTTTTTCAACGTTTTATTTATTTTTGGGACAGAGAGAGACAGAGCATGAACGGGGGAGGGGCAGAGAGAGAGGGAGACACAGAATCGGAAACAGGCTCCAGGCTCTGAGCCATCAGCCCAGAGCCCGACGCGGGGCTCGAACTCACGGACCGCGAGATCGTGACCTGGCTGAAGTCGGACGCTTAACCGACTGCGCCACCCAGGCACCCCATCTTTTCTTTTCTTTTCTTTTTAAAGTTCATAGCAGCTTTATTTGTAATAGACAAAAACTGGAAAGAAACTATGTTTATCAATGGGTGATTGGTTACATTGATATATTCATACCATGGAATAATACTTAGCACTAAAAGTGAACAAACTATTAATAGATACAATAACTTGCATAGACCTCAAGGATATTATGTTGAATGAAAAAAGGCTTTCTAAAAAGGTCATGGACATCATGGTTCTATTGAAATAACATTCTTGAAGAAGATAAAATTATAGAAATTAAGAGTAGTTTACTGGATGCCAGGTGTCAAGAACAGAGGAGGGTAGGGAATATGCTATAAAATGGCAACACAAGGGATCAGTGTGGTGATACTATTCCATAGATATATATTTTTAAATTTTTTTTAAGTTTATTTATTTTTGACAGAGAGAGAGAGTGAGCATGAGCTAGGGAGGGGCAGAGAGAGAGGAAGACACAGAATCTGAAGCAGGCTCCAGGCTCCGAGCTGTCAGCACACAGCCTGACGTGGGGCTTGAACTCACGAAATGTGAGATCATGACCCAGGCCAAAGTTGGACGCTTAACTGACTGAGCTACCCAGGTGCCCCCATAGATATATATTTTTTAATTGAATTATGGTTGACACACAATATTACATGAGTTTTAGGTGTTGTGGGTTGCTTTCTTCACTTCATGTTTACATTTTTTTTCCATATCTTTGGTAATGCTAAAAAATACTCCTTTATGGTTGCATTGGGGATTCCATCTGTGAAGATGCTATTATTTAATACCAGTTTGGTATGTGGGACAGTTAGTTTTATTTTCCTGTTATAAATAACACTAGGATAAACATCCTTTTACACAAGTCTTTGAGATCTTATCTGATTATATCAATTAAATTACCTCATAAGTAAATTCCTTAAAATAAGTTCCTGGAAATGGAATACATTTTTAAAAATAAATTCCTAGAAGGGGCACCTGTTTGGCTCAGTTGGGTAAGTGTCGGACTTCAGCTCAGGTCATAATCTTGGGGTTCGTTGAGTTCAAGGCCCACATCGGGCTGTCTGCTGACAGCTCAGAGCCTGGAGCCTAGTTCAGATCCTCTAACTCCCTTTCTCTCCCCCTCCGCCAAGCAATCTCTCTCCCTGTCTCTCTCAAACATAAACATTTAAAAAATTCCTAGAAGAGAGATTGCTAAGTCAAAAGGAATGTGCATTTTGAGAAATATTGCTGACCTGCCCCCTAGAAAGTTGTGTCAATTTACTACTCCCACCAACAGTGTTTGTATCAGTGATCAAATCATTCAAAGCCTTCCACATTTTCTCCTAACAGACTTTTCTTTCCACCCTTTATTCCTAGTACATTCCTATATAAAGCCTTTGCTTCAGATCTACCCTCAGTTCTAGTTACATCGTTTTGCTCAGTGTCTCTCAAACATTCTCCACAGGTACCCTCTCTGGGCCTTTGCCATACCTTTTTAGAAATGTCTTCCTCCTCTTCTTTCATTTCTGAGTGATGTTTCCTTAATTCAAGTCCCAATTCAAGTCCCAATCTGCAAAGCCTTGCTTGATTGTCCAATTAGTAAACTAACTTTCTGTCTCTGAAGTTCCTCTACCTTTATTGTCTATGCCACTCATTTGTCATTTGTCACATGCTGTGATTTCTCTTTTTATGTTTGCCTGCATTGTTTCCTGAAGGACTTATACAGAACAAAATTATACTTAAAAATCCTTTATATTACCCATAGCACACACAAATTTAGCTTTGCATATGGAGCTGTGTGATGATACATATAATGTATGTAATAATGTATAGAATAAAAGTCCAATGAGGGATCGTAATGAATCCTCCCCTTTGTTCCAGTCACCAACAAAACACATGTATCCCTGTCAGGGCTGTCCCAGACTTCAAGAGGCTCAGACCTCAACTTCCTTGAGCTTAAACTTCCTTTGTACTATGTTTATCTAAACTAAAAATGATAGAGGCTCTTTTCCACATAGCAGTTAAGGAATAGCTGAATTCAATTTTAAATCATAAAATTATGACAAGAATAATCTGGCCAATGTCTAGAATCAGGAATCAAAATCAATTTGACAAAGAATATCTATCTATCTATCTATCTATCTATCTAGACATAGATATAGGTATAGATAGATATATAGATATAGGTATCAACAACAAACCTAAATATCAGTTTTTAAAAACATTTAACTTTGAATGGCATAGAAAGTCCAGATACTGTTAGTGATTAAAAACGATAGCTCTTTCATTTTACTCCTGAAATCATTATTATACTATATGTTGACTAACTTGGATTTAATGAAATTTAAATTAAAAAAAAAGATAGTTCTTTCAAGAAATACTGAGATCCAAAGTTTGTCAAAATCATATTATATAAATAATTGACTACATAATGCAAATATACCATAAGAAGCTGAAAATTCTATAATTTTATGTTGCATTTAGTTACATCAAGTGCTGGGGTGCCTGGGTGGCTGTCAGCTAAGCACCAGACTTTGGCTCAGGTCATGATCCCACATCTGTGGGTTCGAGCCCTGAATCAGGCTCTGTGCTGACAGCTCAGAGCCTGGAGCCTGCTTCGGTTTCTGTATCTCCCTCTCTCTCTGCTCCTCCCCCACTTGTGCTCTGTCTGTCTCTCTCTCAAAAATAAACATTAAAAACAACAAGTGCTTCTTCATCATAACTAGATCATTATAACTAGATCATCAAATGATCTAGTTAATAACATTTCTGGCAATCCTAGAAGATATGGTATATGAGAAGATAGTTAAAACGGACATTTGTAATCCTCTACAGTTTATAGAGCACAGTATATAGAGTCTATCATCCTGCTGGAGTAGCACGAACATACTCTTCAGTAGACATTGATTGTACAAATGAAGAATTGGAGACCTGGGGAGCCTGTCTGGGTGGCTCAGTTGGTTAAGTGACCGACTCTTGATTTCAGCTCAGGTCATGATCTCAAGGTTTGTGAGATCCAGCCCCAGGCTCTGCACAGACAGTATGGAGCCTGCTTGGGATTCTCTCTCTTTCCTTCTCTCTCTGCCCCTCCCCCACTGTTCTCTCTCTTTCTCTCTCTCCCTCTCTCTCAAAATAAATAAATAAACTTTAAAAAAACATAAAAGAATTGGAGACCCAAGGAGATTAAAGCTTGGCTAAAGCCACACAACCAGTAAGTGGTGTCCCTGAGTCTCACACCCAGCTCTGTCTGATTTCTCAGTCTAGTTCAGAGCTATGCTCTCAGATATAACTTGGACTTCTACTACATATTTAGGAGCAGGTTTTAGGTTTACAGGCCTCACCTTGGCCTCACCCTGGCCTCAGGATCTTTGCACTTACCATTCTCTCTGTCTGGACTGTTCATCCCACAGATAACCACTTGGCTTGTTCCCTCACCTCTTTCAGTTTTCTGCTCTGATGCCACTTTCTTCGTGAGTTCTTCCCTGATTATTTAAAATGCCAGTTACCGTCAACATCCACCCCCAACACACACTCAATAATTTCTTTGCCTTAAGAAAATAAAAGCAAAAATGAACTACCAGGACCTCATCAAGATAAAAACCTTCTGCACAGCAAAGGAAACAATCAACAAAACTAAAAGGCAACTGACAGAATGGGAGAAGATATTTGCAAATGACATATCAGATAAAGGGTTAGTATCCTGAATCTATAAAGAACTTACCAAACTCAACATCCAAAAAACAAATAATCCAATGAAGAAATAGGCAGAAGACATGAATAGACACTTTTCCAAAGAAGACATCCAGATGGCAAACAGACACATGAAAAGATGCTCATTATCAAGGAAATACAAATCAAAACCACACTGAGATACCACATCACGCCTGTCAGAGTGGCTAAAAGTAACAACTTAGGAAACAACAGATGTTGGTGAGGATGTGGAAGAAGGGGGACTGTTGGTGGGAATGCAAACTGGTGCAGCCACTCTGGAAAACAACGTGGAGATTCCTCAAAAAAATAAAAATGGATTTACCCTACAGCCCAGCAATAGCACTACTGGGAATTTATCCAAAGGATACAAGAGTGTTGATTCGTAGGGGCACCTGCACCCCAATGTTTATAGCAGTGCTAGCAATGATAGCCAAATTATGGAAAGAGTCCAAATGTCCATCAACTGATGTATGGATAAAGAAGATGTAGTATATATATGCAATGGAATACTGCTCGGTAATGAAAAATAATGAAATCTTACCATTTGCAATAACATGGATGGTACTGGAGGATATTATGCTAAGTGAAATAAGTCAGTCAGAGAAAGACAGATGTCATATGATTTCACTCATATATGGAATTTGAGAAATTTAACAGAAGACCATGGGGGAAGGGAAGGAAAAATAAGTTACAGACAGGGAGGCAAACCATAAGAGACTCTTAAACACAGAAAAAAAACCTGAGGGTTGATAAGGGTGGGGGTTAAGGGGGTAGGGGAGGTGAGTGATGGGCATTGAGGAGGGCGCTTGTAGGGATGAGCACCGGGTGTTGTATGTAAGTGATGAATCATGGGAATCTATTCCTGAAGCCAAGAATACACTGTATGTTAGCTAACCTGACAATAAGTTAAAAAATAAATAAATAAATATGAAAATAACAAAAAATAAAAAAATAAAAATAATTTCTTTGCCTTTTTCTTGCTTTATTTTCCTCCAACCACTTATCACGTCTGATACATTATATATTTGCTAACACTTGCTTGTTAGCTCCACAAGAACAGGAATAAAAATTCCTAATAAAAATGTTTTGTTCCCTGTGGTATCCTAGACCTAGAGCAATGGATGGTGTATAGAAGACAATAAAATTTGTAGGATGCACACAAATTAAAAAATAAATCCATGTAATGTCAAGTTTGAACTTATAGTAGCACAATTGGCTTTTGTGGCAGTAGTTTGAACAGCCTGATTTCTAGCTCAGAGGTTTTCATTCATTCCTCATTCCCTCTGTTTTGCTTTTCTTCACATACTTTATTATATACTTATTCATTTACTTACTTATTGTCTGTCTCTTTACCTTACTGTAGTATAAGCTCTAAAAAGGCAAGGGCTGTTCCTGTCTTATAAAGTGCTATATCCACACATAAAAAAAAGTATCTGGTACATAAAAGATGTCCAAGAAATATCTCTGATGAGGTAGTAAATTAAGGGGTGGATGGATGGCTCAGTTGATTAAGCAACCAACTCTTGATCTCAGCTCAGGTCAAGATCTCATGGTTTGTGATGTCAAGACCCACGTCAGGCTCTGGGCTGACAGTGTGGAGTCTGCTTGGGATTTTCTCTCTCCCTCTCTCTTTGCCCACCCCCCCCCAAATAGATAAATAAACTTTAAAAAAAGAAATATTAAAAAAGATAATAAATTAATAAATGTATTCATTTAAGAAACATTTATGGAACACCTACAAAACACCTGGCATGGTCTGTCTTTAATCTTATGAGGGAGAAAAACAAGTGAACAGGGAATTGCAACACAAGTAAGCTTTTCCATGGAAGGGAGAAATGTGGAGACACCCCTCACCTGATCCTGATTGTGAAAGGTCACAGAGAACTTTCCAGGAGGGATTGTTTGAGCCAAGCTTGAAGGGTGACAGCATATGCAAAGGGTCAAACAAGAACATGGCAAAGTGTTGGGAGTACAAATATTTAAGACTGGGACTTGCATTTAGAGGAGAAGGGGTCAGAGGAATCTGGAAAGCTGAGGAGCTTGTATGACATGCCAGGATGCTGGACTTTATTCTGAGGTTAGTGGAAGATTTTAAGCAGGGATTTGACATGAGCAGATTCTCTTTATTGTCTCACTGTAGCATTTGAAAGGAAGGACAAGGCAGCAAAAATCAATCCTCATACCAGATCCACAAAGTCAGCAAATTTTAGGTTTGACCCAACAACTGAGCTCTTCACTTTGTCAAGCACAGGCATAAGATAGGACTGTACAACCCAATTAGCCTCCACCCTGGCTGGTTAAGAAACCCAGTTACGGGCCCAGCCTTCTGTAAGTGGGCAGGCTGGAATGTTCCATGGCTCTGTGGAGACATTCAAGCCCAGTACAGCTCTTGGTGACAGTGCATGGGTGTCTTTAAAATGCCTGCCGGGAGCTTTCTCACTAGGATAAAACCCAGAAATAAGTTAAGCTGTAAACATCTAAATATCTTGATGAGCTAGTAATTCACATTCTAAATAACTCTAGAGAGTAATAGAAAGATTAATAACTCTCTTTTCCCCATTTCAATCATGCATATAATTTTAAATAATACATACAAATATTACATTTAATACTTGGAGGAGATTTATCTAAATAATTAGCTGGGTAAGCAGAAGATAGAAGTGATAATATGAATCAACTTTGACTTACTTACCAGTTTCTTGAGACCCTATGATAATTTGTGTCAGCAAAGCCAACTACTTCCTGCATGTAATAAGGAGAGAAATAATAGGGGACCTGTGAATGTATGTTGGGGCAGAAGAGTCTGTGCCTCTGGGGAAAGCTTCCAGCACAATGAGGGAAAGAGCTTAGTGAAAACAAGCGTCTACTCATTCAGCTCACCAGTGGTTGAGACACATGATTTTATTTATTTTATTTTTTTCTTTTAAAATTTATTTTTATTATTTTTATTATTTTTATTATTTTTAAATTTATTATTTTAAAATATAACTTATTGTCACAACACCTAGTGCTCATCCCAACAAGTGCCCTCCTCAATGCCCATCACCCACTTTCCCCTCTCTCCCACCCCCCATCAACCCTCAGTCCATTCTCAGTATCCAAGAGTCTCTTATGGTTTGCTTCCCTCCCTCTCTGTAACTTTTTCCCCCCCTTCCCCTCCCCCATGGTCTTCTGTTAAGTTTCTCAAGATCCACATATGAGTGAAAACATATGGTATCTGTCTTTCTCTGACTGACTTATTTCACTTAGCATAACACCCTCCAGTTTCATCCATGTTGCTGCAAATGGTCAGACTTCATTCTTTCTCATTGCCAAGTAGTATTCCATTGTATATATAAACCACATCTTCTTTATCCATTCACCAGTTGATGGACATTTAGGCTCTTTCCATAATTTGGCTATTGCTGAAAGTGCTCCTATAAACATTGAGGTACATGTACCCCTGTGCATCAGCACTCCTGTATCCCTTGGGTAAATTCCCAGCAGTGCTATTGCTGGGTCATAGGGTAGTTCTGTTCTTAATTTTTTGAGGAACCTCCATATAGTTTTCCAGAGCAGCTGCACCAGGTTGCATTCCCACCCACAGTGCAAGAGGGTTCCTGTGAGAAACGTGATTTTAATTATATACCTATAGTAATCAAGGCTGGATGATAATGAATAGACCCACACAAATACATTCAACTGATTTTTTTTAAAGAAATTGAGTTAAAATTCACATAACATAAAATTAGCCATTTTATTTTTTTATTAAAAAAATTTTTTTTTAATTAGCCATTTTAAAGTGACATTTAATATATTCACAATGTTGTGCAACCACCATGCCTATCTGGCTCCAAAACACTTTTAGCACCCCAAAAGCAAACCATATACCTGTTTAGCAATTGCTCCCCGTTCATCCTTCTCCCCTGCCCCTGGCGACCACCAATATGCATTCCATCTCTATGAATTCACTTATTCAGGATATTTCATATAAATGGAATCACACATATGTGACCTTTTGTTTGTAGCATCTTTCACTTAGCATAATGTTTCAAGGTTCATCCACCTTGTAGCATGCATCATGCTATGGCTTAATAATATTCCATTGTGTGTATGTGCCATATTTTATTTATCCATTTCTACCTTTTGGCTACTATAAATCATGCTGATATGAATATCCATGTACATGTACTTATTTGAGTACCTGTTTTCAAATATTTCCAACATACACTACTAACTGGTTTTTGGCAAAGAGGCAAAGCAGTTCAATAGAGGAAAGATAGTCTTTTCAACAAATTGTGCTGGAACAATTGGGCATCCATAGCAAAAATAAAATAAATAAACCATGACTTACCTCCCATTACCTTATACAAAGATTAATCCAATATAGGCCATAGAGTTAAAAGTAAAATGTAAAGACAGGGCGCCGGGGTGGCTCAGTCGGTTAAGCGTCCGACTTCAGCTCAGGTCACGATCTCACGGTCCGTGAGTTCGAGCCCCGCGTCAGGCTCTGGGCTGATGGCTGGGAGCCTGGAGCCTGTTTCCAATTCTGTGTCTCCCTCTGTCTCTGCCCCTCCCCCGTTCATGCTCTGTCTCTCTCTGTCCCCAAAATAAATAAACGTTAAAAAAAAAAAGTAAAATGTAAAGCTATAAAAACTTCTGAAAGGAAACCCAGGAGAAAATCTTTTAGACGTAGGGCTAAGTGAAGCTTTCTTAGACATGACAACAAAAGTACCATCCACAAAAGGGAAAGTTGATAAATTGGACCGCATTAAAATGAAAAACAATTTTGCTGCAAAAGACCCTGTTCATGGCAAGAAAAGAGAAGCTACAGGCTGAGAGAAAACATTTTAAACCACGTCTTTGCCAAAGATCTTGTAGCTAGAGTAAACAACAACAAAATTCCCACACTCAGTAAAAAACAATCCAACTTGAAAATGGGAAAAAGACTGGAAGAGATATTTCACCAAAAAAGGAGATACAGATGGCCAACAAACACACAAAATATCACAAAATACCAATATCATTATCCATTAGGAAAATGCATGTTAAAATCACAGCAAGATATCACTACTCACTTATCAGATGAGCTAAAGTAAAAAAATAGTGATAATACCAAGTGCTGGAGAGAATGCAGAGAAACCAGATTTCTCAGACATTGCTGATGGGGATAGCATAGCCATTCTGGAAAGATACTTTGGCAGTTTTTTTAAAAACTAAACATGCACTTACTATAATGACCTGGCGATTGCACTCTTGGATTTTTATGTCAGAGAAATGAAAACTACATTCGCACAAACATCTGTATATGAATGTTGTGTTTATAACAGCTTTGTAATCACTCCAAAATGAAAACAACAAAACTCTGGTACATTCATACCGTAGAATACTACTCAGTAATAAAGAGTAATGCAATATTAATACATGCACAACCTGGCTGTATCTCAAGGCATTATACTCAGTGAAAGAAGTCAATCTCGAAAGGTTAATACTTTGTGATTTTTTTGTGTGTAATGTTCTCAAAATGACAAAACTACAGAAATGGAAAACAGATTAAAGTTTGCGATGGGGCAGGGACAGGTGTTAGGATGGGATGTGATTATAAATGGAGAGTATGAGGGGGTTCCTTTGTGATGAGGTAACATTCTGGTGTCTTGAGTGTGGTGGTGGCTACATAAATATATGTACTTGGGATTACATATGCATATATTGCATAGAAACACAAACACACAAATGAGTGCATGTAAAAATTGCTGAAAATTGAACATGATCTTTGGTCTAGTTGACAGTATTGTACAAATGTTGATTTCCTGTTTTGCTATTATATGTAAAATGTCACCATTGGGGGAAGCTGGATGAAGGATCCTATCAGTATTTCAAACTAAAAGGTTAAAAAAAACTAAGTAGTAAATAAAAATACTTGTAAAAAGCTTAGAAATACCTGTATTTTCATGTACATCTTAGAATTTTTTTGTTTTGGTTAGTATTTTTATTTATTTTTATTTTTTATTTTAAAATAAAATTTTAAAATAAAAAATAAAATAAAATTTTATTTTATTTCTTTTGAGAGAGAGAGAGGGAGAGAGCGAGCATGTGAGTATGAGTGGGGAGGGGCAGAGAGAGAAGAAGAGAGAGAATCCCAAGCAGGCTCCACGCTCAGCATGGAGCCCAATGCGGGGCTCTACCTCACAACCATGAAATCATGACCTGAAATGAAATCAAGAGTCAGACGCTTCCTCCACTGAGCCACCCAGATGCCCCTTTGGTTAGTATTTTTAAAACTGAACTTCTGCTTTCCCCCCAAACTTATTCTTTTATGCTTTTAACCTATGAAACTCAATGAGTTTATATGTGGTAAAAATGCACCACAGAGACTGGCTTGAAATGTGCTTATTTTGAAGCTCAAAGAGTGTTTAACATCACTTTATAGTTCTTCAAATAGAAGTACTTTGAGAGAGAACTTGAAGTCCTGGGTCCTATAGCTGTTTGCCTGGAGGCACCAAGCCACAGTCATAGCTGGGAACCCTGCCAAAATAAAAGAGCGTGTCTTATATCCTCATAGTTTTTTATCAAGAAGAACTTGAAAAATGAATCAAAATTAAAAGCCAGGCACTGCTGACAGTAAAGAATATGGCCCCAGGTAGGGACACAACAGACCATTTGCAGTTTAAATAGAGTCTTGATTCTGTATTTTCTTGCATTGACTTAAATTTGGGCTCCAGCCCAGAGGAGCCCAATTCTAGAGGAAAGCTAAGTGCCAGCTATAAATAGACCCAGAGCACAGGCAATTTATTCTATCATTTGTGCAATTTATTCTATCATTTGTTGTAATGAGGAACTTACAGTTTACTTGGCCCTGCCTTACCTTATCGGCAAGTATTAACTGTATTATTTATATAGTGAAGTTTTACTCTATTTTTGCAAATATGAATTTGTACTTAAGAAAGATGATTGAGGGGCACCGGGGTGACTCAGGCAGTTGAGCATCAGATTCTTGATTTTAGCTCAGGTCATGATTCCAGGGTTGTGGGAGCCACTCTGAGCATGGTGCCTGCTTGAAATTCTCTCTCTCAAAAAAACAAAACAAAACCAAACAGAAAGAAAGAAAAGAAGAAAGAAAGAAATAAAGAAAGAGAGAAAGAAAGAAAGAAATTCTCTTCTTCTTCCCCTCTGACCTCTCCCCTACTCACATGTGCTCTCTCTTTCTAAAATTAAAAAAAAAATTTTAGGAGGATGATTTAGAGTCCTTTAAGCTATCTGTAGAGAAAAGACGCCCTTGAAGAGCAGGTTGGGGAGAGTGACTGGAGTGAGGAATTGTTTATCAGAAAAAAAAAAAATAGTCTTTGAGAATGGGAAAAATAAGAGTAGATCCATTTTGATAGAGCAGTAAATGAAGGCCTCACTCAGAAGTTGACATTTAAGGGGGCGCCTGGGTGGCGCAGTCGGTTAAGCGTCCGACTTCAGCCAGGTCATGATCTCGCGCTCCGTGAGTTCGAGCCCCGCGTCAGGCTCTGGGCTGATGGCTCGGAGCCTGAAGCCTGTTTCCGATGCTGTGTCTCCCTCTCTCTCTGCCCCTCCCCCGTTCATGCTCTGTTTCTCTCTGTCCCAAAAATAAATAAAAAACATTGAAAAAAAAATTAAAAAAAAAAAAAAAAAGAAGTTGACATTTAAGGTGAAATCTAAAAGGTGCAAAGAACCAGCTAAGAGAATATTCCAGACAGAGGGAACCACAGGTGAAAAGGTGCAAGGGAAGAAATGGCTTGGCAAGTCAGATGTGAGTGAGAGGAGCTATTGTGACTGCAGGGCAGGGAATGAGATAATCAAAAGAGTGGTTCCTATTTTTTGTATTGCTCAGGAACAAGTTTAACACTGTAACTTAGAGGTGCAAAAGAAATATTGCTTTTTCTCCCTCTATCACTGACCTGATTTTCCTCACAGATGTTACCCTGAATAGAAGTGGAGACTGAAAGAAAGGACCAGAAGTTTAAACCTGCCAATTTGTGGTGTATTCATTGCTTTCAGATAACTCCATTGCCTTTGCAAGGTGGTGGGGAGGAGAGAGGCTCTTAGTCCACACACCAGTTGTCTACTGCCTTCAAGCTCCCCTTGTCTCCATCCTGACAGGGGCCAAAGCTTGTCCTTGTCCATTCAGTCGGGTGATGTGTCTTGGAAGGGCTCTTAGTCTATTCTCTGGACTCAGTCGGCCCAAAGTCCTTTCCTACAGACTCACCCCTACTTCCATTTTCTCTGATGCCACAGTTCCTTCTCTCTAAGGTTGGAGAGTGCCTATGAATCCCAACATAAGGCACTTCAGAATCACGTCATTGTTGCTCTGTGGCGTCTTTACCACCGCCACCATCACCTCACATCCTTCATGAGGCTGGCAGGAACATCTGGGGTTCTTCTGGGCCATATGGCAACCAAAGAAGTCTCTGAGTAGTTAGGTATTCTCACTACCTGAGCTCTGCTACCATCTTTACTTTGTTGTGGTCGTTCAATGGAAAGTTGTAGCAGCTCCTCCACTCCTAACTTTCTTCTTGCCCCTTGTCCTATCTGATACCCGCCCCCCCCCCCCCCCCGACCCTGAGGCCGGGGAGGTGTGGTGGTGATCCATAACACATATCCATCTGATAACTTGCTTTCTCTACCTCTCTTCTTTTTCTAGCAAATTCTCTGACCTAGAAGGGGTATCTTTCTTCCTCCTTGTGATAGTTTTATTGTTATTTTTTAAAGGTTTATTTTTGAGAGAGAGAGAGTGAGAGAGCACAGGGAAGAGGCAGAGAGAGGGAGACAGAGGATCCGAAGCAGGCTCTGTGCTGACAGCAGAGAGCCCAACACAGGGCTTGAACTCAAGAACTGAAGGATCATGACCTAAGCTGAAGTCGGAGGCCCAACCAACTGAGCCATGTAAGCACCTTTCCTTATGGTAGTTTTAAAACATATGCAAAATCTTTGATACTCTTTCCATCAAGAGGTATAGTCTATGTCACTTCCCTTGAAATTGGGTGCACATCGATGACTTCCTTAATGAAAAGAACATGACATGAGTGATGCAGTGTGACATAGGCTGGATTAGAAAATGCTATGCTTCTGGGAGCCTTAAGCCACTATGTAAGAAGCCCAGCTACCTTGAGGGCACCATTTGGGGAGATTATGTAGAGAGATGAGATAGAGTAAAAGAGGGAAAAAGAGAGGAGGGAGAAATCTGAGGAGCTTGAGCTGTTAGCTGTTCAAGTATGCCAGGCCAGTTGCCGACATGCTAGTTAAGAAGGCTTCAAGAGGATATCAATTTCAACCACGATCTGGCTGCAAACTCAAGGGACACCCAGAGCAGGAGTCACCTGACTGAGCTCATTCAATGCTCTGATTTATGAGAAAACGAATGATTTCTCTTGTTTTAAGTCACTCTTTTGGAGTGGTTTGTTAATAGATAACTGGAGTACTCACTCCTCCTGGAGCTCACATTCTTACCAGGCTTTTTCTTCCTTAAGTAATCTGTACACTATGGCTCATAATTAAGCCATAGGTCCAGACCTCTAGGTAGAATGACCAATTATACTGACTTGCCTAGGATTGAGAGGGTTCCTAGGATGTGGAGTTTTCAGTGCTAAAACTAGGAATGTCCTGGGCAAATTGAGATGAATTGGTCACCCTACTCCAAGGTTTGCTTTGAAACTGAAGATACTTAGGGATTTTAGACTTATTGCATGATTATGTATTTTAATAAGAAACAGCTATGGGCTTGGATGCTGACCCATTGTTGTAGAGGATATCTGTCCTCCCAAAGGGATGGGTGGTACAGAGTCAGTAAGTAGGCTAATGTAGGCAAAGATAATTATAGGATCTGAAAATATTTCAAAAATATCTCATACAGATGGGGAAAGTGGATCCAGGCAAGGTCATTGACTTTTCCAAGGGTAAAGAGTGACAAAGCCATAATCTGGGATACAGATATTTGGACTTTGGTCAAGGGCTCTTACCTCCATTTTATGTCATTTCAAATGCTCATCAATATTTACCCTGTACCTATGGCATAATAGTGAGCCCTGGATAATAGTTAGGCTGAGGGAGAGCTGTCTTTGCCAGTAGGATAGTTTCACCATCTTCAGCTTTAGGCAGTGCACACATTAGACTAATCTGAGCCATACCTGGGCAAACAAAGCACCAGGAAATACATCTCCCTTGAAATAAAACCTTAAACCAACTTCAGGTCCGTTTTGAAATGGAGTTTTCACAATCTTACCAGAAATGTTAGTGAAAATTTGTAGGCCCTGTCCTGCTGTCCCAGAGGAAGCCCAGTTAACTTTGGGTCCAGATCTCTGGGCTCTTGAAAGTGAAGGATGGGGAGGCTTCCAGCTGATATCAGGGCTGGTGTAACTAGATAGGGGCAAACACGTGTTTCTGGGTGTGTCTTTTGGCAACGAAGCCCAGACTGCTTTGGCAAATACACTGGAGGCTGGTAACTATCTGTTCTGCCTAGAGCTGAAGATGGAGGACGTGGTGGGAGGAAGGGTGGAGAAGGAGAACATTACTTGAAGTCTGACTTGGCAGGAAACTTGTCATTACAGTGTTTGCCCCACCTCTGTTTAGAAAGTGTATGCGGAGTGCTTGGGTGTGGGCTGCGTGTGTACCTAGCAACTAGAGTAGAGCTTTTACCAAAGATAGAAAATTGCTTACTGATATGATTCCAATGACATGGCCGCCCCACAGACAGCCCCATCCCGTCCAGGGGATCCAGGGGGAAGCTCTGTTTTGGCCCGTAATGCGACGTGGTGACGAAGCTGTGAATCATACCCGGTTAGATTCAGTTGACGTGTGAGCAGGCGTGAGTTACATTTCATGTAACGATTATACGATAAAGCCCTATAATTTTGCACAACCTTAAGATTCATCCAGCAGCAACTGCAAGTTTAAAAAGAGTCAAAGCTCTTGGGATGGTACTATTTTGAGGTTTTTAACCTTTGCTCTTCTGTATTTCTTCTTTTCTCTTCCTTCCATTGAAGCAGGTAATTAAGTCTGTTCTTTGCTTCCATGGGGTGATATGGTTGAGAGAAGAGCAAGCCCAGTCTGCTTGTCTTCCTGGCTTTGGGAGCAGAGGTGGGGAAGGTGTGGGTCAAAAAGCACAGAAACAACATACTGGCCAGATACCCAAAAGAAAAAAGATTTCACCAAGACTAGAGAGAGATTTCCCAGGACTAGAAAGAGAAAGCAGGAGGAGAACAGAGAGCTCTGAAGTCCTGGGACAGAGAAAAACATGCCCTGAATCTTTCAATACTCATTCACTCAACTCTTGTACACACCATGCACTATTCTAAGATTGCTGGACAGATACATATAGATACATATACATACATATACATATACATATACATATACATATACATATACATATATACATATACATTGCTCTCGTGGAGCTGACATGTTAGTGAATATCAAAACATATGGGGTTCCTATATGCCAGACACTATTCTTAGTGCATGGCATGTATTTACTTCTCACAACCCATTGAATTAGATGCTATATTCTCAGCTCATAACTGAAGAAATTACCACATAGAGAGGTTACATAATTTGCTGATCTCATAGCTAGTAAGTATCAGAGCTGAATGTCGAACCCAGACAAGCTGGATTCATTTTTCTTAACTGCTTGCTTAATTTCTAGGCAGGGCTTTGGGAGGGTGGCAAGACACTAGTGTTGAGAAATCTGCTTGGGGCAGTTTCACAGAGACTCCCATGTCCCAGGTAGGTTAGGGCAGAAGTGAAAAGAACCTGGAACTCTAGGGGCTGCTACCTGTGATGGCGGATGTCTCTGAGCCAATCTTCCTCTCACTGTGTTCCACTGCTCCAGATTCTGGGATGCCAGCATGACCAGAGAGGAAGAGCCCTTGCCTCCTTGTCCTGCAGGATGGAAGCCCAAGCAGAAATTAAGCTGAATTAAAAGAATCCAAATTAAAAAAAAAATGGCCAAAAATAAGCAGAGAAAGAGAATAAATGTTTTTGTAATCCTGAATCTGTAGACTAAGATCCAGCTACATATTCTTTTTTTTTTTTAATGTTTTTAATTTATTTTTGAGACAGAGAGAGACAGAGCATGAACGGGGGAGGGGCAGAGAGAGAGGGAGACACAGAATCAGAAGCAGGCTCCAGGCTCTGAGCCATCAGCCCAGAGCCCGACGCGGGGCTCAAACCCACCGACCGCGAGATCGTGACCTGAGCTGAAGTCAGATGCTTAACCGACTGAGCCACCCAGGCGCCCCGATCCAGCTATATATTCTTGTGTGGGGTTTAGAGAAAGCTATGTGGAGCTAGTGAGAGGAATTAAAAATCCCAGTCCCTTCACTCATTCCCACCTGGAATTGAGGTACTGCACAGGGGGACTAGTATTTCATGATTGCTAAGATGGAAATTCTTCAAGTCAGCATTTTCACTCATTTTTTACAGAGCAACGAGTTGTTGGAATTCCACATGGGTATGGTATATTCTGTGTGCCTATCGACATGCCATTAAAAAATGCACACTGTGCAATATAATTACTCTCTAGTCAGTATGAATACATCAATCCAATCGTTTGATTCTGTCACAAAACACAAACCAGGATCTGCAGTAGAGTGTAAATTCTGCAGTATGCAGTGTAGAATCGAACTGCCTGGAGACAGTGCCCCCAGCAACCCATGCTGGGAAGAGATTTTCAAATCTACCCTACTTGTTAGAATGCAGACACTTGGTGGTTGCATAAACAGAGGCACGTCTTGTCCTGTTCAGTTTCTCTCTGTTAAAAAACAAAATGAAACAAAACAAATTAGAAGTCACTGCTAATATGTTTGTTGGTTTTACAAGCTAACTTTTCAGGGCATCTGGGTGGCTCAGTCAGTTGACCATCTGACTTTTGATTCTGGCTCAGGTCATGATCCCAGGGGTGTGGGATGGAGCCCACTGGGGGCTCCGTGCTGAACATGGAGCCTGCTTAAGATTCTCTCTCTCCCTCTCCCCCTGCCCCTCCACCAATTCTCTCTCTCTCTTTCTCGAAGACAATAAATTAATATATACTTTTAAAGCCAACTTTTCTAAAGGTGTAAGACCATTTCCATTGAATCATTGTTTGTAATTCATCCAGGTGCTCTCAACTCGCTAGATTTTTTATCAAGTTAGATCGCCACAAATAATGTATTCTGACTCAATTTGTGTTGCTACTATAAAATTTGCTTCTCCTGGGCTGTGACCCAAAGAATATGTTCTTGTTTTCTTGAGGTTTTAAGAACATCATTATAAGTCTGCTGCTTGAGGACATTACTTGTTACATTACGAATTTCCCTTCGTATAAGAATCCAATGCTTTGTTGGTTCTAAAATGTATGGCTAATTTAGTTCCCTTTCACAACGAGCAGTGTGAACACATGGTCTGCACTCACTTGCCATCTGATTTCCTCATCCCCGGCTTGTGAATCAACCCGCGGAAACTAGGCTTTCTACCCTGAGCACACATTCAACTCAGAGGACAGTGCCTTTTCAATTTTCTACATTCCCAGTTCAGTTCTTATCACAGGTGCTGAGTGGATGTCTTGCTCTTCCTCACGTGTGCTGATACAGAAATTTGTGGCACTGCTGCCTTGTCTGTTCCTAAATGAGCCGAAGGCCTAAGGTAGTACACTGTGTCAGACAGGGAGAAGACAGTGTTTGTGTTAGTTTCCTAAATGTAACAATTACCATAAACTTAGTGCCTTAAAATAACACAACTTTATCCTTTATGGTACTGGAGGTCAGAAGACCCAAGTCAGTCTCACTGGGTTAGTCAGGGTACTGGCAGGGCTGATGCCTTCTGACAGCTTGGCAGGGGAATCCACCAACTTGCTCCTTGCAGCTTCTGTAGCTACCTGTATTCCTTGGCTTGTGGCCCCTTCCTTATCCTTAAAACTCATCACTCCATGGGGCGCCTGGCTTGCTCAGTCAGTAGAGCATGTGACTCCATCTCAGGGTCATGAGTTCAAGTCCCACTTGAACTAATATATATATTATATAAAGTAGAGTTCATTATCACTCACCTCCCTCTTGTAAGGACCATTGTGATTCTATTGGGTCAACCTGCATAATCCAGGATAATTGCTGAGTTTCTATTGACCAAATTCCCTCTTGATCAGATTGCTCCAAATGTCAATTAGTGATGCACGGTCTTAAAACTGCAGGTTGTGTGAACTGCTTTTAAATAAGGCAGAATGGCCCACGTTTTATATTTTATATAGCCCAAAATAGGTTTTTATTCTTCTAGGTACATATCCTTGAATTTACTAAAGTTTGAACCTGAAATACCTCAAATACAATGTCACTCACCAAAGAGGAAACACAATTTTACACAAATGGATTGTGTTTACTTAATACAAATTACACTGATTTTCTCAGCTGCAGCCCCAGGAATTGTTTGCTCCTCTAGCTTGTGTTGTCCTCTAGCTTGGGTATCTAGTACATGGAAACTTTGTGAATTCAGTCCTAGGTGGTTACCTGCTCTTTCTTCGGAAGAGAGAACTACTGACTCCAGTAAGTGCTTCTATAATATCTTGCACATATTTCAACTGCTATATTCAGTTCATTCTATTATCATTATGTGTCTGTCTGCCCCACTGATTGCTGGGCTCTTCAGGTCATTTTTATATCTTCAATCTTTGTATCCAACACAGTGAACATGGCCTCTGAGGCATTATGAGTCCTCCAGAAATATTTGTTAAATGGATTCATTTATTGAAGGAAGAACTCATACACTTTTTTGATTACATGATGAAAGCTTTATATAATACTCTGGTTTTCTTTTCCCTTGCATGCCAAAAGACTTCAAGCCAGATTTTATGCTCTGTGACAATAACTATGTCATCCTCATTCTGAAAGATATATTACTTCCATTTTTATTTTTCTTTAAATTAACCTGACTACATAGATTTATTGTAAGTAATGCCAAGTGCTTTTTAGAACTACAAACAACATAAATTATAAATAACGTACTTGGCAAATTTTGGATTTATGTTTAAGGAAGACCAATGCCTTTCACCATATTGAACCTAATCACCATGATGGTAACATTGAGAAAAATCAAGGAGCAATAAGCATTAGATTAACATGGGAAGGTGGTATGTATTCTGATTATCAATAGGAAAGACCAATGGGGATCATTCAAAGAATTTACTGCTGATGTATAAACTTCAAACAGGTACATTTATATGAGGAGAGTTGCTAAAGTTGTCTGGCACAGATGGATATTATGTAGCTAGAAGAACCATGTTGAAAAATTTATTTCAGTTTTTAATAGTTTTGTTTTTTTTTTTCTTTTAATATCTCGGAGAAAGAGAAAGGGACATAGAAAATCTAAAGGATTTCTCAGAGGAAAAGGAATATTATAGACCTGGTGAGAAAGCTGCTCTGTGGTCCAACCATGAGAAAGGCAGATGTAAGATACAGGCACCAAGGTCAGACAGAGTCTGAAAGGTGCATCTCAATCATGAGGAGAGAAAAACAATATTACATTTGAGATTGGGGAATGGTTGCCTTGGCTAGTTACAGTGACATAAATCAACAAGAATATTATTTTGTGAGGTGAGGAGGATATTCTCTGTCAAATTACTCTTGGTTTTGTTATATAGGCTTACCAGAAAGCCTAGGGCCAGAGTGAAATGGGAAAACATGAAACAACAGGAAAAAAAGAAAAAATGCTTGATGACAAGGCAGAGCTTTATTTGTCAAAGTATTACTTTGGAAAATTTAAGAAAGTAAAAAAAGTTAAGCGTTTGTTTTGTTTTGTTTTGTTTTGTTTTGTTTTGTTTTGTTTTGTTTTTGAGTTGAAAGCAGACCATTGGTTTGACTTATAAAGCAAAGAGCACTTTCTAAATGGATACAAATAAACAGAAAAGTCAACAAAGAAGCAATCATCTCATCATTCTGTGAGTCAGTATCTTCTCTGTAAGGTGACCAGAAATATCTGGTTTTGCTTTTTAAGCCTGATGATGTAAAATTTTCTAAACTTTTCCTAAAGGTTAAACAAAGGTAGTTCAACCTTTAATTTAAAAAAAAAATTGCTCTTATAAATGAACTCCAGTTTTAAAATGAAGTGTCCTCATTTAAAACGTTTTTGTTGGTGGGGCGCCTGGGTGGCACAGTCGGTTAAGCGTCCGACTTCAGCCAGGTCACGATCTCGCGGTCCGGGAGTTCAAGCCCCGCGTCAGACTCTGGGCTGATGGCTCAGAGCCTGGAGCCTGTTTCTGATTCTGTGTCTCCCTCTCTCTCTGCCCCTCCCCCGTTCATGCTCTGTCTCTCTCTGTCCCAAAAATAAATAAACATTGAAAAAAAAATTAAAAAAAAAATAAATAAAACGTTTTTGTTGGTCAATTAGTAGGAAAAAAACCCATATTTGGGAGGTGGGAGAGGTGCCTATGGATAATGCTGAGATTTAGACGTGGGTTTAAAAGAAGCTCCAAAGGAGTTGTCTGGGCTTGACTGTAGTGGGAGCTCTCATCCTCGAGCTGCTCTCAGAGGCACAAAACCTTTAGCCCATTTGAAACTTTCTACAGTTGTTATTAACATTTAATCATGAGATTTCACATAAAAATCCACATTTCTGATTTTTTTAAAAAAATCTGGTAGCAGGGGCGCCTGGGTGGCTCAGTCGGTTGAGTGTCCTACTTCAGCTCAGGTCATGACCTCACTGTCCGTGAGTTTGGGCCCCGCGTCCATCCTCTTCCTACCCCTCTGTTTTCTTCAGACATGGAGGCTGATTGTCAATTGCCATCCATCTATGTAATTGCACAGTTGTCTTATGGTAGAATTAATAAGATATTAGAATATATCCTGTAACCTTGTCTATATCAAAAGTGTGATATAGACCAAGATGCCACATAATTCGAGAAAGATGGGAGAAAGCAAATTACCTTGTGGAAGTGAAGAGTACCCTAGGGATTCATATGCATATAAAATAAATCTGTATAGAAATCACCTGCCTGTTTTACTCATTTGTTCCCTTGCAGACTTTGGGTTTAAAATGCCTGGTTTAACTTTTGTACTTGTGATCTCATCTTTGGGCACAGATCACCCCTGAGGCTAAAATAATATGTTTCTTATTCCGAGAGACAGTTACTTTTTCTTTCTTTTCAGTGAAACTCTTGAGTTTTTTAATGAGGGTAAAGTGCCCACAGCTGGGTCTATGCCAAAAATTTTAACCACATTTAACCCTTTCTTCTCAGCTTCCCTTGTTGCTAGCCATGTAACCCAGTTCTGACCAATGAGATGTAGGCAGAACATGCTGATGAGCTGAGGACTTTATTTCCCTGTAAAAGGGAACGGGTGTAACTCGTTTGGCCCCTTACTATTACCCCTTTCTTCCCACTTTGAAAATGGATAAGTTCTCTGGAGATGCAAAAGCCATTTGTACCCACAAGGAGACAGCCACAGGGGCAAAAGCCAATTTGTGAAGGATACTAAGCAGAAATAAAGCAAGAGCCTGGGCCTTGGGTACAGGTGAGTAGCTCAACCAATTGCCAGTAACTGCCTAGGATTGATTATATGAGAAAAATAAATCCTTCATCATTTAAGTCGTGGTTGTTTAGCTTTTCTGTTACTTGCAGGTATAGGTATTCCTATTGATTCATTCTTCTTCCCTCCCCTCCATTCATATTTGCACAATGCTTCCCACTATTTCTGTACTCCCCACATCTGCCAAATTATGCCAACACCCCGATTCCGTTCCTATTAGACAATGTTTGCAAGGTATGATGCTAGCATTTGGAATGGGGGTCCTATAAAGATGAGTAAGACAAGTTCTTTGTCTTAAAGTACCTTGTTCTCTAGAAGGGAGAATTAGATACATGCACACATAATTGCAACACAAATGCAATAAGGACAATGGCATGGGAGAAGTGCAGGTTGATATGGAGGGTTCAAAGTGACATGAATGCCATTGCACCTACTTCCAGACTGGAGTTGTCAGGAGAGATTTCTTAGAGGAGGTGGGATTTGAGATGAACCTTGAATGTTGGATACAATTTTAGAGGACAGCCTTCCAGGAAGTGGGGCTGGCAGGAGGAAAGGCATGGTGGCAGAAATGTGTAGAACACTTTGGAGAGCTTGGGTTCCACACTCGAGGCCCCCTGGTCTCTACTTGTTCCAGTGAGCAAGCCAGTCCCAGCTCTGTACCCTCACAAGTGCTCCTCCTCCCACTCTCTGCTCTTCCTTCTCCTGAATGCTGGCCACCTGGGAATATGGTTTCCTTAGAGAGGATGTCTCTGGGTAGCCACACTCAAGTAGGTCCCATCTGCCGTTCTCTCTTGTACTGTATTCTTTGGCTTTACAAAATTTAGGTACTCATTTGTTTAGCAATTGTTAACATTTATTGAAGGCCTGTTGTGTTCCAGGCATTGGCTTCACCTAGTAGTTCTATTAGTGAATAAAAAAGTCAAACCTCATGTCTGTACATTCGGGTAAGGGGACAGATGATAAAGAAACATAAAATTGTTACGTATTGTGTTAAATGCTAGGAAGGAAATAAGGGTAATCTGGGAGACACCTGGGGGCTGGCAGGAGGAGATAAACTCTGTAAATAACAGAGCCTACTTCAGAGGATTTTGTGATGATAATAAAGATAATATACATAAAGAGGTAAATAGAGTGACTGGCACGTAGAACTAAAATTAGTAATTGTAAATTTGTGTGAGTGTCTGAGTAAACTTTTTATTGCTACATATACAAGAAAGAGCACAAATCAAAGTGTACAGCTTGGTGAATTTTTATAAATAAAACACACACTTGTGACCAGCCCCAGATCAAGACACAGAATATGATTCAGACCCTCAGAACCCCACTATGCTTCCTTTTAGTCACTTCTCAGGTGTACTTATTATTTTACTTCTGACAGTAGCGAATGATTTTGTCTGCTTTTCGAACTGTATATAAATTACATCATAAGGTATATACCCCTTTGTACTTTTTTTCCCCTGGAAAATGATACATTTAATGATATGGGAATTTAAAAAATGTATATATTCTATTGAAAATATTGATATTCAAAGAAATAGTTTTGTATCAATTTTTTAAATTATATTTTAACAATTAATTAAAATCAGAAATGTTGATTTTGTTAGAAGAAATATTCATCCTCATAAGTCTTAACTGAGACTTAGTTTCTACATAAATGGTTGCTACACAATGTATCAAATATAAACAGTGTACCAAGAAAATAAATGGACATAAATTATTTCTTACACAGCAAAAGGAAAAAACAAGGCGAAAAGACAACCAATGGAACAGGAAGAAATATTTGCAAGTCATACATCTGATAAAGGGTTAATATCCCAACTATATAAAAAACTCATACAACTCCATAGCAAAACAAAACAAAATAAAACAAATAATTCAACTAAAAAATGGGTGAAAGATCTAAATAGACATTTTTTTCCAAAGAAAATATACAAACGGCCAGAGGTACATGAAAAGATACTCAACATCACTCATCATCAGGGAAATGCAAATCAAACACACTGAGATATCACTTCATGCCTGTTAAAATGCCTGTCATCAAAAAGACAAGAGATAACAAATGTTGGAGAGGATGTGGAGAAAAGAGAACCCTTGTGCATGTTGGTGAGATTACAAACTGGTACAGCCACTATGGAAAGCAGCATGGAGCTTCCTGCAAAAAATTAAAAATAGAACTACTATATGATCCAGCAATTCCAGTTCTGGAAATATATACAAAGGAAACAAAAATACTAACTTGAAAAGATATCTGTGCCCCCATGTTCATGGTAGCATTATTTACAATAACCAAGGCATGGAAACAACCTAAGTCTCCATTGGTGGGTAAATGGATAAAAAAAGGTGTGGTATATATATATATACACAATGGAATATTATTCAGCCATAAGAAAACAAGGAAATCCTGTCATTTGTGAAAACATGGATGAAACTTGAAGGCATTATGCTAAGTGAAATGAGTCAAACAGAGAAAGACAAATACTGTATGATCTCACTTATATGTGGGATCTAAAAAAAAATAACAAAAATCCCAAACCAAACTTATAGAAAAGAAAAAATAAGATTTGGGATTACCAGAGGTGGGGGATGAGGAGTAGGGGGAATTGAAGTAAGGTGGTCAGAACTTACAGTTATAAGATAAATAATTAGTAGGGTTGTAATGTACATGATGACGATAGTTAACACTGTTGTATGATATATAGGAAAATTGTTAAGAGAGTAAGTCCTAAGAGTTCTCATCACAAGGAAAATGATTCTTTTTCTTTTTCTTTTTGTTGTATTTATGTGAGATTATGGATGCTAAACTAAACTTACTGTGGTAATCATTTCACAGTATATGTAAGTCAAATCATTTTGTGGTACACCTTAAACTTATACAATGATGTTAATTACCGCCTCAATCAAACGAGAAACAAGAAAAAAAAATTAACCAGTAATAATAATTCAGACTACCTTTTCAAGGATTCTGGATACATACAAGGATTCTAGATACACAAAGAATGGGCAAATATTGCTATAAGACTTTGAAGCATACAAAAGCATTTGATCTTGAGGCACATGGGTGGCTCAGTCAGTTGAGTGTCTGACTCTTGATTTTGGCTCAGGTCATGACCCCAGGGTCGTGGGATTGAGCCCCTTGCCAGGCTCCATGCTGAGCGTGGAACCTGCTTGGAATTCTCCCTCCCTCTCTCTCTCTCTCTGCCCCTCGCCCCTGCTCACACGCTCAATCTCTCTCTCTAAAATAAAAAAATAAATAAAATAAATTTAAAACAAGAAAGAAAAAAAAGCTTTAGATGCTAATTCATTATCATTAATACCTCTTTCTTCTTCAGCGGTGATGGACCTACATTATTTCTTGTCAGTTCACTAAGATTATTACATCACCCATAAATGCAGGCATGTGTGCAGGGTAGGTCTTGAATGCCAACATCTGCCATAGGCTGCTTTATGAAACACAGGATTTCAATATTGATATCATTTACTGGGCTTTTCCTTCTTTCCTTCTGAGATGGATCTTGTTATCCTCCTGGTGTTTTTTTTTTTTCTCCAGGAGGAATGGATGAGCTGTAATAACCAAGGAAGGGCAGTAAAGACATTCTGACGCCTCTGTGTTCCCAGGGGTGGAGGTGGCGTAAGACTCACAGGAAGCAGCACCTCCCCCACACAGGCCCCGTTCTCTAGCTCCTCCCGGGAGAACATTTACCTTTAGCTGAGACTGCTGCTCCTGCCCCAGTGTGTGCAGTCCCAGTCTTAGCTGGGCTCTGCTCTTGCCTGCGGTCATAGTTTGCTCATTTTCATTGCTGTATAGCATTCATTGTGTGACCGTGCCACAATTTATCCATCCACTTCACTGTTGCTGGATTGTTTTTAAATGTTTGACATTTCACTAGGTTGCATCTCCACACAGCGTTCAAAACAGTTTTATTGGATGAGTGGATATGGAGTAGGTGACGGGAGATCATACTGGAAAAGCTCAGTAGGGCCATTTTTTGGAGAAATGTAGAAGTCTGGTAAAAAGTCTGTAAAAGTCTGCACCAATTTCTTCAGCAAGAGGTTTAGGGGGAAGGGGTTAAAAGCATGAACTATGGGGGCACCTGGCTGGCTAAGTTGGTAGAGTATGCCACTCTTGATCTTGGGGTTGTGAGTTCGAGCCCCATGTTGGCTTTGGAGTTTTATTTAGGAAACAAACAAACAAACAAACAAACATGAACTGTGGAGCCAGAGTATTTGGATTTAATGGTCAGTTCTACTTACTAGTGCTTAGCTGTGTAACCCGAAGCAACTTACCTAGTATCTCTATGCTTCAATTTTCTTATCTAAAGTAATAGTTATCTAAGGAGATTGTGAAGTGTAGATGAGTTAATAGTTATACATTACTTGGACCAGGATCCAGCACATAGTGAATTCTACAGCAGTAATTGGTAAGTAGGAGGAGGATCCACTGTAGGTTTCTGAACAGGGAAGTGGCATTCTTGGAGCAAACTGAGAGGTTGTAATAAAGGCAAGACGAGGAGGGCGCCTGGGTGGCTGAGTTGGTTAAGCATCTGACTCTTGATCTCGGCTCAGGCCTTGATCTCAGGGTCATGAGTGTAAGCCCTGAGTTAGGCTCCATGATGGGCATAAGGCCTACTTAAAAAAATAAATAAATAAAAGACAGGACCAGTGGTCCAGCGAAAGGTACCGTTTTTGTCAGGAAGCTGATTGTCACTGACCCAAGGGGTGTTGCCTGTATAAGAAACACTAGTGTGCAAATCACATGCAGAGAAAAAACTTGAAAACAGGGATGACAAGGCTACATTGCAAAGATTCCATCCTCTGCCTTGGCAGACAGCGGTGAATGGGTGCTTTGGAGTTATAACCTGTAATTAGAAAACTTTCATCTTTTATAACCATCAGTTAGTGAGCAACCTATAGTTATAGAGGTAGAATTTCAGACCAGCAGAACAGGGATTTTTTTTTTTTTTTCCATCCTACTGAAATGGCACAGTGTAAGAATCTTCCTCTGTTCCCTGGTCTATTGAGATTTGCAGGAATTGCCACGGGATGCTTCCTGCAGTCGAGTTGTCTGTATTGTGCTAGATTATCCCCTTGGAGCCAAACTACAGAACAGTGAATGTGTAGGAGTCTGGGAAGAAACAGGTGCTACATTCCAACTGCATAATTTGAAAAGAGGGTAAGAAAGGGACCATTTTACAGAGTCAGGAAAAAAAAAAAACAAAGAGTGCAGAACTCTAAGACGAGCAAATTTAGGAAGATCTGACCACCCTAGGCCTGGGAGGTAGAGCTTACCACAACCCAGAGAGGGCTGAGGACAGAAGCTGTGGGCTTTGGTACAGTGGGCACCCAACCCGTGGTTCTCTGGTAAGGAGTGAACTGTGAGAACGAATACTGTACTTCCCCACACTCCCCACTCTGCCAGTGCACCCACTGTCAGAGCCTGTCTGGAGGCTGAAAGACACAGGGATCTGCTGATGTAGTTCATAAAAGTCATCCTTCCCAAGACACAGAGCAGGTGGAGTCCACAGAGGCATGAACCTGAAGGGGCAAATAATGGATGTCCAGCAGAAACAGAAAACCATGGCATTGGCCAAGCAGCGCATTTTGCTACTTTCAGAGTTAACATAATCTCATAAAACAGCTGTGATTAATATTAATAGTAATAATTGGTATAGTAAAAACATGCCTTTTATCTATTGGGCACTGTGCTATGCCTGCATTGTGCTTAGCACATTGCATGCTTTAATTCATTTAATTTTCACAATATTCCTATAGTCACTACCACTGGTATTTTGCAGATTAGGAAAACTGAGGCTTTAGAGGATTAGTTGACTTGTCCAAAGTACCATAGTTCAAAGGAAACACCTGAATCAAAATTTAGTCCCATGCTTTCTGAAACCAAAGTCCGTGCCCTTTTTATCACTTGAGTAATCTACTGATCCCTTTTATTTATGCATTTACTTATTTTCTACTCTGTCAGATGAATAAATTTACATATAAGTTGAAACAATAGAGAAATTATAAAGTCAAAGTTCAGGTTGCTCCTTCCCATCTCTATCCCTCAAAACACTTACCTCCTTGGATCTCAGAAGTCTGTTAATGGTGTGGTATGTCTCCTTCCAAACATTTTTGATGCATTTACAAATCTACATGTACGTATGTTGCTCCTCTATTTTACATAAAGAATATCATTTTGTTTATAATTTTCTTCAACTTTAAAGAAATTAATGAATTTTTTGATACATAATTAATTGACAACACAATGCTATATTAGTTGTACAACATAGTGGTTTGATATCTCTATACATTATGTGATGCTCACAAGTGTAACTGCCGTCTGTCACCATATGAAACCATTACAATACCATCGACTATATTCCCTATGCTGTACATTTCATCCCCGTGACTTACTCATTCCATAACTGGAAGATTGTACTTCCTGCTCCCCTGCACCCATTTTGGTAACTTCTTTTTTACTCTGCCTACCCCCCCACCCCAACTTTAGACCCCTTCATAACATAGTGACTTGAATTTTTTATGTAGTGGCTTCAATACATACAGATATATAATTAGGTATAAATTATATAAGCACCTTGTGCTTCTAGGTGGTACACAACTATAAAACCCAAATGAATTAAAGACCAACAAAATTTCACAAAAATAAAAAATTATCAGCATTGATGTAATGCAGTTTAATGTAACTTAAATGACATAGATGTTTGGGTTTAATGTAGTTTACATTATAAAGATGTTTGGGTTGAATAATAGGGAGATGTTTGATTATTTATTTATTTATTAAAGTTTATTTGGAGTGAGAGAGAGACCATGCGCACATGCACACAAGTAGGGGTGGGGGGCGGTGGGAAGTGGGAAAAGAGCAGAGAGAGAGGAGAGAGAGAATTGCAAGCAAGCTCTGTGCTGTCAGTGTAGAGCTCACCAGTCTCAACTTGGGCTTGATCTCAAGAACTGTGAGATCATGACCTAAGCCGAAATCAAGAGTTGGATGTTTAACTGACTGAACCACCCAGGTAACTCTTTATCTTCCAGTCGTTGAGTTGTTGGCTTGATCCTTTTGATTCTGAGTATGGTAGACTATTCTTTATGTCATCATCATCATTATTTTTATTTTTTCTTTAAAAAAATTTTTAATGTTTATATTTATATTTGAGACAGAGAGAGACAGAGCATGAGCAGGGGAAGGGCAGATAGACAGGGAGACACAGAATCCAAAGCAGGCTCCAGGCTTTGAGCTGTCAGCACAGAGCCCGATGCGGGGCTTGAACTTGTCAACCGTGAGATCATGACCTGAGCCGAAGTTGGACACTCAACCGACTGAACCACCCAGGCACACCTGTTTTTTCTTTTAAACAATAAGTAATACACTCTCTTTTGATCCTATGACCAATCAATGTAATAAAGCATGCCTGTTTTACAAAGGACAATTGAACAAAAATATTTTCCATGTATCTCTTCAATTACACGTTCTGACAACAAACTTTTGCAAGCTGATTGGTATAGAAGAGGATACATACAAAAAATCATCTTGCTTCTTGAGTGGTGCTAACAATCATACCATTACATCTAAACTGCTGTGGATAGTATGACTTGATTCTCCAGATGTTAAGCTTTTGCATAGCACAAGATGAGGTAATTTGACCTCCTGTTGAACTTGGTGCCTCATTTCCATTCTAGGTCTGTTTGAATTCTTTCCTCATTAGCTTGCTGCATTTGAGTATGTTACTGCACATTCATTTTCATGATGTCATATCAAAATCCCAATTTATTTAAAAAAAATTTTTAATTGTTTATTATTTTCGAGAGAGACAGAGACAGAGAGCAAGAAGGGAAGGGGCAGAGAGAGAGGGAGACACAGAATAGGAAGCAGACTCCAGGCTCTGAGCTCTCAGCACAGAGCCTGACATGGGGCTCAAACTCACAGACTGTGAGATCATGACCTGAGCTGTAGTCGGCTGCCCAACTGACTGAACCACCCAGGTGCCCCCTCAAAATCCCAATTTATTAAGTAAATTAAGAAACTCAAGTTTTAGGGGGGCCTGGGTGGGTCAGTTGGTTAAGCATCCGACTCTTGATTTTGCCTCAGGTCAAGATCTCACAGTTCTCTGTGAGATCGAGCCCCTGGTTTTGATCATTGTGCAATGGTTATACACCATATTAACAGTAAAAGAAGGTGGGTGAAGGGTATATGGAAATTCTCTGTACTGTTTTTGCAACTTTCTGGTAAATCTAAAATTATTTCAAAATAAAAAGTTAAAAACAAGAGAAAAAAAAATACTCAGAACAGAGAGTCTTTCTTGAGAAGGGAAGAAAAAATTCAATCTTTAGGACCATCTTTAAACTGTCAGGCAGGTTGAGGAGATAAAGATCTTTGAGAACACTTGTATATTTAGTTTGTGTGAAGATGTGTGAGGAATTGTACTGATTTGATATTGTCCTCCCTTTCCCATTTTTCTGCCAAAATAGCCTGTTTTTCCTTGATAAGTGTGATTTGAAAATTGTGTTGCATTTTACAGTTGTCATTATAAAATTCTGAACACACAATTTTTCCTGTTGGGAACTCATCTCAAACTTTTATAGGGAAATAAAATGAGTTTTGCTTCCCACACTTATCTGTGGTAGTCTGCTTTTAGTGACTATATCTCATCTTTCAAATGAGTCGCAGTTGCATCCAAATCTGATAAAATTAATCAATCAGCAAATGTCCACTTACCACTTGCTGAGAACTCAGAACATAGCTGCGGTCCTCAGTAAGTTCACAATCTCCTTGGAAAAACAAGGTGAACACAGCGAAAGCAGGAAAAAACCCTCAATGAAACCCTGAGTGAGGTTGTAGTAGAGAATTTAAGTGCTGTGTTAGGAGAGGTGGTCGGAGGGTTGGAATGGTCACAATAACTTTCCTACAGAAGAAATTATTTCAATACCCAGACATCAATTTGTACAGATTAAGTATATGCAACTTTTATATGTCAAAGATATCTCAATAGAGCTGTTAATAAGAAGGCATGATTTGATCTCAGTCTTGAATTGCGGGCAGAGTTGCACAGATGGTAGAGAAGGGAAGGGTTTCAGACAGGGAGAGAATAAGCCAGCAAGCCACCACTTGAGTGATCAAAGCCAAGCACAGCCTGTCTGGAGTGGGCAGTAGCCAACAGTAGGGGAAGGAGGAGGACCGGATTACGTAGATTCTTGAAAATCAGGTCAAGAGTATTAGATTACAAGCCTATAGCAGATAATACAGAATCTTTGCACATTTGGGAACACAGAGTCTGTCGTAACGATCCAGATGGGACCTGAGGCCTTGCGAGGTTTGCATGTTGAGAGTGGGGATGGAGAATGGACCTAGAATATCATAGGAAACATTCAAGGTTTGATAAGTGTGAGGGAAACGGAGAGGAGTCGTAGAGGACTTGAAAATTAGGCTCAGGTAGGTGGATGTCAGTACTACTGACAACAGGAAATTCAGGAGGCAAAAGAATTCAGAGGCAAAGGACATCATTTTGGTGTAAAGTCTGACATATTGTAAGAGAGTCAAATGAAAATGTTTTGGTAATAGTTTTATAAACTCATTCGTTCATTCAAAAAACTATCATGTGCTTTGTGCCAGGATTTATGCTAGGTGCTGCACATTTTATTCTAAGGGAGTCTGGTAGAGACAGATATACATGCTGTGATTGTAGAGAGGATGAAAAGGCTCTAAGGGCATCAAGGAGGGGCAAGTTTCTCAAGGTGTTGGGAATACGGGACAACAGGTCAGACAAAATATGGAGGATCTGAAAATGTTAAAGTCATCTGCAAGAAGTGATAAGTAGAAGCCTTGATTGTCTAGATCCAATTTTAATGAGAGCCAAAAAACAGGAGGTCAAAGTGTGAGTCCTGCTATGACACAGAGAAAATAGGAGAAAGTCGAGTGTCAGTGACAGGGAGAGAGTACTGGAAAGGTTTCTGAGAATATGTAGTGGTGTCACAGACACTAAAGAGAGAGTTTCAAGGAGTTTTCCAGTTCAGATTTTGAAACAGCTTTGAGCTTTAAGGGGATGGTTTCAGCAGAGCTCAAATGGCAGAATTTGGAGAGGAACTAGAGAAGAAGTGAAAGCATTCAGCACTTATGTGAAAAGTATGGTAATAAAAGAAACCTAAAAAATAGGGAGATAACCGGAAAGAGCACAAAGAGAGAGTGAAGTAAAAACTCCTCCGTTTATTCACTCCATTAAAAAAAAAATGTTGATTTGGTTGCCAGGCACAGTGATGGGTGCTTCATATATATTTTCTCTTTTAGTCCTCACAACTTCTTGAGTGGGTAGTGTCTCTTCAGCAAACATTTTTTGAGGGCTACTTGGTGCCAGGTAGTGTTTCCTGTGACACGGATATAATAGTGGACAAAAATAGACAGAGTTCCTGCCCCCTTGGCACTTACTGTCTAAGGGGGAACTGACATTAAATAAGTCATGTCACACGGTATGAAAAGTTGAAAAAGAAACAAGGTGTACTTGCTATGGGACTTGTAATCAAACAGGGCTGTGTTCCAGTTCACCTTTGTACTGTGAACAAAAATTTTGCTAAACAAATTAATAAAGGAAAGGCCATGACACATCTTTATGAAAAATGCTCTAACTTGCAGAGAAGTGTGCAAATGAGCACACTGGGTTTGCTGTAACTCTGATTGTGGGCACTGATGTTAGGTGACTTCAAGTGGAAACTTGTTCTGCTGCCCTCCTGAATCTTCTGACTCATCTGAGGCAACGTATAAAAGTCAAGAATTATGCTCTGTGTGTGCTCTGAAAGGGTGGAGCTGGTGTTTAGCATTGAGCCTGGGAAGCGGGATCAGGTTGACCAAATGTCCCCTCCACCCCAGCCTCCCAGGGGCAGTGTGAAATTTAGAACCCCAGACATGCCTCACCAAGAGTGGAGACCATGGGCTTTCCAGACAGCATTCCCCCTCCAGCTTCTGGTGTTTCTCACTGGGTCTTGACACCCTATTTCTGTTCTCCTGGTTCCTGATTATTATTTGTTTTTGCCCAGATCTTGATCTTGGTTTTTCACTCTGGCCCAGTAGACTGAGATCACCTCTGACTGATTTCTTGTCTTTTCTAAGTTGGTTTCTGTCTCTGGAAGAGTCCGGCTCCCACCACCCTGATAGATTGCATCCTTTTTTCTCCTGCTTCCCATCTGGGAATTTAGAGGATATATGACCACCTTTAAATCAACTTTTTAGCTCCGTTTGAGTGTCCCATTATGATAATTAACCCAGAGTCAACCCAGGCTTTGAAGAGGTGAGAAGCAACCATGTCCTCCTTGACATTTCTTCCCTGAGCTTCTCGATGCTTTCAGGTGCTACAGGTAAATGTATCTTATAAGGCTTGTATCTTTGCATGTCTGTGGAATAAAGTCACCGTCATGGTCAGGTTGAAAGTTATTCATTATTATAATTAATCTGAAAAATATGGCTGTTAAATAAAAGGCATGATCACTAAACCAGAAATAAGTAAAAACAGGATTCCAGTGAAGTCCCTTTTTATTCTCTCTGACCAGCGTGCTTTCCTATCGGCCCAACCATCCCTAAACTAGGGCTCAGAGTGTCTATGTGGAACCAATCTTTATTTGTCTGAAACTCACCAAACTATAGCATCTTTTCCTTCACGTCTTCATGGAGTTACCAGCTCATTACCTTTGATTTATTGGAGATTCTGACGCTCTTGGCTGTAAGCGGAACAATTTTCCTCACTTTCTGGTGCCCTGAAATATTTTCTCCTTTCTGAATCAAGAATTTTATTAAATCTTTCCCTCCCTCTCTACTCTAAGAACCCAGAACATCACCTGGAAATGACATTTTAAGCCTTTTGTATGTAAAGCAAATTACCACAATTACGATAGGAATGCACTTTAGTCTTGCATGTAATTTAATGGTGTCTGTTTTCTTCTTTTTGAGTTTTGGGGAGGGGTGGTCACTCCATTTATAAAATAATGTATTTTGGGGTCCAAGCAATATAGCCAACTAGAATGGAAGAATTTTTATATTTAAAAATAAGCTGATTTTAATTGCTGATTTTAATGTGGCCCAATTGCTATTTATTCTTTAATATGTAACTCAGATATGATCTCAGGTAGAAAGCCTCTGAATTTTCCCACCTCCACCCGAAGACACTGGCTGGACAAACCAGGATCTATGATTACCCTCTATAAAATTCTGTCTAAATCTCAAAGTGCTTACCACATTGATCTCTGGTAATCACATGGAATCAATAAATAATAGAATGCAATATGGTGAATGGGGATGGTTGATACAGATGTTCAGAAGAAGATACCATTTCATCCAATGGTTAACCACATTTTCTCTGCTGCAGACTGCCTCAATTCAAATTCCAGCTCTCTCATTGACTGCGTAACCTTAAAAAAGTCACTTAAACAGCCTGTGCCCCAGTTTCATCCATCTGTAGAATGGGGATAATAATAATATCTACCTAAATGGATTGCTGGGAGGGGTAAGTGAATTAAGTGCCTGACACATAGTACATGCTGCACAAACGTTATCATTTATTATTTGGCATGCGGTTGACCTCTTCTAGGAGAAGAGATAGATTTGAACTGGAGCTGAAGGGTAAGTGTGACTGGGTAAAGACAACTATGTGCCAGTATGTGTGTACGCATTTTTATATGGCTATAAAGATTAGCAGTAAGGTGGTGTAAATAGCTGTTTTCATTTTATTTCCACTGGTTTCCATCCAGTGTATTTTTTTAATGTTTACTTATTTTTGACAGAGAAAGAGACAGAGTGTGAGTGGGAGAGGGGTAGAGAGAGAGGGAGACACAGAATCTGAAGCAGGTGCCAGACTCTGAGCTGTCAGCACAGAGCCCGATGCGGGGCTTGAACTCACGAACCGTGGGATCATGACCTGAGCCGAAGTCGGATGCTTAATCGACTGAGCCACCCAGGCGCCCCTCCATCCATTGTAGACTTGGGAAAGTAATTCTCTGGTGTTTGGCCCAGTGGAACTTTAGCTTCACTTTCCTTCTTCTGACCTCGTGATAGACACTGATATGTTGATAATGGATTTCTTTCCAGTGAGCTGATACAGCCTCAGAATGCTTCTCAATGCCCTCTCCAGGAAGGCCCTGCCTGTGCCTGAAGAACCAAAAAAGACAAAAAACATATATGCCATCCCCAGGTGAGCCCCTCATTCCACAGCAGAGAAACCTGGAGTGTAGAGGAAAGTGACCTGCCTAAGGTGACACACAGCTACCAGAGCAAGGACTAGAACTTGGGCTTTTCTACTCTCTGGTTGGTATTTATCCTTTTACCATCCACGACTCGTATTTATTTTTCAATTACACATTTTCACTTGGTTAACTTAGTTTCTAATTAAAATGGCTTCTGTTACCACCCACACTGCTATAGCTTTAGGTGGTTTAAAAATGTGTGTGTGTATAATTGTCAAGAGCTCGTAAATAGCAGAAGTAAAACCAGGAATCACCTAAGTAGTAACCAGTAAAAGTTTATTGTGCACACACCAGAAAGACAGTCCTCAAACTGAGAACCCTCAAACCAAAATATGGAATGAGACTCAGACGTGTATCATTATAAAGCAATTTATATTGTAGAAAGGCAGTGACTATTTATTCTTCAACAGTGATTGGTTTATAATATTACAATTTTCTTAAATGATAAGGAATTGGTTAGTGGTTACCTCATATCAACTTTGGGAAACTTGTTTATGATTTCCACAGGCATGAGCAAGAAATGACCTGGTCAAGTTAGTCTTGCCAAAAAAAAAGCTAAATTAAGCTTTGCTTATATTACTCAACTGGTTTTGTCTGCTCAGAGAATTTTCAAGGCTGGTCTCTGTTTGTTTTTGATGTTTAACAACATCTTATATTATGTGTATATTACATGAAAGACGGGTAACTACAAGTAATTGAAAACAAAAGGAAGCCAAGGTACCATCATTCATCCACATGATGCCTTGATGCCTTCCAACGTTCTGGTGAAATGTCTAAACCTTGCTCCACCCTCTGCTGCAGTGTTGATGGCACTATCTATCTGGCTTAACCAAATTCTTGTGACATGATCTTGTACTCAGGTTGCAAATGAAAAAGCTCCACCAAGCCCATCAGTGGCAGATTGAGTGTACTTAGAGCTTCAAGCCTCTAAGCATAAATTGTGATCTTTTACTGCTTCTAAATTATGCATGATGAAATGATTGAAGACATCATTATGTGGAACCAAACCCGGTGGGGAGTGTGATGTTCTTAACTATTTCGCACTTCGAGCTCTAAAGGGAGTGTTAAGTACTTTTACAGAAAAACTGTAGGGAAGTAGTATTTGTTGCGATTCAAGCTGTATCTAGAGAAACAGTGGAGCCTTGACCCTATCACAGACATATTCAGGAACCCGGCAAGTGGGAGAGAGTAATGGAGAATCCGGATCTAAATTGGATTTTAGTGACTTAATTAGCACTTCATGATGACCTGGTAAAGTGGTCCTTAGTCTGGGCTGCATATGAGAATCACCTGGGGAGCTTTTTAAACTCTCAGGCTGGGGCTCCTTCCAGGGATTTTGATTTAATTTTGGGGGTGGGGCCAGACACCGGTGGTTTTTAGAGCTCCCAAATGATTCTAATGTATAGCCACAGATGAGAACCAATGGTGTAGTACTTGAGGAGGAAATTCATCAATTAACCTTTAAAAACCCTCTATCTTTTAGCAATGCGCATGCGGGGATTGCCACGAGAGGAAATGTAGGAGCAGAAGATGAGCAACAGGTAGGAGAATATAAGGAAGGGTCAGTAATTTCTCAAAACCTTCACCTCTTTATTCAGAGTTTAAAACTCTCCCTTATAGGGGCACCTGGGGTGGTTCAGTCGGTTGAGCATCCGACTCTTGATTTCTGCTGGGGACATGATCCCCCAGGTCATGGGATCTAGCTGGAGTCATGGGATCCAGCCTAGGATGGAGCCTGTTTGGGATTCTTTCTTTCTCTCCCTCTGCCCTTCTCTCCTGCTCAAGTGCACATGCATGTTCTCTCTCAAAAAAAATTTTTTTTTTTAAAAAAGAAACTCTCTTTATATGTGAATCACTCAATACAAACTCTAATGACAAATCATATCTGGAATATTACTCTATGCCTTTCAACCTGGAATTGTAAAAAGGACTTATTTATTCATCAGTTCATTCAATGAGCTTTTACAAAATTCATGAGGAAAACCACAACAACATCAACAAAAACCAAACACACACGCAAAACACGTGGTCTGTGCTCTCCAGAAGCAACACCCACATACCTCTGTGGGAACTGACATAGGAGAGGCATGGAATATGCATATGTGAGTAATGGACCTTCCTTTTTCCCCTCTCCTTTGGAGCCATTTACTTTCTCTGGCTCGAAGAAATACAATTCAGGGCTAGGAGGTTGGTAGTGCCTTTGCATAATAAGGTGCACAAGATAAGCTACCAGAGGTTACACTGACAGCTGATTTTTTGGACACTTTGTCTATTGGCTAGACCAATAGACATGAACAGCTTCTCTCTTTTTGGATTCTCCTCAGAGCCGCCCTGCCTATCCCCAGTCCGTTGTGTTCATCCAGTGGTGAAAACGGAGGTTGCTGAGAATGACAGTAAACCTTCCTGGGGCTCCAAGTAGGCGTAGGCAGGAGGACCTTGAGAAGGTCTGGGAGGTGATGGGGAAGGTCTGTGCAGTAGGGGTGGCTACTGAAATGCGAGATGCAAGCTGAATCCCCCAGGAAGGCCTCTCCTATAAACCCACCATCCATTCAATGAACTAGATTTTCTCAATTGAATCTAAGGTAAAGGACTGACCGATTACTCTTTGGGATTTTGTGTGTTTGTTTGCTTGTTTGTTTTTATGTATGGATTATATTACCTTTCTCCCACAACAATGATGGTCAGTGCTAAGGTTACAGAGACCATAGAATTTCAGGGAAATTCTGAATTTCCTATCAACAACCAGGGGATGGGGTGCCTGGGCGGCTCAGTCAGTTTAGTGTCCGACTTTGGCTCAGGCCGTGATCTCACAGTTTGTGGGTTCAAGCCCCACATTGGGCTCTGTGCTGACAACTTGGGGCATGGAGCCTGCTTTCGATTCTGTGTCTCTCCCTTTCTATGCCCCTCCCCTGCTTGTATTCTGTCTCTGTCTCTCTCAAAAAATAAATATTTAAAAAATTTAAAAAATAACCAGGGGAAGCTTCAAGAAGCTGAAATATTGAGAGTCACTAGAATTTCATGGACTATAGACTTTAATTTGAAGAATCCCTGGAGAGACCCAAGTCCATTCTCTAATTTTCTAAGGAGGTTATTGAACTTTGAAAAATAGTGACACAATAGGCCTGGAATAGGGTGAGGCAGAGTGAAACTTAGAAGCCAGGCGATAGAGGAGGGAAGACATAAGACCCACTGGAGGATGGAGAGAGGATCAATTGCCTGATTATTCAGAAGACTTATTTTAACTGAGGGAAAAGGAGAATTATTGTGACAAAAGAAACAAATATTAATATGAACAAGACGTAAAACATTTGGATATTGCTCATGTTAGGAAAAAATATGAGATCAGGGAAGTTCTTTGAGGAATGAGGACAGAGAAGGATTGCACTTTGCTTGGAAGTGAGACTTTCCCAGTATAAACTTAAAGAACAAAAGGATAAACCTTCTTCCCTCCCCTTCCCTCCCCCCAATCTCTCCCTCTCTCCTTCCTCTTTGTCCGTTTTGATCAGGTCGGTGCCATCCAGGGACTTTACTGACTGCTCAGTGTGGGTGTGGCTTTGGCAGGTGGAGGCTGGGAGGGTGGAACCTGGGGTGCTCTCCTCTGTTTTGCAATCTCCCCTCCCCCCATGATCAGACATCTGGGTTAAATGCTGCCTCTTTTAGGAACAAAAGTACAATAATAAAAAGCAGCAATTTGAATTTTGAATTCCATCTGGAAATGATGAGAAGTGTGAATATTGTTAATGGAATACATCATCATTTTGTTCACAAAAAAGCTACAGAAATAGGCTTTGCCATAATAGTAAAGGCAACTGTCATTTTATTTTGGAACTCCTTCTGTACCCTATTTCTTTATAATTTCCAACCAAATAGCTAAAATTAAAAATTGGTCAGCCCAGTATGATAAGACCGCCATTAAATCTTCTCAGTACTATTACTTTCACTGTTGTCAGCATAATAATTCAGGAATGAATCAAAGAGACCCCAAGCCCTGAGGTTTTCTTTCAAAGCCTTTTCAAGCTCTAGAATTAGTGTTGGGATAATTTAATCCCTTGGAAGAACCATGCTACTGATTTTTTGGTTTTAGTCTGATGATGCAAAGTACCTAGAGAATAACATTCTGTTTCATGGTGGACAATAGACTTCCAATACTTCCAGTACTTCCAAAACTTCCAATCAGAAGTATAGACTCTTGGTGTGCCTGGGTCACTCAGTTGGTTAAGCATCTGACTCTTGGCTTCAGCGGATGTCATGATCTCATGGCTTGTGTGATTGAGCCCCATGTTGGGCTCCATGCCAACAGCGTGGAGCCTGCTTGAGATTCTCTGTCCCTCTTTCTGCCCCTCTCCCCTGTTCATGGTCTCTCTCTCTCTGTCTCAAAATAAATAAACTTAAAAATAAAAAGGATAAGGATTCTTGATGAGATATAGTGAAACTTTAAAAGCTGGAAAAAATAGTAAAAATACATGAACTTGGTTTCCTTCAGTCTCTCTTAGGACAGTTTATCATTTCCGGAAATTACCAAAATGAGAAGGAAGTTTCTGTTGGGTAGGTTAGATGTTTAAAGAAAAAGGTCTTGAGGGGCACCTGGGTGGCTCAGGTTGGTTGAGCATCCAACTTTGGCTCAGGTCATGATCTCACATTGGTGGGTTCAAGCCCTGTAAGGGGCTCTGTGCTGACAGCTCAGATCCTGGAGCCTGCTTTGGATTCTGTGTCTCTGTATCTCTGCCCCTCCCCTGCTCATGCTCTGTCGCTGTCTCTCAAAAAGTAAAATTAAACATTTAAAAATTTTTTTAAAAAAGGAAGAAAAATGTCGTGAGTATTTCATGGAATTACTCCTTTGATCCAACCTATAATCAAGGCATATTGTCTTTTTAGCTACAAAATACATGTGAAATCAGACCATCTGTCTCTCTGCTTCTGATGCTTCCACCTAGTCCAGCTCTCTCCTGCATGGGGTATCCCGGCTCTGACCCCTTCCCATCCCATCTGCCCTCACACAGCAGCCAGGTGTCCCCATCTTACAAGGTAAGATCACCTCTTTCCCACACCGTCCCCCTGCTTAACCTCCTACAGTAAGAGAAGTTTGGATTTAAGTCTCACTGGGTCCCCCAATTGCTCTACCTGCCTCGACCCTCTGTTTTCTTCCTCTCTAGCACTCTGCTGTTCCTTTCGTAAGAACTTACCACAACTCGTAAATATTTTGTTTGCTTATTTTTGTCTTTGTGTCGTCTTGCCTGCCAGATTGTATGATTCATGAATTTGGGGATGTTACTGTTTCTGTCTCATTTATCTTTGTTTCCTAGTGGCAAGCTCAACAACTAGCACATGGTAGACTTGTCCTCCAATGTTTTCTCAATAAAAACTTTCAAACATGCAGTAAAGTTGAGAGAATTTTACAACAAACATGTGAATACCTACCACCTAGTTCCTACAATGCTTTCTTCATAGAATATCTATCCATCTTGCCATTCCTCTATCAGTACATGGTTGGCTTTTAATACACTTGTTGAATGAAGAAATAAACGAATGAGTGTTACTCTTTTGGTTGATAGAAGGAAATTGTCCATTCTGAGGTTGGCTCAATACAAATACTGAGTTTCCTTGTTTCTATGTGGATACAGGATATGGGAAACTGTGTAATGTTCTCTAGGAGGTGTATCTGCTAAGCTCTGTATTAGACACTGGGCTAGATACTGGGCATTCAGAAAGAATAAATTTCCTGCCTTCCAGGGGACACATGCTCTACTAGTGAGATAATCTAAATATGGTAATGATGGAAGAAGAAAGAAGTAGAAAATGTGAACTAGAGATTTTTTTTTTTTGTACACACAACTTATTAACAAAGACTGACCAGTATTATCTTGCTGTTAAAACTGCCTGATTTCTTAGCATTTCATATTTTTTTTGTTGCTCAAGTAGGTGAAAGCAATTGTCGACTTGGCCAATATCAGTGCAGGAACATTTTATGATTCCAAGTTTAGTGAGTGACAAACATAAGCCCATTTTAACCATGAAGCTTTTGGCTATTTTTTTTTTTTTTTTTTTTTTTTTTTTTACAGTTCTGTGACCACCATTGAAACATACAAATAAAAGAAATAAAGAAAAAGCATATAAACAGTGTTTGTAAACTAGGTTAACTGTAGTCATGGTAAAGAGCATCTCTGCCTAGTCTAGAAAATTGACAAAGCAGACACGGCAGGTAGGGCTTTCTTGCCTTCTGCATGCAGATAGGTTTTTATCCAAACTATTTGATTGTATTTGTTGGACTCTGTGTTTATCATTTTGATTGCTCAGAGGAAATGCTTACCTTCAAAGTGACATCCTGGGGCAGTGCTTTGCAATATCTTTTATTAAGCTTTGCTGTGTCTATTCACATTTATTTTAACTCTTATTTTTAGAAGGAGGATTTTAAGAAGGTCAATGCAGTATCTTTGTAATTGAATTCCAAGAGTACTTAGTAGGGGTCCATGTATATAAGGGTGTTAAATCATTGTGAACTGGGAATGTGTCCAAGTTCATGCTTAAGTGAGAACCCTCTGTTAAATATTTAAAAGTGAAAGCAATCTTTCAAAATAGGCAGATGGGCCTGGACAGCATAGAAATGGGTGAACACAGCACTTGGGTAACAGCAAAGGTGGACCTGGGACTTGGGCCTGTTGTTCCTCTGACCTCAGCTGTCTCCTCATACCCTTGCCCCTTTAAATTGATGTGGTTTTGCTTTCTGACATGTTGGTGACCGTATCCCATCAACTTTCATTTGCTCACATTATCCTCCCATGGGCTTGCATATGGCAAATATTTCAGGGCCCTGTGTGGTCCTGGATTTGCTTTCTTGCTTTGCCACTAGTAGATAAAGGATCTTAAACATGAATCTCATCTTTGCCAAGTTCTACTTTCCTTACCTGTAACTGGGAGACCTTAATACCTACCTCAACATGTAAAATGTGTTCACTATGGAGAAGGCTCTTGATAGATGTTAGTTTTATCCTACTGTTTTAAGATCAGTTGCCACAATGGATTAGTAAGAAACAGGAAGTCTGGGGACAAATGAGGACAGAAGCACCTGGATATTTAGTGTCATATGAGGAAAAAGCAAATCTGGAGGTGAATGTTTTATTTACAAAATTAAACCTAATTTTATTTTGCAAAAATCAACAGTACATGTTCAGATCTGGTTTATCTTCAAAACACGTTTTTGTTTTTTAACAAACATGCATGTTAATTTGGCATGCCAAACATCTTTCTCTCTGGGCTTCCTGGGAATGTTTTCTTTTTTTTTCCCCCCATAATACAAACATAGGTGCAAATATTGTCCAAAAACTATTTCCATTTTTACCCTCCAGAATTACTAACCTTACTGGTTATTGGAAGGAAAGACAAACTATAAGGTTTGGTCTTTGGCATTCACATCTGATTCAGCAGTATACTTAAAAACTTGTATTTGTTTTTCAGATAAACACTTTGAAGGAAATTGAATAAATCTTGTTTTTGCTCTGCAAAGGAGTCACTATATCAAAGCATTTAACTGGAGCTGTCGAGTTCCTGCTGGTAGAATATTACTTCCAGTCTATTTATTAGCGTTTCTTCCTGTAGCCCAATACGTGCTTCCCCCCAACCCTCCACTGAGTGAAATCACAGAAAGAAAGCAGTTTCTTTTCCCTCCCCCTTCTCCCCCTGGCTCCCCAGCATCACGCAAGGCCAGGCAGCATCTCAAGTCACAATATCTAAATTTACTTTGATTATGTTTTGTTCCTTACACTTAACATTTTTGTGTCATAATACTTACTGGGTTATCTAAAATCAACATTGTTGATTTTAACCTGTTATAAATCCAGACATTTAGAAGGCATTTGAAATAATTCATGAACCGTGTCTGAAAAGAGATAATTGCCTCCAGCCTATTCTTTTGCACTTGAAGTAAAAGAATTTTAGTTATCAGCAGTTTACTAGAAAATAAGACTTTAGGGGGCCCATATAATTTATTCATATCTTTTCGTATGTTGTAAACAAGGATAGGATACTTTTGACAGGAGCTTATGAACAGATTTTTAAAAATAGACCCTTTAGTACAGAACAAGTATCAAGGGAGCATTTTAAATATAATTCTGGTAGGTCTCTTAGGAGCCAACTTCCCAGAAAAATTTTATATGAAATTTCTGATTAAAAAAAAAAAATTTGAAGTTGTAGATTTAAGTTGAGAGAATACAGCTGGTATGTGAGGTAAGGTCTTTGTGTTATCCGTGGTCCGATGCACAATGCAGAATGTACAAAAGAACCTAAAGAGACACCTATCTCACATTTCAGGCAAGATACAAGAATGCATAGAGAAGGGAGCTTTTCAGATCAGAGAGTGGAAGAAGACACAGTATTCATGTAAGTTGGTAAGTTGTAAGCAACATTTACAGAGGCAATGCCGATTCACAGAATGCAACTAAGATCAATTAGAAATTGAACTGTGATAGCCACACATTTTGGAGAAAAATTCCCAAGCCAGACGAATGTGGATTGGGATAAAAACATAGGCGGTGTATACCACCATAGCAAAAATGGTTAGTAAGATCGTATTGAACATGGATCGCTCCCAGGGTTCCAAGACAGCACAGCAGCTAATGATTTGGTACTGATAGTAGAGCCAGGAGAAATAGTCCTTCACACGTCTGAAATCCATGGTCGGCTCCTTTGAAGCTGCAGAAAGTCTGTCCTGTTAACAGATGAGAAGAGAAATAAAATAAGGAACCAAACACAGAAGCTCCTTAGGTTTTCGTGGTCTCCGCACGTTAACACCTTTAAAAACATGTTAGTGATCACTGAATGGGTTAATATGAGTATTATATAGAAATAATACCCAATATGTTAATCATAGGAATTCATAATTTTGCAATTATGAATAATAATTAGTACTAGGATTAATGGCAACAATATTAGTAATGATAATATTTATCTAAAAATGATAATTGCTAGTAATAGTCTAGTGAAAATATCTAAAAATTGAGGCTAACCACATTTTCTTTAGCCATGTGTACAAAGAGTGAGAAGTGTGAACTTTCTATTTCCTACAATATGTATTCTGGAAGAAGATTTAAAGAATGGTGTGCAGAAAAGAGTTAATATAGCAAGCCTGAGGCTGCTATCTTTAGAAGGATCTGCTTGCAAGTTTGGCCCTGGGCTGGCATCTGGGAACTTGGCTTTTGGAATGTTCTCTCCATTCCCTAATGGATAAGGATGATTCACTATGCCTAAACTGTGCAAATGACATAATTCATGGTGAACACCTACTTTATTCTGGAAGTCTGGAGTTTTGGTAATTGTCAGGCAAAGGATGTCCATGGAACAAGCCCCAGTGAAGACTTCAGTGCTGTGTCTCTAATGGGCTCCTCTGGGCAGAAATATTGCATGTGTATCACTGCACTTTTTGCTAGTGGAGAAAGAAGAGCACTTGGTCTGTCCACTCATGGGAGAGAGAGAGCATCAGAAGCCTCTAAATGAATTTTTTGGGATACTACCTGTATCTTTACTCCTTGCTGATACTGTTATACATCTGTTCACTGTAATAATCCTTATCTGTGAGTATAAATTATATTGACTTCTGTGAGTATTTCTGGTAGGTCACTGAACAGGTGGGTGGTCTTGGGGATCTCTAAAACAAACGGGAAGCCCAAAGTTGGATGGTCATTTGATTTTTGGGTAGAGAACTTATGAAAACCACATAAAAATGTTTTCTTGGTCTCACTGTGATTAGATGGATCACAGTTACAACTATATGCATCTAAAACCTCCTAGAAAGAAGGGCATCTATCATTTCTAAAAAAGATTCTTGGGAAGATTCTATAAAGTTTCATAGACATGATAGGTGTCTATGGTAATACAAGCTGACCTTTGTGCCTCTTCTGCTTACTCCTAAGAATATAACGGTGCCACATCATCTAATTCCACTTTGAGAACGCTTCCTATTCAAATCACAGTTAAATTTTTTAAAGATCATTTCTATCTTCTGACCTGAAAATGTCTCTTTTCTTTGATTCTTTTTCGTGAAAGTATGATGTATTTGCTCCATAGGACTGTGGACTCCTCAGGCTATGGTCATAAGTAAATATGCGCTGAACGAGTGAGTAAATGAATGACAAGCAACCAACTTAAAGAAAGATAATAGTTATAGATCAGAGTCCCAACCTAAGTAGGATATAGTTAGCTATTATTGACTTTCAACAGTTTGGCTTTGATAATAAGTAACTCTTTCTGATAAGTGTAATTTCTACAAAAACAAACAAACAAACAAACAAAAACACCTGAAAATGAAAAGTCTTTGTGTTACCAGGTTGCAATTATCTGTAATAATGGCCAGGGTAATCCAAATAAATGGATGATACAAACTGAAGTCATTGCACTCTCTTATGAAATGTCAGCCTCCCATCTTTCCTAAAAGCCAAAGTAAGAACTAAGTAATTGGATTTAAATGCCTTGTCGTGGTAGGTGGACCTTGGTAAGAGCTGACTTCCACATTATTTTTCATTCCTAGCTTTGGTTGCAGAGAAACAGCAAAGGCCAATAGAATTAGGTGTTGGAGGAAATGAATGACCGAAGAAGTGGTAATGTCAGTGAGTGATATTATCCAAACAACCGACATTTTTCACTGATAGGCTGAAATGGAGAAAATGAGGAGGTCTCACCATTTGAGCTGTTAGGGTGTCCCACTAGACAACTGTATATATTATATTTAAAACTCTATTCATGACCACCCATACTTGCTTCCTCTTCATTACCTAGATAGGATTCAGGGTGGCACCAGGTAACTGTTGGGGAGTGTGAGAATACCTTCATCAGGTATCATGTTCCAGGTTGTACTAGGAGAAGGTGGGAGAACAATGACTCAGACATAGGCATAGACCTATGGCATAGATCCCTTAGGAAACTTGGTTGAGGAGACAGGTAGCAATCAAATAATATACACAAATATGTAATTTCCAACTCCATTATGCCCTAAAGGAAAAGAGCAGTGTATAAGGGGCTGTGGGAAACCTGATCCAGTCTCAGCATGTCTTGGAGGAAGAGATATTTGAGATGAGATTCAAGGGATGACTATAAGTCATACAGATAGATGGGTAGTCAGGTGGGAGAATGGCCAAGATAGGGATCAAGTTGTGTTTGTGCCAAAGTTAAGGTGGGAAGAGGGTTGATGGATGTTTGTGGGAGGCAGGGAGTGGAGCCATAGAGATCTGGGGATGGAGGGTGGGAGTAGGAGAAAACTGAAGAGAAGGGAATGGCCAGAGTTAGGCAACCACTGCAGGGCCTAGGTGGATAAGCTAAATATTTTGTCTTTATCCTATGAGTGAAGGGGTCTCTAAGGGTTAACAGGGGATTGCTGTGGTAGGTTTGAGAGAATGAGGAGTTAATTTCATATAGACACATGGCCTTCCCTGCATTCTAAAGCCAAGTTGAAATGAATTTGAAGCCCAGTGATTTCAGAAAACCTGTCTCTGTTCTCCCATGGGCGTTACTCATTCAGGATCAACCTTGTATTAAAAATCTGGTTAAAATATTCTTAATACTCTTTTCACTTTTATAAATGAGATAAATTACTCATTTACAAATTATTTATAGAAATATCATTGACTTTTTCTCTCTACATTTTAGCTTTTAAAAATACACACAAGCCATAGCTTTGTTTTCTAAAATTAAATTTCTTGCTTGAGCAGCCCCGACGGACACCTTGACTGCAGTCTTATGAGAGACCCTGAGCCAGAGTTGCTCAGCTAAGATGTGCTCAGATTCCAGAGCCACAGAAACTGTGAGACAGTCAATGTTTATTATTTTAAGCTGTAAAAAATCAATCAACCAGTCAATCAAGCAATAGATCTAAAGCATACCAAATGCATTACACCAAAGGTGGATACCTGGTAGGACATTGATTACACATTGCTAACAATTTAGAGAATTAAGATTTTAGAAGTTTTTCTTGTCTTGCTAGTTTTTCCAGTCCTCTGTATAATTTTCTAACCCTCTCGGTAGCCATTCTGACATGTAAAAAAATGCTTTTATTGTCATATGTCACTTCGGTCTTCTGAAGTTCTAGAAGTCAATAAAAGGCATTGATTTCTCCCCCACTTGGATTATTTTTTCCCTTATTGATGAAAAGCAATTTTAAAGATTGTTTATTGTTTCTTAGGTAGAAAGATAACTATGTAAATTAGTCACAGGGATGAAAAGTACAGCATAGGAAATATGGTCAATAATAATTGCAATAACTGTATGGTGACTACACTTATGTAGTGAGTGCTGTTAGTGTGCTGAATCACCATGTTGTACATCTGAAATTAATATAACATTGTATGTCACCTATATGTTATTTTTTAAAATGTTTATTTATTTTGAGAGAGAGGGAGTTTGAGTGTGTGCAAGGGAGGGGTAGGGGGAGAGGAGAAAGAGAACCCCAAGCTTGTGTGCTGTCAGCACAGAGCCTGACACGGGGCTCGATCCCACGACTGTGAGATCATGACCTGAGCTTAAATCGAGAGTTGGATACTGAACCAACTGAGCTACCCAGGTACCTCAGTATGTCAACTATAATTTTAAAAAATTACTAATGCAGTTGAAAAAAAAATGGCATTATAGTATATTCTAGAATCTGTGTGCATTTTTACAGAATAAAATGGGATAAAATTGTGTAAAACATTTAAAAAAAGAAAAGGTGAGAAGAGAGAGTGGGTTATTATTGGTAAACCATCTGCTACAATCTATTGTTGGAATATCACTATATTTAGGTTCTAGATTTGCTTAAGTAATATATGTCTACTTCCTTTTGATTCCATTTTTAAATTTCCTATGGGACTGCATCCAAGATTTAAAAAACCCACTTTTTAAGATGAGTAATGTGGGTAGAAGAATTCACTCATTCATCAACAAATGCATTTTGAGTACTACTGTGTGATTTCTTCTGAATAGTAATGGCTTCAGAAGGAATCTTTCCCCAAAATGGACCTGCAGACAGGAGATGCTCTTACAGGCAGCACGCTGGACCATGTAACACACACACAATGGCTGAGGGGCCAGGAATGAGTACCACATGGGGGAAAGGACATGGAAAGATGCTAAGAAGGAAACTAGGAGAATAGGCTGAATTTGGGGAAATAAGATGGCAGAAATGCAATGAAATGAATTACCCATAGGTAACATAGAACTAGATGAGAGGAAACATCTTGAAGTCTTAATTTCTCACAATGAAGGGTGGAATTAGTTTGCTCACTTCCTTAACGACCTAATGCCCTATCACAGTAAAGCTAAACAAAGAACTTAAAATGGTAACTCTGCTCAAGCACACAGTGAATCTCCTTGTTTTTGGTTAAGCGCTTTTGAAAGATGATTTCCATATATGGAAAAGAGGGAGGCACTAGTTTGTTACCTTTAAATAATTTTTCCCTCGGGGCTCCTGGGTGGCTCAGTTGGTTAAGCATCTGACTTCAGCTTGGCTCGGGTCATGATTCCGTTAATTTGTGAGTTTGAGCCCTGCATCTGGCTGGCTGCTGTCAGCACAGAACCCACTTTGGATTTGCTGTCCCCCTCTCTCTCTCTGCCCCTCCCCCTCACTCTCTACCTCTCCCCCGTTTGCATTCTCTCTCTCTCTCTCTCTCTCTCTCTCCCTCTTTCAAAAATAAACATACATTAAAACAATTTTGTTCCTCTAAACTTGATGATTTTAAAAACTTTCCTAGATCTTTAAGGAGGCTGTACTTTTAGGGGTAGCATTGCTTAAGCAGATAGTGATGTGGCTGCAGGGGCCTAGATGGGTGTGACCGACAGCTGAAGCTGAGTGATACCCTTGGGTGAATTGGGAGGGCTGGAAGCCCCTATGGAACACAAAGCAATTGAGGCTCCCTGTAAGAGGTAGGAGGTGAAGCAAAGGGCAGCAGTGTTACGTGGAGGAATGGACTGTGAAGCGTAAGGAAAGGCTTTCTCTGGGCCATTGTTTTAAAAACATGGGGACCAGTGTGGTACTACATTCTAAGGTGACTAATGGATTTGATTTACCAGAGTTTCTCTAATAATAATAACAAAACAATTTGGATTATTTATAGTTTGGGAAATGCTTTTATTACATTTGCATAATGCAGAGTATGGATTTGGGAATAAAGATAGATGTTGGTTCAAGTCCTGACTCCTCCACATACTGGCTGTGCGACCTTGGCCCAGTACTTAACTGTTTTGGGCTTCAATGTCCTCAGTTGTAAACTGGAGATAATAATCCCTAGTGTTTAAGTTTGCTGTAAGGATTAGTAAAAATGAAACTGTAGCATCAATTCAAAGGATTTGTACATGGAGAAGCATATAGATAGGAAGTTAGAATCTAACTGGAAAAAGCCTTTCCTCTTTCCCTCCCTCCCTCCCTCCCTTTTATTTACTGAAAATAATTATTGACATGCCGGAAATTGCGCTAGGAACTGGAGATTCCATGGTGACAGAGATAGTCACCATCATCTTTGAGGATTCGTTTTTTTTTTTAATTTTTTTTTTACATTTATTTATTTTTGAGAAACAGAGTGAGACAAAGCGTGAGCGGGGGAGGGGCAGAGAGAGAAGGAGACACAGAATCTGAAGCAGGCTCCAGGCTCTGAGCAAGCGGTCAGCACAGAGCCTGACATGGGGCTCAAACCCACAAACTGTGAGATCGTGACCTGAGCCGAAGTTGAAGGCTCAACCAACTGAGCCACCCAGGCACCCTTGAGGATTCTAATTCAGTTGAGTATATTCCACCCATATACATTATGGACAATATTTGCCACATGTGTTAGGCAGCTACAGTGAAATCTAGAATGTTAAAATGAAATCTAGAATGTTAATGGAACTGAGATCCCCTAGACCAAATCACTCAGTTTAAAGAAAAGGGCCAAGTCTATGGGGCTAACACCAAATTGATATTAAATTTGTTGACATTTAAGTTGGTTTGTCAAACTGAATGGAAGTGACTGGACCAGGCAGGGAACACCCTGTGTTTTGGGAATTAACATTGGATGAAAGAAGTGAAAAGTCCAGTGAAGGTTTTCTGTGGTCTTAGAAGACTCAGTCTTGAGCAAGGACAATGGAGCCAGGTATGTAGGGTATCTGGAAGACTTCGGCCCTACCCTGTTTCCCCAGTCTCTACTCTTCTTGCCTTACTCAGGACTCTTTCCTGAATCCCACAGTTCATATGCTCCTCTAACCAAATGTGGACCTGATGCCTATTTAATGCAAATGTTACCTGGAACTGGCAAAAATTAAGGTTCTTGTTAGTGATGTACATGTTAGTATGGTTAAAAGACCCAAAGCAGAGTTTTACCAAGTTCAGGGGAGGAAGAGGGAGAAGGATTATTAGAGTCCTGGGAACCACAGGAAGAGACTGAATCCTACAGAGAATCCAGCAAATGAACAGGGACACTGGGGCAGTGGAAAACAGTAAGGGCTTGGAAGTCCCCTAAGAAGTTATCCTACAATTGATTGGAGAGTAAGTGACTATATTTTATTTCTGAATGTCACTGCCCTTTTTTTATCAACAGATGATGATTTTTTTCTCTCACTAGATTTGTGTCCAGTGAGGAAGGAGATAAAGTTTCACCTCTTTTCCCAGAATGAACAGGGAGGACCTGGGACTTATGACACACATTACTCAGGAGCAGGACTTTGTTCCGGCCTGAGTGGACAAGAAAGGATAAATAGAGCAACATCAACCATGAAAAACAAACAACAACATGTGTTCCTATGAACCCATGTTTGAGTCATGAAATGAGAATACTGTAAAGGGAACGTGCAGGGATGTAACAAATGTGGAGGTGGGGCTTGCTCAGAAGTTCTGTGTTGTTTTCTGTCCATGGGAATAGAATAGGAGTGGCAGAAAGTTAGGCAACTGCAGCGAGAGGTAAGTAGCAGGTGGTTTGGCAGGGTGGAATTTACCTTGCTAATATCACAGAACACGTGATCCTGCACCTAACGAAGGTACTCCAAATTCCTGGATTTTCTCAGTATGATATCTCCCTTTCTAAGCATTAGCTAAAAATGAATCTTCTCTCTTGGGGGATTAAAAAAAACACCCTCCAACACATTTTGGGTTAAATTTACTTCTAAAACATCAGAATCTGGGGCTGAGGAGAAAAGTCAGAAGGATTTGCAATTGATTTGGGGTTAATTCCTTTCTGACTTACTTTGGAACTCTATGTCAGTCACTCAGCTTTTGTGTGTGTGCTTCATATTAGGAACCTGAAAATCTGAGATGTGAAAAAATTATTCTGCCTGCTACAGAAAGAGACACTGAATCTAAAAAGAGACTGTGTCTGTTCTCAGAAGTAGGTTTCCTTTTGGAAGGAACTCAATATGATTTACTCCAAGTTCAAGCCTCCCTTTAATTAAGTAATTCATTTTTAAAAGGAGCAGAGTGATTTCCTTCCAAAGAGTACTATTTGAAAAGGGAGATAAAAAAGTAAATTTACAGTGGAGAAGACTGATTAAGCACTCCCTCAGCCAGTGGATCAAGGCCAACATCAACAGTGATAAATGATGTTAATGGTAGGTATCTATGATATCATGGCATGAAAATGGCACTTTACCTCTGTGTTTTTATCCCAACTCAGTCTAATGATGAGGAAAAACACCAGACAAAATTCCAACAGAGTAGCATGCTGTAGAATATGTACCCCTTAAACTCTCAAGGTCATCAGAAACAAGCTAAGTGTGAAAAACTGTCATAGCTCAAAGGAGCCTATGGAAACACAACAACTAGATGCAACGTGTTATTCTGGGTGGAATCCTGGAAAGGAAAAAAGGATACTAGGTAAAAGCCAAGGAAATACGAGTAACATACTAGCTTTACTGAATAGCATATCAACATTGGCTCATTAATTGTAACACATGTTCATACTAATGTAAGATATTAGTAGGGGAAACTGGGTACAGGGCATGTGGAGACTCTGTACTATCTTCTCAACTTTTCTGTAAGTCTAAAACTGTTCTAAATAATAAAGTCTATTAATTTTTGGAAGGCAAAACAGTAATTAAGAAAGTCTTGAAAGGTCCAGAGTTATCCCTATTCCCTATTCTAAACTCCAATGAACTTAAACTCTGCGCTTCTGGAAACGTTTTCCTAATAACTCTGAACATAGTTAAATCATACCCTTTCATAAAGGAATGGCTTTCAAACATTTTTAAGCAGAATGGAGAGGGAAAGTACATTTACATTGTGATCCAGGGTACACACACACACACACACACACACACACACACACACACACACACCCAGCTACATAACCGAAACAAACATCTCTCAACAATATTACTCTGCAGTGCTTTTTTTTTTTATTCTATTCTCTTTGATTAGCTCTACTGTATTCTATGTTATTCTCTTTGGTGATTGAAAAATACCCCAATTGTGAGCTACACCAATTGGAAAAACCCTCCTTTAAGGCTTAACTCAAGTGCCAGCTTCTCTAAGATGCCTCTGCACTGTCCAATATGGCAGCTACTAGTCACATGTGGCAATTTAAATGTTTAGTGCTCAGTAGCCACATGTGGCTCATGGCTACCATATGGGACAGCATGGATGTAGAACATTTTCATCACTGCAGCAAATTTTATTGGGCAGTGCTATGGATTCTCTCCATCTCTTGCTTGAACTAATGAAATAGCCTACCAACTTATCTCTTTTTCACCTTAAAATCTTCCATCCTGCTGCTGGAATTAACTTTCTAAAATCACAGATTAATTTCTCTGCTTGAAACCCTTCAGTGGCTCTCCATTTCCTATGATATGAAACATTTCTCTGAGGCCCTTCAGAGTTTGATTTCTCTACCTCTCCAGTAGCATCTCTGAACTCTCCTGCTAAATTCCATTTACTCTTAAGCTTCTATGCTTTTGTTCATCTTTTTTTTTTTTTTCTGGAAATGCTCTTGTGCCCTTTCTCTTCTAGACATAATCCTGATTACTTTCATAATCCTAGCTCCCTTCTCTGAAACATATCTCTGAAATAATATTCTCCCTTCTATGAAACATTCCCAAGAGACTACCCTTCCCAAGGGAAATATATTGCTTTCTTTTATGTGTTACTACTAGAGCAGTGTTTTAGCACTTACACCATATTATAATTAGCCATGTACAGTCTGTTTCTCCCCTAGACTATGAGGTCTTTGAGAACTGTGAATATGCCCCAGTCAGCTCTTTATCTCCGCTGTCTGCAATGTGGGATACTTGTATGCTGGCTGATGAGCTGGATGGCTGGATGGATGGCTGACTGGATTGTAAGTGGGGTGAGGGCAGGGATCACACCTGTACTTATTTAATATTTCCACAGCACAATGTGGGGTACATAAAAGGTAGTTATGAATTCTCATTGTCTGCTTTCAGGCAATGAGGTTTAGGCAGATTGTTTTTTATAAATTCAGTACAATCTGTCTTTTTGTAGGAAGGAAAGAAGAAGCTGGTACTAAATTTTTTTCAGTGTAACAAATGCTTTTTTTTTCTTTCCTTCTCATACTGTTAAAAGTTCACAGACTCTGTGGGGAACAAAAAACTACTTGTGAAGTGGTTTTAAAGCCCATTAAAATGGCTTTTACAAGTGCTTACTCTAGGTGAGTAATAATTTAAGATTGGTAGGTAGAAAAATTGTTCTAATAGAAAAAAATCACAGGATGAGAGAACATCTGAAGACCTGAATTCTGTTTCAGCTTTACTGTTTTGTCATCATTCATTCATTAATTCATTCATTTTACTTTGTGTCCTTGAACAAGTTCCAAAATCTTCTGGGTCACAGCTTCTCTGTGTAAAATAAAGATAATTCATAATTGTCTCTAAGTCTGTCTCACTGATATAAAGAACGTAGGGATAGGTTGTGAGCTCTTTAGAAGTCATAGTCATAGTAGTATTTGTTGTTGTTTCTTATGAATTGATACCACTTTAAACTATTTGCAAGATTTTCTTAAGATATAAAGTCAAAGAGTCTTTGTGAAATAACGGTTATCTATAACGGAGTGCTTTGTATATTTTATGGGGAAAAGAAAACCTCAGCCCTTGTGTTTGCTAGTTGGATTGCCTAGTAATGTTTTTGAAAAAATAAAAAATACAACAACACACATATATAGCGATGACCACAAACCACTACTTGAAAGGCACCGCAATCTCCAAGCACATTTTCAAATATCTTGGGCAGGGTTACCACATACCACTGTGTGGGCTGTGCCCTGCCCAACCTTAAGTAATACTTTTTGTCTTGAGGACCTAATCAAAAGCTGCTTCTTTATATGAACATGATTTGATTCACAAAGATACAAAGTTCCTATGATTAATGGCAAAACCTCCTATCATGTCTATGTAAGAATCAGGCATAATAGCAGTTTATTGGCTTCCCGCTTTCCCAGATATCTTGCTCTAAGTTTTCTGTGGATGACGCCAATGTTTTCTGCGCCTCATAGAAAGTTCCATCCTTGCTTAACATTTTCATGTGAATTTCCCTTCCATCTTAGAATACGCTCCAGCCGTCCTTTGGCAACGAATTCTTTATGCTGATACCAGGGTTAATATTGGAAGTCAGACCAGAAGGGATGGATTTGAAAAATTCTCTAGATTCCTCAGAGAGGAAGAAACAAACAATTATAAGTCAAAGGATGTTACCGCTTTGGGCAAAAGTTACTCGAAGTCTTCTACTCTCGTACTTAGAAGTGAGTTACTGAAATAGTACTAAAAGGAAAAAGTCTCACTAACAGTTTAGCCAAGTTGTTGTTGGTACAGTGTTGGTTTGAATCATACACGAAAGCAGAGTGTTTTTGTGGCTATCTGGACCAACTTTATTACCTCCAAATTTAACTGACACTAAATAAAAGCAGAACAATAGAAAACATGTGTTTCCAGTCCAACTCTCAACTGAGACCACTGGGCAGCATGGCATGTATTGAGTAACTGTAATTTCAAAGTAATCCTTATTGTTTGACATTTGCTGACAGATTCCAGAGGGATTTGTGAATTAAGGACACCTGCCTGGGAAAGAAAATTTGGAATTTGACTTTAACAGAAAATTTCAAAATAATTTAAGAAATAAACTATTCATACTAGACCAGTCTCTATGTTGGGTAGCTATCAAAAAGAAGATAAATATTTCAAAACTAAAATAGAGCAGGAAGTACATTAATGTTGAGTAGATCAATAAGAAGAGAAATTTGCACTAGGGGAGATGATATATCTTGTCTTATTCCTGTTGTCCTTTCATTTACTCATATAGAAAAAGAGCAAGTGGGGCACCCGGGTGGGTTAATCGGTTAAATGTCTGACTCTTGGTTTTGGCTCAGGTCATGATCTCATGGTTCACGGGATTGAGCCCCACGTTGGGCTCTGCACTGACAGCATGGAGCCTGCCTGGGATTCTCTTTCTCTCCCTCTCTCTCTCCCTCCCCTCCCCTCTCAAAAATAAAAAAAAACATTAAAAAATAAATAATAACAAAAAGAAAAAGAGCAAGTATGCCTATTTATTTCTGCCAATACTGGAGTGGAGAGTAGGGCTTCTAAGCCAAGTTTTTAACTATAATGTCATTTCTTAAGATGAACCTCTGTATTACTATTTTATTAAAGAAGAAACCCTGTTATCCTATAAAGAAGGAAAGAGGAAAGACTATAGCTTCTGGGTGGCCCTTTCCTTCTGAAGATACTCTTCCCAAGGTCTGCCAAGTTGTTTTCAGAGGTAAAAAGTAAACAGCGTTGCCACACAAACAGTGGCCTTAAAATCATTAAAAATAATTAAGTCATTAAATGTACACCCATATTATTCACAAGAGCCAAAAGGTAGAAGCAACTCAAATGTCCACTGGCAGATTAATGGATGAATAAAATGCAGTATATACGTATAATGGAATATTATTCATCCCCAAAAAGTAAGGAAATTCTGGCACATGCTACCACATGGATGACACTTGAGGACATTATGCCAAGTGAAATAAGCCAGTCACAGCAAGACAAATGTTGTATAATTTCTCTTATAGGAGATATCTAAAGTAGTCAAACTCATAGAAACAAAGTAGAATGGTGGTCTTACCAGGGGCTAGAGGAAGGGGGAAACTGAGAGTTGTTCAATGGGTATGGTTATGTTCAGTTTTGCAAGACGAAAACATTTCAGAAACTGGTTGCACAGCAATGCAAATATACCTAACACTACTGAGCTGTACATTTAAAAATAGTTAAGATAGTAAATTTTTATGTTACGTGTAGTGTATCTTATTGCAACTAATTTTAAATGTCAGGGGCACCTGGATGGCTCATTCTGTTGAGTTTCTGACTCTTGGTTTTGGCTCAGGTCATGATCTCATGGTTCATGAGCTTGAGCCCTGTGTCAGGGTCTGTACTGACAGTGTGGAGCATGCTTAGGATTCTTTCTCTCCCTCTCTCTCTCTGCCTCTCCCCCACCAAAAATAAACTTAAAAAAATTTTAAATGTCAACGAATAACTCTAAACATTATGGAGAACTGAAATTTAAAAATACACTTGGAAACAGTCTGAACAATATATGTTTTTTGTCATTAAAAGTCATTGAGGTTCTCCATTCATAGTGGGGCATGACAAGTTGAGCAAAATCACATAGATGTACTACCAAAGCTGAGTAAGTGAATAACCCCAGATGTCTTCAAATAATAATTGCAAGGTCCCAACAGGGTTCCCTTTTTCTTGACTTGCAGGGTTTAAGAGGAAAATTGGGAACTGCCAAACTACAAAGAAGCTTCTGAGAGGAGGACTGACACATTTAGGTGTATTCTTGGCATCAGTGAAATTCGGCATACAATATACAGAATATAGTACTTGTAGGAACTGTAATTATGATATGCTGATTCGTTTTTGACAATGAGCACTTACGAAGGAGTAAGAGTGGAAAAGTGGTTAAATTGTTTGATTGAAACTTTTCTACTATCATTATAAACCCCTTTCTAGGCAACTGTGTTCCACGCACATCATAACTGTTCTGCCTTTCTCTTTTCTTCCCCAGCTCTTAGCCATAAAACCCACAATTTGGTAAAGGAACTACTTGCTTACTGTTTGTTTCAAAGGACTCTGTTTTCTTAGGAGCTAGAAGTCTGACCATGAAGCCTTTATCCATCCCCACCTATCCTCATTATAATTGATGTTTCATCAGAAACAGAAAGCTTATTTCCGAGGAACAATTTGAGGCCGAAGAAGGCGAGTTACTGCAATACTGATGTGTCAAAATCATACCTGCTGAGCACTTGCTCCCAGAGTTCTGTCAAAGGAAATCTGTTTGCATAGGCAGCTGGGCAACCAAGATACTTCCGACAGTGTTTCCTAACTGTCGTTTTCTTTGCAAATTTATTTATTTTTTTTGATAACACTGAATATTTGCTCATAAAACTTTGTTTTTGTTTATTTTTCTGTTCTTCCTCCTCTGCTTCCTCCTCCTTCTCATTCTTCTGGCTTATTTTTTACTTCTTATCATACTGTCTGGAATGCTCCTGGTGATGAGTTCGGTATTTTTCTTATTTTGGTGACCACTAACACTGAATTTCCATAGGTGTGATTTTTGTGACAGTAGTAATATGGTCTGCTGCCTTTTCACTGCCCTCAACTGAGCTACTTCCGTGTCTCAGTTATTACTGCTTTTAGGCAAATGAGTGGAAAGCCAGGCTGACTCCAAGGGTCATGGAGATTGACATAGCATTGTTGAGCTATCTTCTCTGCCAACCCCCAGATCCAGGGGCATTGCCCTACTGAGTTGGTTGGGATTCTAGGTCAGCTAGTTTCTGGGATAGGAATTGGAGGGGTAAAATGAGAAGGGGAGAAAGGAAAGGCAGGTGTTTATAGAGTTATGTCAAAAAATGTTGTTGCTTTTAGTAAATTAAATTACTCTAATTAGATCTTATGATCTTGTACTTAGAATTGAGTTACTTAAATGACATACTAAAAGAAAAAATTCTCGTTGACAATTGAGCCAAGCAGATTTCTCATTCTCCTTGTATGTGGACATATTATTGCTGGCTTTATTCTCCAGGTGCACGGATGCCTTGTGTGATTCCAGTGAAAAGTGGAGAAGCGCTGAGCTCCACGCTTGTTCTTTTAAATGGGTAACACTTATTTGTTTCCTAAGAACTTTGCTGATGTTCAAGTAAATGTGAGAAGGTTAGCGGCAAGTGGGTACATTAAGAAAAATATTTTCAACTGGCAGATTTTATAACCAATTTAACTATACACCTAAACTGGGTGAGATGAAATGTTCTTTTCCCTCTTTGTATAAATGAGGGCTTGTTGGTCAAGAATACCGGAGGGAATCCCCTAACAGTGGTGGATCCCCAAAAAGATATGTCCACATCTTGGAACTTGTGAATGTGACCTTATTTGGGAAAAGGGTCTTTGTAGCTAAAATTCCAGCAAGGGAGGTACAGAGGAAAAATGTTCCCTAAAGCCGTTGGAGGGAGTGTGGCTCTGTTGACACATTGATTTCAGACTCCTAGCCTCCAGAGCTATCAGAGAATACATTTCTCTTATTTTAAGCCACCAACGTTGTAGTACTTTGTTACCACAGCCCTGGGAAACAAATTAAGAGCTCTTTAAAAACCCTAGAATTTTATAATGTGGAACTCTCTTCAGGGAACAGAAACATTTATTAAGGACCACTGCAGCAGGCACTGGCTAGATGCTTAACTTAAGTGATGAAGGATGAAGAAACTGAGGGCAAAAGTCTCACAGTGACCACACGGGGAGCTGGGTGAGAATCTCACTGAGAGGCAGTGTGGTAAGTATGGAGCTCTGGCTCTGGATCATGTCTGGCTTTGATCCTGGCTAAGTTACCCACTCCAACTCAGTTTCCTCAACTGGAAATTAGAAATCATAATAGAACATCATAAAATTTCTGGTAAGATGAAAACGTGTAAGGTATTAGAATAATACATAAGAAGGGCTAAGTGAACATTAACTGTTAGGATTACTACACACTAGACTACACACTATACACTATACTAATCCTACTAATCATAGCCTTAGCTATGGACACCAGGCATAGACGAAAAGAGAATGAGCTCATCTGTAAGACAAATCATCTGAACTTTATCAGTTATCACATTGGAGGCCACTTTTAGAGAGATTCTTCTCTAGTACATTTATTCAGTTCTGGTGTGGCTGTCAAAAGGAGATAAAAAATATATCACTTCATTTTAAAGATACAAAAACTGAGGGGTGCCTGGGTGGCTCAGTCAGTTAAGCAACTGACTTCGGGTCAGGTCATGATGTCCCGGTTCATGGGTTTGAGCCCCACGTCAGGCTCTGTACTGACAGGTCAGAGCCTGGAGCCTGTTTCGGATTCCGTGTCTCCCTCTCTCTCTGTTCCTCCCCTGCTTGTTCTCTCTCTCTCTCTGTCTCTCAAAAATAAATAACGTTAAAAAAAAAAAAGAAAACTGAAGTTCGTTATCTTTTTGTACCTTGCTCATGGTCTAAAGCCAAGGAGGAAATGACAGTGGGATTCAGTCCTAGGATTCTCTCACTCCAAAGTGGTCTTTCTGTCACACTGCACTTGCTTCCTGTGACAATGCTCTGCACATGCTAATGTCCAAGGAGTGTTTTTTGAATTTTGGAATCAGGCCTCATTATCCATAACTTTAAAGTAATATTGGAACTTCCCAAATTATTTTGAAATGAAGAAATTGTGGCCAACCATTTCAGGATCATCAATCTCTGAAAACATTATGGCAAAGGGAAGGATTAAGAAACAATCAATTTAGAAGATAAATCTATTTCTTTTTGTCCCCACCCCTACTCTTTTTCCCATTTACCATAGATTTCATAAAAGTGGCCAGGCAACTAGTCGAAATCTAGGTTTATTTTTCTTTTCTTACTTTCTTAAAAATTAAAGAAACAGAAGGGAAATGGATGTCCTATTATAAGCACGGATCATCCTCACTTTCACAGTTAACATTTTGGAAAGAAAATGTTTTCATTTTATATTTCTCAATTTGTCCCATCTAGTTATTTAGATACTAAGACATTTACTCCTCTCTTGTATCAAAGGTCTTCAGGATGGGGTGCGGCTCCATTTAAATAAAAGATGAAGGATACTGAAACAGAAGCAGCCTTTAACCAGCAGACCCATAAATAAGAAAGTAGTTGGAGCTATACAGTCCTGACGCTGGCACTTGTACTGAGCTAGCGAGAGGCTCCTCACCTGGAGGTTAAGCACTCAGTGGTGGGTGCATCTATAAACCCCTTAAAATGTTTGCAAATTTTGCATAAACATTTTCTACCTACACTTCAAAGGGGCCTCGATATCTGTAAGCTGAGAACGGCTGCTTCAAGGCCTCATTACTAAAGCTAATTGCCACATTTTATTCCTTTATATTATCTTAAATGCCATTGTAATGTCAAGTGTATAATAAATGTTTGTTGGTTGCTTATGTGAGAACCAGAAGCTCCATGTTATTAAAGATGTCATATTGTTTCAAAAGGGTCAGATTTCTAAAAGGGCGATTCCATGCTCTAATTGGAAGAATTTACCTGCCAGGGAGGGTCCAGATTGGGTTCTTGCCCTTGTGCCTCTGTGGAATGATCCTGTGTGGGTTACTTCTCTTCTCTGGGTTGCTGTTTCTTCATCTGTGAAATAAAGATGGGAATTAACCCAAAGTTGCCTTCAAACTTTAAAACAATTCTGTTCCATGTTGGTGTGCCTGGGTGGCTCAGTTAGTTGTGTGTCCAACTCTTAATTTTGGCTCAGTTCATGATCCCAGGGTCACGGGGTCAAGCCCTGTGAAAGGCTCTGCGCGGAGCATGGAGCCTGCTTGAGATTTTCTCTCTCCCTCCCTCTGCCCCTCTCCTCCACATGCGTATGCTCTCTCTCTCTTTAAAATAAATTTTAAAAAATGAATAAAATCTAAAAATAAATAAGACAATTCTGTTCCGTGTCAAAACAATTCTGTTCCATCCTGCTAAATGATTTGCCACAAAATTCTAGATTGTATTATAAAAACAAGGCATGAAAATTTAGCCATACTTTAAAAATTATTCTTAGAGAAGGTTACAGTTTGAGAACATGCCATTGGCTAGTGACATCTGAATGTACTTGGAGGACTATAAGGTGCCACATTACCACCCATAGCAGGGTTTAGGGGAGGTCCCAACTGGGACAGAGTTAGAGGCTAAGAGGCTTATACCTCTCTTCTATCAGAACAACCGGCTTGTAATCTGCTTTATGTAGTGGGTTTCTGAGCGAGATTTTGTTTGTAGAGAATGTTTTTTGATTTTAATTAGTCTCTGTTGATATCCATGTGGGGGGCAGGGAGGTTGTAGAAAAAGGAAAGAGGTGAAGTTAATTATTGTATTTAAAATCAGGTTTTGAAAAGTCACTGGAAACAGAGTCAGAAGGCCTAAGGCTTGTTTCTTAATTTCTTATTTATTAGCTGTGTCACATTTGGCAAGTCAGACAGTCTTTCTGAATCTTTGTCCTCACATATAGAATGACAAAAGTATCTCATTTACAGGGTAGTTGTAAGAATCATATGAAATGTTTGTGAAAGAGCTTCATAATTGGTAAAGTAACATAAATTTGGGGTTCAAGCCCTGTGTTGGGCTCTATGCTGACAGCTTATAGCCTGGAGCCTGTTTGGGATTCTGTCTCTCTCTCTCTCTCTCCCCCTCCCCCACTCATGCTCTGTCTGTCTGTCTCTCAAAAATAAATAGACATGAAAGCAAGAAAGCAAAAGAAGGAAAGAAAGAGAGAGAGAAAGAAAGGAAGAAAAAGACAATTTGCAGATAAGTCCAAGTTATGGGGTGGAGTTGTAAAATACAGCAGATTACAGAGTTCCAAGTATGGTCAAACTTTGGGGGAAATATAAAGTCGTGTTCTTCAGTTCGAAAAGTCAGTTGGGGGTACCTGGGTGGCTCAGTCAGTTAAGCGTCTGATCCTTGCTTTCAGCTCAGATCATGATCTCACAGTTCGTGGGATCAAGCCCCATGTCAGTCTCCATGCTGACAGTTCAGAGCCTGCTGGGGATTCTCTCTCTCTTCTCTCTCTGCCCCCTCCCCCTGCTCATGTACAGGAGTTCTTGCTCTCAAAATAAATAAATAAACTTAAAAAAAAACCCTGAAAAAAATAGTTACTTGTCCAAGGGTAGGATGGAGGGAAATGTGGCCTATGATCAGTTCAAGTAAAAAACACTAAAGAATTTAAATTGACTTCAAGTTCATTATGAGCCATTAGTGTTGTGGAAAGGTCGGCAAATAAATGTGATCTAATTGTCTCAGTCCATTTGGGCTTTTATAGAATGCCACAATCTGGGTAGCTTATAAACAATAGTGATTTATTTCTTATAGTTCTGGAGACTAAGTCCAAGATCAAGGTGCCAGCATCACTGTCTTTCTGGTGAAGGCCCTCTTCCCGGTTCATAGCTGGCACTTTCTAACATGTCCTTACATGGTGGAAGGGGCAAGAGATCCCTTTGGAGCCTCTTTTATATGATCACTAATCCCATTCATGAGGGGGCTCCATTCTTATGACCTAAGCACCTCTGAAGGGCCCCTACCTCCTAATCACTTTGGGGGTTCCGATTCAACATGGATGTTGGGGAGATACATTCAGACTGCAGTGCCAATATTCTTCTGTATCTACAGAAGTACTGTGCCGTGGATGACAAGAGGGGGCTGCAACTCTTTGCTTTGATTAGCATCTTTTTTCCAGCTGGTATGAGTGGTTACTGCGGCAGGTTGAGCACAGCCAAAGAAAGTTAGATAGAGAACGTCTGGAAGGTTTTCAAGGGCAACATTGAGAGAAGATTTGGAGAGAGAGAAACTTGTGTTTTAAATGTGTTACAGGCTATCATGGAGGTGAAGGTTTGGAATTGTTTTATTGTTTTCAGAGGTGAATCTCAGGAAAAACTTTAAACAATAAGAGCTATTTAAAGGGGAAACGGGGGCGCCTGGGTGGCGCAGTCGGTTAAGCGTCCGACTTCAGCCAGGTCACGACCTCGCGGTCCGTGAGTTCGAGCCCCGCATCGGGCTCTGGGCTGATGGCTCGGAGCCTGGAGCCTGTTTCCGATTCTGTGTCTCCCTCTCTCTCTGCCCCTCCCCCGTTCATGCTCTGTCTCTCTCTGTCCCAAAAATAAATAAACGTTGAAAAAAAAAATAAAAAAAAAATAAATAAAGGGGAAACGATTGCCTGGTTGAAGGAGTGAGATTTCCATTAGGGAAACTGTTCCAGCAGAGACTGAACCACACCTTCTGAGGGTTGTTACCAATCAGCAGGAAGGTTTTAAGAAGAAATTACTAAGATTTCATCAAATCTAAGATCTTATTTCTACAACAGAATTCAATATCCCACTAGAGAATGATTTGCTTCATTAAGTTGTTTTTTTGCCATAACAAAAGTGTGGGTTTTGAAATTGGCAAACTGGAGTTTGCTATTGTACGATATTCAGAATGTTGTTTAACCTCTGGGAACATCGGTTAGGTTGTCAGTAGCACAAAAATGATTATCTCTGCATTGCTGTGAAGGTGATACAACAAACACAACATTGGTAGAGGATGCTTCAGGGAGCTCAGAGAGTAAGGGCTCAGAGAGAATAATTTTTGTCACATTTATTACCTGTTCTTCTTATTTTCTACATGCATCTTATTTCCAGTCCGAAGAGATTCCTTTCAAGTGACTCTACTGGACCCTTCAGAGACATACGAGCTAAGTGGGTCAAATGGTGACTCCCATGAGTCTAGGAGAAAGACTTCACTCCGGAAGTTCACAGGGGTACCATATCACCTCTTTTGTGTTTGCATCAATGTTTGTTTTCTCCTAAATGGAGGAAACCTGTGGAACAACTCCTTTGTCCTAAATTATAACCTGATTTTCCTGCCCTTCGAAACCAGAACTAGGGCTACCTGATTGATTTATTTTCTTTGTTTAAAATTTTAGTCAATAAAATATCTTATTAAAAATTTAAGGACCAAGATCTCCCTTGTGGAGTAAAGTATCTGCAACCTCGAGGAATAAAGAGTTGGTAACTGCAGTATTTGGGTCAGTTATGTATTCTTTCTATGCCTATTTTTTTCCATCAATAAAGCAATTCTAAGCTGATTTTACTTAAAAATGACTCCCCAGTTGATGAGTTAGTAAGGGGCAAGCAGTTTACTATTCTTAACAGAAGATGAAAAACATGACATTCCTCCATGGTTAGGAAAGAGACCGTGTGAATTCTCTCTGACAGAAGTAGAAGGAGGCAGTAAAGACGCTGGGTTTCCATAGGTTGGTCATAGGCCGGCCTTTGGCCTCAGTTAGAAGGTAAGAGGGAACTGTCTATGAGGAGATACTATGATAATTCTGACTAAAGATCTCACACAAAAAGCGGATTATTCGATTTTCAAAAGAAATGAAAAAGATACTATAACACTCTTTAGGTTTATTTATTTATTTAAAAAAATTTTTCATTTATTATTTCTGATAGCATGAGTGAGCACAAGCTGGGGAGGGGCAGAGAGAGAGGGAGATGCAGAATCAGAAGCAGGCTCCACGCTCTGAGCTATCAGCACAGAGCCTGATGCGGGGCTTGAACCCACGAACTGTGAGATCATGATCTAAGCCGAAGACAGATGCTTAACCAATTGAGCCACCCAGGTACCCCACAATCTCTAGGTTTAGATAAGACTCAACTTCAAATTTTGTTTTCACTTTTCTTTCTTCTGCATGAGCAAACATTTATTGATGCCTGTGGGGCATGACATTCTATGAGGCACAAGCATGTTGCAGAACAGGGATGAGCTGGCACTTTGGTCACCTAAAGAAGAGGTCTGGGTGTGAGGACAGTAGAGTTATTATTGCTCCAGAAAAATTGCCATGGAAGTAACATTTTGAGCTTGTTTCCTTCTTTCTTCTGCTAGTCCTTTTAATTTATTTGTTCAATATTCTACTTCTATTAATTCCCAAATTCTCTTTTGTATCTTTTCAGAGATCTGGAACTCAAAATGATCACATTAGCTTGGAATTCCTACTTGACAACCTTTGATCTTCTAATGGAGCTGAAAAGGCAGGGATGCAATGTTTAAATAGCAAACTGTCACCCAGGAAACTACCATTCTATTTTGGTAACAATCGCAGAGAGTATTTATTGAACAACTTATGTCCCAGAACTTTGCTAACCACTTTATATGTATTGCCTTATGTAGTTCGCCTAATAACACTATAATGGAGGCACTATTTCTATAACTGTTTCACAAATGAGGAAACTGAGACACTGGGAAATTTAAAAGCTGGTGCAAAGTCTCACAACTAATGTAGAGAACACAACTCTTAACCACTCTTGCTATACTGTCTCTTTGTGCAAACACCTTTGATCTTAACCTGGCAGATCATTAATCTACATATCCGTCCATCCAATCAACTGTTCATCAAGAGTATGCTGGAGATATAAACTATGAATAAGACTGACACGGTCACTCTCCTCTGGCCACTTTCTACAGAGAGAGAGCGTGCAAGTGAGGGAGAGGGGCAGAGGGAGAGGGATTAAGGAGGCTCCATGGTCAGCAAGGTGCCCGACTCGGGGCTTGAGACCCAGGGATCATGACCTGAGCTGAAATCAAGAGTTGGCCATTCAACTGACTGAACCACCCATGCACCCCAACAGGGATTCTTTTGACTTATTTCTAACTTGACTCTGAACATGCTTAAATTCTTCTCCTGTAAGCCTGAAATAAATGCTCTTTTTTTGACTTAAAAAAAATCAAGTCCCTGCTCTCTTTTAAGCCATTTTCCAAAAGCTCTATTCCAGGAACGCTGCCACACCCATTGTATTTTACTGAACAATGTGTCCTCAGGTATCTTTTAAAACAGGTGACTTGAGTAGAGATTCTGGGACAGTCCAGCTAAGTGGACACTCTGGTTACTTTCCCCCACCTTTTATCAAGTGATCTGTGGGATTCCATGCTCTGTTCTCTAATTTTGAAAGATCTGTTCTCCTTTCACCTTTCCAAGTTGGCCTGAAAATTTTCTTCCCCTCAACCTCTCCCCTACCCTCTCACTCTTCAAAAAGATGTTCACTTTGGGAGAGCAGTTCTTAATTATTTACCACACAGTCCTCTGGCAGACTACAAGAATCCAGGGCAAAGCAAAAGAGAAAGGCAAAAGAAAACCGAAACCCCGGGCTAATGATTTCCTTCAACGAGAATTTTTGTTATCATAAGGCGGTGTTTTATTTAGGTTATAGTTCTTTAGAGCAGGTATTAGCTATGTCTTCCTTGTACCTGCTTGGAATTTGTTGAGGCTAATATTTTCCTTATTGAAACAGCAGCAAATCTAAGGTAGCAAAATACTGCTGATGGGAAGGGGAAACCGAGACTCCCCAGGGGACATCTTCATGGTCTATCTCAGAGACATGTGGCCAAGTTTGTACACAATCTTTATGTTATCTAATTATATAATTTTACTTCCTAGCTTGATGCCACAGTTTAAAACTGCACCTCATTCCCTTCCCTGGTTAATTTTTCTCCAGAGCCCTTTTCTCCGCTCATATGCTATAAAATTCACTTATTATAATAATTATTATTTTTAAATAATTCTTTAAATGGCTGATGTCCCCTCTAGAATTTAAGCTCCTCAAGGGAGCTTAGTTTATTACTCATTCAGGGCCTAGAGTTGTTCTGGCACAGGATAGGTGTACGATAAATATCTGTTGGATAAATGAATTATTAATCCTGATCAAAGTAATATTAATAAATAATAACTGTGATCAAGGTTTTTTTTTTACATATATTTAATTTATAGACAACTGGTTGGACATTTACAATTACAATTATTTTATATAAGTCTTCTAATTGGCAGGGTGCCTGGGTGGCTCAGTCAGTTAAGCGTCTGACTTCAGCTCAGGTCATGATCTCATGGTTCGTGAGTTTGAGCCCTGCGTTGGGCTCTGTGCTGACAGCTCAGAGCCTGGAGCCTGCTTTGGATTCTGTGTCTCCCTCTCTCTCTCTCCTCCTCCCCTGCACATGCTCTGTCTCTCTCTGTTTCTCAGAAGCAAATAAACATTAAAAAAAAAAATTTTTTTTAAATTCTAATTGGCTACAATATTGCAAAAGGACCTCTACAAAACTTTGATGGTCAAAAGTCACATAGAACCCATTTTTATCAGCATGATAGGCTCTTCTAAACATACATGGCATGGGGCGCCTGGGTGGCTCATGTGGTTAAGCGTCTGACTTTTGATTTCAGCTCAGGTCATGATCTCATGTTTCATGAGATCGAGCCCTGTGTCAGGCTGTGCACTGACAGGGCGAAGCCTACTTGGGATTCTCTGTTTCCTTCTCTCTCTGCCTGTCTCCTGTGCATGCGCACTCTCTCTCTCTCAAATAAATAAACACTTAAAAAAGGTAAAAAAATTAAACATACATGGAAGGATCAGTCTGTGCTGATGAGAATGGAAAATCTTGAGTTTTCCTGAAGCAGGCAGACTTACTTGAGTCCCTACAGCTAAGGGTAAGGGTGTGGTTTGTCTGAGTGTACTTATAACTGTTTCTAGCAGCAAGTTGAGGTGCTGCTTATCAGCCACACGAAACTCAGACTCACCAATTTTATATTCTTATTTCTGGACAAAACACTGTCATCCAATTCCATGGTTCTTAGGACCAGATCAGGCAGTCCATTAATTATTTGAGAGCTTCTCCTGTATTTGAGACTGTCCCAATCGCAGGAGATGCTTCCCAGCAGTGACATGTCAGTGTGCTTTGAGGACCCTAGTGGCTGCCCCAGCTCGTCCTTTCCTCCCAAGACTCCTACTTCCGGGCCCAATCTAGTGTGAGCGAGACTGGGCTAATCTGAGTAACAAAGTTCACTTTTGACTGAGATTTAGTAACCTCCTCTCACTTAGTGTGGCCTCTTTCAATAAATGGCCTGAAGAACGGATAAAGGACTAGATTTATCTAGAAGTGGGAGGAACAACTGGCTTCACTGGGCTTAAATTAATAGAGTAGGTTGGTGAGTCCAAAAAGGTAGGGGATTTGCAAGCCAATTCTCTCTAGGCCTGCCTTAATGACATTTGACTTATTTCTTTTTTTTTTTTTTAACGTTTATTTATTTTTGAGACAGAGAGAGACAGAGCATGAACAGGGGAGGGTCAGAGAGAGGGAGACACAGAATCTGAGACAGGCTCCAGACTCTGAGCTGTCAGCACAGAGCCCGACGCGGGGCTTGAACTCACTGACCGTGAGATCATGACCTGAGCCGAAGTTGGCCACTTAACCCACTGAGCCACCCAGGCGCCCCTTGACTTATTTCAAAACAGAGGAAAGCTTGGTGGGTTTGCAAACATACGCAAATCACATAGCCGTGTAACACCTGTGCCACTCTTAATTATGTCATCTATTTCAGTGTGGTCCTTGGGAGAAAGCCTCATATAAACTATACATCTACTGGTACGTGGGGATTCATGAAGTCCAAATTCTAAATCCATCTGTTCTTTTAATATCTTGGCTAGTTTATTAAAAAAAAAAGTCTTATTAACATGTAATTCACCCATTTAATGTATATAATTGAATGGTTTTTAGTATGCTCACAGTTATATAAACATCACCAGTCAATTTTAGACCATTTTCATCACCCCAACAAGATACCTGTATCCTTTAGCAGTTGCCCCCTATTCTTTAAAAAAATTTTTTTTAATGTTTATTTATTTTTGAGAGAGACAGAGACAGGGTGTAAGCGGGGGAGGGACAGAGAGAAAGGGAGACAGAATCCAGAGCAGCCTCCAGGCTCTGAGAAAGCTGTCAGCACAGAGCCTGATGCAGGGCTTGAACTCACAAACTGCGAGATCATGACCTGAGCCGAAGTCGGACACTTAACCAATTGAGCCACCCAGGCGCCCCAGTTGTCCTCTATTCTTTTCCAATTCCACCCTTTGTTTCTGGCTACAGGATTGCCTATTGTGGATATGGAACACAGATGGAATCATACAATATATGGTCTTCTTCCACTTAGCGTAATCTTTTCAATGTTCACCCATGCTGTAACAAGTATCAGTACTTCATTCCTTTTTATTGCTGGATAATATTCCGTTGTTCCATTCTGTACCATACTTTATCCATTTTTCAGTCAATGAACACTTAGATTGTTTTCATTTTGGGCTATTTTGAGTCATGGTGCTGCAAACATTTGTGTATACGTTCTTACGTGGACACACATTCTAATTCTCTTGGATATACAGCTAGGAGTGGAATGGGGCTGGATTATATGGTTACTCTATGTTGAACTTTTTGAGGAGCTACCAAACTACCTGCCATAGCATCTCACCATTTTACATTCCCACCAGCAGTGTATGATGATTCCAATTTCTCTACCTCCTTTCCAACAACTGTTATTATCTGGTTTTTGTTTGTTTGTTTGTTTCTTATTATGGCACTTTGGTTGGTGTGAAATGGTATCTTATGCTTTTGATCTTTGTTTCCCTAATGACTACTGATAGTAAGCACTTTTTCATGTGTTGATTGGCTGTTCGTACGTCCTTTGGAGAAATGTCTATTCAATTCCCTTGCCCATTTTTAAATGGCTTATTTGTCTTTTAGATGTTGAGGTTTTCCTCACAGGCCTTAAGAATCGGGGATAGTTGGAGGAAGAGCCTCAGACCTCTTGCCTGCTCCAGTCTAGAAAAGAACTTTTGCAACACAAAGCTGGGGTGGTAAGATGCCAGCAGCCTGCTTTTCTCAGGGATATACCATAGCCCTAGACTAGGATCCAAGTTGAGAGGGAGTCCTGTGTTCTCAGCGGCACCCATCCAGAGTGGAACATGGTCCCATAGCTGGAGGTGGGCAGGGACTGGGTTGTGGCTCAAATGCCTCACACTCTTGCTGCTCTTATTGAATTTTAGTAGACTGTCTTGAATAAAGTTTTCTTCATCCGTTATATTTCCTCAGGACAATTTCTAGAGACTAACTAGTTGCTGATGTATACTCTTTACCAATTGATGTTTTGCTAAGGAGTGGGTTCATGGAGCTCCTTACACACCATTCTGGAAGTTGAGTTCCATTTGGATAATTTTTTAGAGAAAGTGTTTCACCTTGTATACTTGGTGGTAAAATAGTTTATGCTGACATAGTAGATACAGAATTATGAGGGGCAGTTTTTATAAAAGTATTTGCAAGTTTATAAACAGTGGATTAAGAAAACTGAAGTTGAGGACTGGTTGACTTTTAACTTTGTATCCAAATGTATTTGGTCTGACAAACCATTTTTAATTTATTGCTATTAAATAGTTGAATGGAAATATTTGAACAATGAGGGTGATAGTGCATTTCAGATGAAAGCTTATTGTTGCTCTAGTAATCTGTGTAGAAGGCCATCACCGCCATTGAAATTTATCAAAGTGATGCCTGTTTTTAAAAGCATAGGAATAGTTACAATGTACAAATCAAGTTATGAAAACCTCATTAGTTCTATGCATTAATCTGAAAAGTTCATAGGCAAAAATGACCATACATTTCTTCATTAATTCAAAAGAACTACCACACCACTCTATGTCTTTTTGAAAAACAACTTTCCCAATTTCCCTGATGAATTTATTTGTAGTTTTACGGCTAAGATTTACATTTAATAATTCTTCAAATTCTTTATTGAATCAAGGGCTGATCTCCTATATATTAATCGCCAACCAGTTGAATATCACTTTAGTTGAGACTCTGCTCATATCTAAAACCCTTTTCTTCCTATTCCTCACACCCCCACCTCCATGGTGAAGTTGACTATTCCTTTCTCTTGGGGTTTAGAAGTCTGGTTAGTTATAAATAATCACATCAGCATCTTTGAGAGAATACGTATTGCTTAATAATCGTGAGAAAACGTTAAAATGTATTCCTTATTGGAAATTGGTCACTTTTTGGCCAGTTGGCTTGTGTGTATTACTGCCTAAAGTAGCTTTATGGGCAAAAAAAGTATTGTATAAGAACATAAAACTAGAATACTTAAGAATGAAACCAAGCATCTCCCAATGATTATTTCCCTGAACAGTTACTGAACTACACAAAGATAAATCCTGAAAGTAATTAACGAAGTAATTTTCTCTTCTTTTGGCTGGGGAAGTTTCAGTAATAAAGTTTGGCTTCTGTTGAGTTGAAACCTCTTAGTTTCTAACACAGTTCAAGGCAAATGGAAAAACCCATTCAATCCTTAATTTTTTAATGCAGTTAAATAATAAACTGATAAATTGCATTAAAGCTAGGATTAATTTTTCCCCTGCAAAGGCAGGAATTCTATCTTACTAAATCTGCTTTAGCGTTCAAGCATATATTTTGGAAGATGCTTACCTCCCGGTTGGGTGTATCTCCCTGCGGCTTAGGTGAGCACCCAGGCTTTGGCTCCTCCCCAGCTGCTGCCAGCTTCCCACTGCGCCGGGTGGCTCGGAGCGTCCTGGAGTTAGGTGTTCGGCCCCGCCCTCTGCACTATTGCTAAAACTCCAATTCTGCCAGACTGATTCCGGTGATTAATTATTGACAAAAGGAAAACACTCCCACGCAAACTTGTGTCCAACAGCACTGCTCCCAGCGATTCCTTCCAGAAGAGAATGCCGGCTGCACCACTCCCCTCCCCCCTTGCTCTACGGTCCCAACTTCCCACACGCTGCCACTCTCAGTCCTGGGCGATCAGGCTCGTCCTCGGAGGAATGCAGCCCAGCGACTTCTACATTTTTAAATTTGGTTTTCTGCAGCTCGTTAGCACTTCTCCGGGGACCAGCCTCTCTGGAGGGGGCGCTTTCCGGATGCAGGGGAAGCCGGGGCTCTGAGAGCAACGGAGGAGGCTAAGGCGTCGCTGTCACCTCCGGCTGCTGCAGTAAAACCCCGAGCCGCCGCGCGGATGGGGAGGAGGGGATAGGGAGGTGTCCTCCCCCTCGCTTGGGCTGGGAGCCCCGACACTACCAAAGGGGCACGTCCTTTGGTAGTGGTGGTGGGGGCGGGCTGATAAACAGGAGGCCCAACGTGGGAGCTTTGGGGCTTTAGCCTAAGCCGGCGTTAACCCGACCAGGGGAAGGAAGCCTGCCCAGCATCCATCCATCTGCAGACCTGGGCAAGGGGGCGAAGCTCGGCGGATGCCGCGCAGGACTGCGGAGCGAAACTCGGCAGCAGGCTGAGGAGTGAGCCCGGGGCTCGGGGCCGGGGCGGCAGTCGGCCGAGCAGGCATCCCACTGCATTTGTTTGTCAAAAACCGAGGAAAGTAAACCCGTTTAGCGTCGGCAGCTAATTTTGGTGCCTTTGAACGTGCAAAACGCCTCTCCCCGCCCCACTCCCTCCATCCCGCCACCTTCCCTCCGCCCCTTGGCTGGGAGGTTAATCGTTGAAAAACTGGACTCCCCCGGGGAAACAGATGGAAGGATCGTGCCCGGGGAACTTGTGTGTGCTCACTCACAAGTGAAGAGAATTAATGTGGGCCCGGACTGCGGCAGGAAAGCAAACTGGGGAAAGAGGGCTGGGAGGCGGCTCGCCGGTGCAGACACGCGCGGCGCGGGCTCCCGCGGATCCGGGGCCCGCGTGCCCAGCGCTCGGGCTCCGCTCTCAATTATCTTCCCGAGGAGGCGCGGGACCGGCGAAATGCATCTTCCCTGGGAGCCAGCATCCAGAACACCATCGATCCCTCCTCTACCGAGAGCAAGGTGCTTAGATTTAACGTGGCGGCTGCTTTGCCGAGAGCGCCGAGGCCCTAGAGGCTCCCAGCCCTGATAACTCCGCACCTGAGACGATCTGCCCAAGACCCAGGGGCGTCCGGGGCCCAGAGCCTCCTTTGACTGATGAGCATTTGGGCGACATCTGCCAGTCAGCCCCCAGGGCTTGAGGAGGCACTGCACATGCTCGGCCCGGGCTGGTTGTGCTGGAGCGCGAATTTCAGCTGCTGGCAGGTTTCTGCTCATCTCACAACACACTTCCAGCAGGTTCCAAGCTGCGGGTGCCGCGAAGAGGGAGACTTAACGTTATCGGGCGGGATTTTCTCCACGCAGGAGGGAGTGTGTCCCCAAAGGAAGCTGGAGGTGGTTGGGACCTGGGGAAGGAAACCACTAGGAGGAACTGAGCGCTTTGGAGCCTGTATTGGCCGTTTTTACATGTTACCTTGTCCTTCTCCTGTACGGCATCTAAATATTTGCACCCGTTGCTAGTATTTTTTATTTCATCATCACTGTGTGTTGTTCGCATTCCTAACCTCCCTGCTTTTCCTGACAAACCTCGTTATTTGGGCAGAGCAAGTAAGACTCCACCATTGGGGTAATGAGGAAAGAGAAAACCTGAAAAGTGACTTGTCCAGGGTCACCAAGCCTGTTGTACAGTACAGCCAATACTATTTACACTAGTTTTTAGGTCTCATTATTCATTATCTAGTTTTCTTCCTAGATCTTGACTCCCCCCCCCCCCCCATGTGATTATACCTTTGTGGAAGCATAGAAACAGGTCTCACTTCTCCCTGCCAAAGGTTTGTGAAATGGATACGAGACCTTGTGATTACTTCAACTGCAGTTGGGGAGAAACTGGTACAGTTGGCAGAAGCGTCCAGACCATTAAACATAATCTTGGGGCGCCTGGGTGGCTCAGTCAGTTAAGCGGTCGACTGCGGCTCAGGTCATGATCTCGCGGTCCGTGAGTTCGAGCCCGAGCCCCGCGTCGGGCTCTGGGCTGATGGCTCAGAGCCTGGAGCCTGCTTCCAATTCTGTGTCTCCCTCTCTCTCTGACCCTCCCCCGTTCATGCTCTGTCTCTCTCTGTCTCAAAAATAAATAAACGTTAAAAACAAATTTAAAAATAACCTTAAATGACATGTGTGTAATATAACCACACCCAGATAAACCTTTATGTGTATCTTTTCACTTTCAAGTGGAAAAAAGATATTTTTTTTCTATCTAAACATAGAACATTCTCAAAACTTTAGGTTGGGAAATAAAAATCAATACATTTTAGGGGCTCCTGGGTGGCTCAGTCAGTTAAGCGTCCGACTTCGGCTCAGGTCATGATCTCACAGTCCGTGAGTTCAAGCCCGGCGTCTGGCTCTGTGCTGACAGCTCAGAGCCTGGAGCCTGCTTCACATCCTGTGTCTCCCTCTCTCTCTGCCCCTTCCCTGCTCATGCTCTGTCTGTGTCTCAAAAATAAATAAACATTAAAAAAATAAAAAAAGAAAAATCAATACATTTTATATTATTTAATATTTATTTTTGAGAGAGAGAGAGAGAGACAGCAGGAGCAGGGAAGGGGCAGAGAGAGAGGGAGCCACAGAATCTGAAACAGGCTCCAGGCTCTGAGCTGTCAGCACAGAGCCAGATGCAGGGTTCCAATCCACAAACTGTGAGCTCATGACCCAAGTCAAAGTCACAGGCTTCACCGTCTGAGCCACCCAGGTGCTCTCAAAATCAACACATTTTAAAAGGCAGAAATCATACAGATCACATCATCTATCAAAGCACAATGAGGATAAAATTAACAAGAAAAATTCCCCCTCGTTGATATACAACTAGACATTTAAAAATACTTTAAATATAGATTAAAGAGAAGAACAAATGAGATTACAAAATCTTTTTTTAAAGTTTATTTATTTTGAGAGAGAGAGAGAGAGAGAGAGAGAGAGAGAGCTGCACATGCCCAAGCAGGGGAGGGGCAGAGAGAGAAAGAGAGAGAGAATTACAAGCAGGCTCCGTGCTGTTGGTGCACAGCTCACCTGGGGCTCAATCCCACGAATTGTGAGATTATGTCCTGAGCTGAAATCAAGAGTAGGACGCTTAACCGACTAAGCCATCCAGGCTCCCACAAAATCTTTAAAAACAGAAGAAAAAAAAATCATACGTAACAAAGTCATGAGAGTATAGATAAGCAGAAATCATGAACCTTAAGTGTATTTTTTGCAAAACAATGTACAAACCAAGAAACTTAGGAAAAAGTTACAAAAGAATTATGTTAACTAGTAAAGATTAGAGCAGAAATTAATGAAATAGAAAAGTAAAAATCCAGGAGAATTGATCAATAAAAGAAAAACTTATTCACTGAGAAAATCAAGAAACAAAGACACAAGTAACATTAGGAAGGGAAGATGAAATATAGCCACAGATAAGGAGGATATTAAAAAAAATTCTCAAATGATGTGCTTTCCCCACGAAGAGGATTCTCCCTTGATGCTGATAATACAAATTGTGAGATAAGAAATGGTTAAGACACCCCACAGCTTACGGAAAGGGGAATAAAATTTAAAGAACCAGAAAGAATTGTTAGAATATAATAGTAGAAGAATCTGAAGTAATGATAATTGTATCAACTGAACATTTTGAACCAGGCCTTTTGTCATCATTATCATAAAGCAACTGTTGCATAACTGAAGAGCCCATGTTTGCTGAGGTAGAAATCTTTTAGAGGCAATAAAAGTTAAAAGTAATAAAAGAGTATATTCCCTTTGGTAACCTGGGAGGTTTGGGGACAAATATTACAAGGAAGGGAATGGGATCACTTGGTAAAAGCTGTACTGATTGATCCAGAAAGGTTGTTTGGAATATATCTGGAGTTCAGCATACCAGGGAGGAGAGAGGACCTGATGTGAGATTTTACTTAAAACAGACAGCTGTCAGGTGCGAGATCTGGTGTGCATCTGCTGAGGATAGTCTTACTTCTGGGGGAGCAAGATTAACAGTTTGAAACGTGAGTTTTCTCAGGCTTCCAAACTTAACCACCGTGGCATGGTGGAAAGGGTTATGGACTTTGGGACCAAATGCTCCTGGGTTCAAATCCCAGCTTTTCTACCAACAGACTATATTCTGAGACAAATGATCTAGTATCTCTATATTTTAGTTTTCTCATCTGTGACATGGGAATAGTACTAGCTTCATAGGGTTCTTCTGAAGAATAAAATGAACCACCATTTACAAAGTACTCATATAGTTCTCCATCTCTCCCTCCCCCCCTTCTCCTCTTGGCTTCCTTCCTCCATTCTGCCTTCTCTAAATACTCATCTTTCAGAACTTCTCTTATGTGCTATGACATTTCTCCTATTTTGTTAGTGGGACTGTATGTTCCTTCCCTTCCTTTCAGTGACTCAGCCACCTCCTTCATGACTCTTTAGCATTCAGAAATCCAAGCATCATGACTGAGAACCTTTGGAATACTTTAGAAAGAGCCCCCTGAATTAAAAACTAAACGAGCTGCTCTCTTATAAGGTGCATGTCAAAAGCAGGATTGCCTCCATGCCTGCCTTTCCTCCCTCCCCTCCTTCCTTCCTTTACTTTCTTCTTAATTTAGTGCATTTTCTGAGTACCTGTGGAGCTATGTTCTAGCAGCATGAGCGACGCTGCTCCAGCTTACTGATTCCAAGTTTACAGATATGTATATGCTTAAGCTGAAGTCTTTCATTGTCAGAAGATCCTAACCCTTAAACATTCTCAATTTTAATATTAGAATAAAAGTCATGTTAATAATGAGAGTCAGTAGTTTGTTCTAAAAACTGGAAAAGGAGTATTTCATTAAGGAATGAATGTGGCTGTCCCATTAATTGTCACAAACATATGAAATGTATCATAATAGGCTTCTTCTTAAAAGGATACTTCTTAGCAATAAAGAGACCCCAGAAGAACAATACATAAACCCCCAGAGCTGCTGTAAGACCAGCTTAACAAAAGATTTCCTACAGGATCTATTCTAAAGCAGTTTCAAACACTGTCTTTACATAGCACTATCCAATGTGTATCTACAGCCATGTGGACAAGACAAAGAGGACAACGGAAAGCCAATGAAATTAAGACAAAAAAATAAAGTTCCAGCCAACTACATCAGCAACATCTCCCTTTAACTATTAACCCCTATTCTCTTATATTCATCTTATTATCAGAAGGAGAATAAGCAGGAAACCCAGTAACAGATGTGGGTATTTAAAAGCAAAAAATGGGTGCACATGGGTGGCTCAGTCACTTAAGTGTCTGACTCTTGATTTTGGTTCAGGTCATGATCTCATGGTTGTGAGATTGAGCCCCACATAGGGCTCTGCGCTGGGATTCTGTCTCCTGTCTCTCTGTCCCTCCCCTGCGTGCACTCTTTCTTTCTGTGTCTCAAAAATAAATAAGAATAAATAAATAAATAAATAAATAAATAAATAAATGCAAAAACAGAAATTTGAGACAAATTTTATTGACTTCTTTCTGGTTTGCTTTCACAGTGTGCAGGTTAACCCTTATTTTTTAAAAACAGTGTTAGATTAGCATCACTTATTTTTATGATGACATAAAATGCTCTTACTGTCCCAGAGTAGAACTCTTTGTAACACTTAGTAGAATTCTAAAGGTTTGTGAAGCTTGCATAGAGTCACCAACTAGCTTTGTACCGACTCTGCACTTTTGGCTAAGCCAGCTACTGTTTCCAGAACCATATCATGGTTAAACCCAGGTGCTTGGATAAATTACTGGAATATATTAATCAATTAAAGGAACAATCTCAGTTTCCGTCTGCTTAGTATAAGGAACGTCATTAGTGATTGTATAGTTATCCTTGTGTTCTCAGAACAAGTGGGTAATTCTGTTTTCCTGTTAAATGAAAACATTTTTCCCCGTCCTGGCTATGTGATTATAAAGATGTACCTGCTATCCTCCATTACTATCAATTCTTGTGTTTCCCTCTATCTACATAGAATTTTATTTTCTTCATTAATTAGAACTTTTAGGTTGAAAACCAACCAACCAACAACCAACCAACCAGGAAAGTCGTATGGCTTGGGTCTTTGAGCTCTCTGTCAAGCTTCAAAAGAATAATAATAATGATAAAGATAATAATAATGATGATAATGACTATAATTTATTGAACTATGATTACCAAGGTTTCCATAAATCATCTTTGTCTTGCCACAAGTCTGCAGGATAGGAGGTTTTAGTTCCTTTTCATAGATGGTAAAGCAAGAATCAGAGAGGTTGTGCCTCTTCTGAAGTGACAGAACTTTAAGAGCTGGATTTCAAAACCTGTCTTTTGCCCTATACTCTGTTGGCTCAGTGTAAACAATCTTCCCATGACTTTGTATATATCACTTTTCTCGGAGAAGGTGGCCATGTTGTGCTGGTTAGGAGAACAGATATTGGAGCCAGACCTCCCATATTTAAATCCCAACATGACCACGTAACTTATGAATGAGAACAGCTTACTTAACCCTCAAAGCCTCAATTTCCTCATCTGCCATAAAGGATAATAAACATATTAAATTACTTAAGTTAATACTCAGAAAGCACTCAAAATTGTGCCTGGCCCCGAGTAAATGTCTCATAAGTGTTCCCTACCATTATTTTGAGAGCTTAATGAGATTATAATACATATATAAAGCAGTTAGCTAAGTATCTGGACCTTAGAAAATGCTTAATACATCTATTTTACTTATTAAAATCTTTTCTTTTATAACACATACAGCTTGAACCTAGTCTTTTAGGAATATGATTGGTTTCTCCTTCTTCTCTCCTTCCCTCCATCCCTCCTTTTCTCCCCTACCTCCCTATCTTCTTCCCTTCCTCTCCTTTTGTGCCAACTATGACTTACTCAACTGTGTTTTCTATGAACCACTTTTTCAGGGAAACCCATTGCTTACCTTAATGTAACAGACCAACATAAGACGTATTTTAATTCAGTATCATATATTCAAACACAGAGCACTTCACTTCCTCATCTGTTTAAAAGACCTTTAGTAAAACAGTAGTTAATTTAAAAAAAAATTAAATAATTCAGATTTCAAAAGTAGAAATTAACTTAAAGAGAACAATTTTCTGTTTTATGAGAGAGACTGATTCATCAGTTAAGGATAGTAATGATGGAACTCTCAATGTCTGAAATACATATTGGTCTAAAGTGACTGTATTAGGGTTCTCTAGGGAAACACAACCAATTATAGAGAGAGTGAGAACAGAAGAGAGAGAGAGTGGGGGTGGGAGAGGAGGAGAGAGGGAGAAAGTTTATAAGGATTTGGCTTACTTTCATATGGAGGTTGACAAGTCTCAAGCTCTGAAGTTGGAAATCTGGAGACCCAGGAGAGCAAATGATGCAAATTCCAGTCCAAAAGCTGACAGTCTCCAGACTCAAGAAGAGTTGACCTCTTGATTTGAATCTAAGGCAGGAAAAGACCAACATCCTGCTCAAGCAGTCAGACGGGAGGAGTTACCTCACCTTTTTGTTCTATGTGGGTATTCAACTGATTTCATGAGGCCCACTCACATTGGGGAGGGCAATCATGTTTATTCAGTCTACAGATTCTAATGATAATTTCCTATGGAAACACTCTCACAGACACATTCATAATAATGTTTGCATAAACTTCTGGGCACCCCATGGCCCAGTCAAGTTGACCATTAATCAGCACAGTGGCCAAAATGTTTGAATGATCCAACTATTTTACTTTGGGTTTTGACGTGTAACTGCAACTCTGCCCAGAACAAACTTACTTTGCCTGTCTTTTGCTAAGAGATTCATTGCCTTCTTCTTCTTTTTTTTTTTTTTAAGGCTTTTGATTTAACATCAATTTTCTCAGACTTATCCTTAATTAGTTGGAGTAAGACTCTTCAGCTGTAATTAATAGCTGTGTAATGAGAAAAGGAGAACTCCAACCCCATCACTGCCCCATTCCCCACTGAGTGAATTGTCACCCTTCTTCAACAAAACATCTTTCTCTGACTTTTATGTACTATGAAAATTCATAGCTGCTCTAGGGTTGTGAGATTTTTCTGTGGCGAATTTGGCATTCATTGTAAAGATATTATTTTAGTTACCATCAAATTTAATTTTGGGGTCAGGGTTGCTGTTAGGTATAAAAAGAACAAACCCAGAGTGAACATAAGAAACAAGAAACTAAGGCAATAAGAAAATTCAGGTGTCAAGAGTAAACAACAATAGGCAAAGAAGCTCATGCAAACATAATGGCAACTGAAAATGAAGCCAAGGTCCTTTTGTGGGCAGTTTGTCCCACTCTTCAGTATTTGGTCTAGTGACCTAGTGACCTGTATTTTAAATTTATATGACAGCTTTATGGGAGGCATAGGGGGAATTTGGTGAAGCATCTCACAAACCATGTAATAATCACCTAAGAAATTCTTCCCAGAAAGACTAGACTTTTTAAAATCAGGCAGGTCACAACATGCTATTGGCTGTGTAAATTAAAACAGAATCTTACCATAAATAGGAACCAAAAGTTTATATTGATGTTCATCATTTTATTTTTTAAATGGCTGTCCTACTCTTCTTTTATTTTTAAAAAACAGCATTATTGGATATAATTCACATACCGTACAACTCACTCATTTATAAGGTACACGTCAGTGGTTTTTAGTATGTTCACAGAGTTGTGCAACCATCATCGCTATCTAATTCTGAAATATTTTCATGACCCCAAAAATAAATCTCATATTCATTAGCACTTTTTTAAAAGTTCATCTTATTTTTTGAGAGAGAGAGAGAGAATGAGCAGGGAAGGGGCAGAGAGAGAGGGAGACACAGAATCCAAAGCAGGCTCCAAGCTCCAAGCGGTCAGCACAGAGCCTGACGTAGGCCTTGAACCCACCAACTGTGAGATCATGACCTGAGCCAATGTCGGTGGCTCAACTGAGCCATCCAGGCGCCCCTAGCAGTCACTTTCTATTCTCTTACACCCACCTCCTCCCTAGCCAACCACTAACCAGCACTCTATCTCTATGGATTTGCCTATTCTGGAAATTTCATATAAATGAAATCATACAATATGTGGTCTTTTATGATTGGTTTCTTTTATTTAGCATAGCTTTTTCTTTTTTAAAAATTTTTTAATTAATTAATTAATTATTTTCAATATATGAAATTTATTGTCAAATTGGTTTCCATACAACACCCAGTGCTCATCCCAAAAGGTGCCCTCCTCAATACCCATCACCCACCCCCCCCCCCCCCCCCCCCCCCACCACCCCCCGTTTAGCATAGCTTTTTCAACGTTCATTCAGGTTGTAGTATGTGTCAGTTATCCGTTCATTTTTATTGTTGAATAATATTCTATTGTGTGGCCATACCACATTTTATTCGTTCATCATTTGATGGGCATTTCAGTTGCTTCCCCTTTTGAATTTTTATGTATAATGCTGCTATAAACATTTGTGTACATTCTTTGTATCAACACGTGTTTTCATTTCTCTTGGGTACATACCTAGAGTGGAATGGCTGGGTCATATACCAATTCTGTGTTTAACTTTTGAGGTACTGCCTCCATCACGGTACTGCCAGAATCACAAAGTGATTTCTGAGGTAGTTGCACCATTTTGCATTCTGACCAGGAATATATGAGGGTTCCGATTTCTTCACATCCTGGCCAGTACTTGTTATTGTTTGTCTTTGTGATTTTAGCCATTCTGGGAGGTGTCAGGTGGTATCTCATTTTGGTTTTGATTTGCATTTCTTTAATGGATCATGATGTTGCACATCTTTTCATGTACTTACTGGTTATTTGTACATCTTTGGAGAAATGTCTATTCAATTTCTTTGCCCATTTTTAATTTTTTTTTTAATTAGGTATTTGTATTGTTGAGTTGTAAGAACTCTTTATGTATTCTGTACACAAGTCCCTTATCAGATACATGATTTGCAAACATTTTCTCCCATCCTATGGGTTGTCTTTTCACTTTCTTGATGGTGTTCTTTGAAGCACAAAAGTTTGTGTTTTTTAAACATTTTTTTATTTATTTTGAGAGAGACAGACAGAGAGCATGAGGAGAGGAGGTGCAGAGAGACAGAGAGAGAGAGAATCTTAAGCAGGCTCTGTGGTGTCAGCACAGAGCCTGATGCAGGGCTCCGTCCCACAAACCATGAGATCATGACCTGAGCCAAAATCAAGAGTTGGACACTTAACCGACTGAACCACCCAGGTGCCCCTGAAGCATAACATTTTTAAACAAATTTTTATGAAGTCTCATTTATCTTTTTTCTTTGATCTCTTGTACTTTTGGTGTGTAAGTAAGAAACAATTGCTAATCCAAGGTCATGCAGATTTATTCATATTTTCTTCTAGGAGTTTTAGATTTTACACTTAGGTGTATGATCTGTTTTATGTTAATTTTTGTGTGTGGTGTGATGTAGGTATCCACATTCTTTCATTTGCATATGGATATCAAGCTGGTCCAGCACCATTTGTTGAATAGAGTATTTTTTGCCCACTGAATTTTCATAGCACTCTTGTCAAAATCAATTGACCATTGTTATGGACTTAATATTTGTGTCCCCCCATCCCCACCAAATTCATATGTTGAAATCTAATCCCTAAAATAGTGGTATTTGGAGTTGAGGTCTTTGGAAAGTAATTGGGTCAAGAGGGTGGAGCTTCCATGGATAGGATTAGTTCTTTTATAAGCAGAGGCCAGAGAGCTAGGTATCTCTCTTTCCACCCTTTGAAAACACAAAAAGTCATCAGTCTATAGCCTGAAAGAGGACTCTTACTAAAACTCCACCATACTGGCACCCTGATCTTGGACTTACAGCCATTGGAATTGTGAGAAATAAATTGCTGTCAATTATATGCCATCTAGTTTATGATATTTTGTTATAGCAGCCCAAGTTGACAACCATAAATGTAAGGGATTATTTCTAGACACTCAATTCTATTTCATTAATCAATATATTGAGCCTTATGCCATACCATACTCTTTTGATTACTATAGCTTTACTGTACTAAGTTTTGAAAATTTGAAATGTTTTTCCAATTTTGTTCTTCTCTTTTAAGATAGTTTTGACTATTCTGGATCCCTCGCATTTTTATATTCATGTAATTTAATTTTTTAATTTTTATTTTTTTAGAGAGAGAGAGAGCATGTGAGTGGGAGAGGGGCAGAGGAGAGAGAGAGAAAGAGAGATGGGGTAGAGAGAGAGAGAGAGAGAGAGAACCCCAAGCAGGCTCCATGCCCAGAGTGTAGTGGATTGACCATGGAGCTCAATCCCATAACTCTGGGATCCTGACCTGAGCTGAAATCAAGAGTTGGATGCTCAACTGACTGAGCCACCCAGGTTCCCCTTTCATATGAATTTTAGAATCAGCTTGCCAACATCTGGAAAACAACAACTGCAATTTTGATAGGGATTTCTATCCCTTTCTACAGATTGAACCTGTAGATCAGTTTGGAGATTATGCCATCCTAACAATATTAAGTCTTCTGATCCATGAACATGGGATGTCTTTCCATTTATTTAGATCTTAGTTAATTTTTTTCAACAGTGTTTTGTAGTTTTCAGTGTACAAGTATTGTACCTTTGTTGTTGTTGTTAAACTCTTGATATTAAACCCCAAGTATGAATGATATTTAGCAATGTTTGGGAACTATGTCTTGGTCAACTCTGCTCTGTATCCCTCCTTCCTGGCTTAGTGTCTTGAATTGTGGTTGGCAATCCCTGTGCTTATTGAAGTGAATTGAGAAAATATATTTTATATTTTTAGAAACTTATGAATATTGGTTCTTTTTTATTATAGCATCTCATTTAAAAAAAAGAATAAGTATTAACCCTATTTAATAAGAAAGTTAACTAATAGATAATATATGAAGGCCAAGAAGATTAATTGGCATGGCCAAACATACTTGGACCATGTCAAATATAAAATTAGAGCAACATTCAACATTTCCCCCCACTATTGTATTAATACTGTAAGTTTTAATTTTTTAATAAAACAATTTTTTTAATGTTTACTTATTTTTGAGAGCGATAGAGTCAGAGCACAAGCAGGGGAGGGGCAGAGAGAAAGACACAGATTCCAAAGCAGGCTCCAGGCTCTGAGCTGTCAGCACAGAGCCAGACGCGAGGCTCAAACTCACGAACCACGAGATCGTGACCTGAGCCGAAGCCTGATACTTAACCAAATGAGCCACCCAGGTATCCCTAAAAGCTTTTAAACCAGGAAGCACATGGAAAAGATCAGGGGGAAAAAGAGGATGGCAGTATGTGACTTTTACTGAATTACATAAAAAATGTATATTGTCATATCATCCAGATCCTTTAGGGCTAAAAGAAGGGTTGCATTCATAAGATGTATTTCTTTTTTGAGCTTTTCAATTAGCAAAGTGGAGAAAAGGCTTACAGTTATCACCACGTCACATTTCAGTGACTCATTGATGTGAAGATATAAGTCTCTTGACTTAATTAAAGTCTGACTACCAGAGATGGAGTTAAACATACAGCAAACCTTCTAGACGCTCTTTTCTACTTGTGTTTCAGAGTGGAGGGATCTCTATTACCAGTTGACATCTCCTAGAATGTTGTGTCTCTTCATTAGACTTGTGCATCCAGTTAAGCGTTTGGTTGAGCATCCAATAGAGAAGTGCATGAGATAAAACAGGTATTAAATTATTATGACTAAATGAGTGATGGGTATATTAAGGAGGGCACTTGTGATGAGTGCTGAGTGTTATGTAAGTGATGAATCACTGAATTCTACATCAGAAACTAACTTTACACTATATGTTAACTAAATAGACTTTAAATAAGAACTTGAAACAAAAGTAAAATAATAACAAAAGGATAAAAATAAATTACAGTGACTGAAAGGAGAGTAGGGTATCTAGCATTTATAGACCAGGAAGACGTTGTCAAGGCGAGGCAACCAAATGGACAAAAAGTAAAGTGTTAGACCTGGCTAGATATTACTGGTTACACAATTCTCATTACACTTAGAGTTTCCGACGCTGGAAACAGGAGGTGAATTAAGAGAAATGCCTGTCATCAAGGATATCAGACATTGTGGCATAAGGAGGAACTGCCATCATTGACTGATGCCTTTCAGGTCTAAACTTGATGAACGATGATGGCTGCCTGGACCCAAGATGAAGAAATTTTCAATTGTAAGTGGTTCAAAAAGAAATGACCTCAGGAAGTATTCCCAAAGGAATAGTTCCCCAAGGAAGTAATACCTCAGGAAGTATTCCCCAAGGAAGCCACATTAAAACCTGTGATATTTCTTCTCTGTAGAAAAATGTAAGTAGATTTTCAGATTTTTCCCTGAAAAAGAATTTTCAGATAAAGAAGTAAGTTGAACTGCTGTTTCTCACATATTTATTATCTTATTGATTGTTTGAAAATCTAACCAATGAAATAAAGAAGTAAACGTTTTAATGAAGGCTACAGAATAGACCCTGGGCATAACATGTGGATGCAACATTTTTTTAATTTCACTATATTTAAATCATTTTAGAGGTCTTTAAAACTTGTGCTTTTGCTGAGCCACAAGCTTGAATTCTGAATTTGAGGTTGGAATGAGAGAGCAAGTTCCTTAGTTGGGAAGTGACCTAGCTAGTGAGTAAGAAGAGGTAGTCTTTAAAAAGTCGTTTTGTTTTATTGTGTTTTTGTTTTTAATTTGCCATCAGCTCTGGTAAAAACAGGTGGGAGGTAGGGGCACCTGGGTGGCTCAGTCGGTTGAGTGGCCAACTTCGGCTCAGGTCATGATCTCGCACTCCGTGAGTTCAAGCCCCACTTCGGGCTCTGTGCTGACCACTCGGAGCCTGCAGCCTGTTTCAGATTCTGTGTCTCCCTCTCTCTGGCCCTCCCCCGTTCATGCTATGTCTCTCTCTGTCTCAAAAATAAATAAACATTAAAAACAATTAAAAAAAAACAGGTGGGAGGTAACATGAATATTTACAGTAAAATATTTGAATTACTGGAGTCTTATTTTGCAATATCCCTATCTTCTATTAGCATAGATAATAGAGTTTATTTAGAGGAGATAGGGCAGTCCCGCATTTCTATTAAAAAATTTCTGGGGCTCCTAGGTGACTCAGTCAGTTAAGTGTTCAACTTCAGCTCACGTAATGATCTCAAGGTTCATGAGTTCAAGCCCCCCCATAGGGCTCTGTGATGACAGCTGGGAGCCTGGAGCCTGCTTTGGATTCTGTGTCTCCCTCTCTCTCTCTCTCTCTCTCTCCTTTCCTGCTCTCTCTCTCTCTCTCAAAAATAAATAAACATTAAAAAATTAAAAAAAAAAGAAAATTCTTAGACATGGCAAATAGTAGGAAGATGAAGCTTTCATCATGAAGCTACATTTCTATGGTAAGTATCCAAATTTAAGTGAGGAGAATATTAAATAAAAACTGCAAGAGTTTATTTTTTCATCTTAATTTCAAGGAGGCTTATAGTTTTTTAAAAAGAAAAGATTCATATTGCTGTTATTGCTAAGGAAAGTTGAGATACAGTTTTGAGTAAGAGGTTACCTAGGCTTTCTCCTCAAACTGTTGTGTGAATAATACATCATCAATTCCAGGTTATAAGGGTAAAGTTATTTTTACTGCAGTCGTTGTTTAGATGCAACACAGTTTTGTGGAGGGCTTACTCAGAAGTCTCTTTGACAGGTCTTTGGAAAATACGAACTCAAACTTAAGCCCTTCTAAGGACTAAGGATCTTTCAAGTCCCAGGAGAAGGGAGCCAGACTTGGGTTCATTGGACTTAGCAACAAAAGACCTGCTTTTGAGGAAGAAATAACAGAGCTGTGAATTTGGACCCATGGTAGGACCTCACAGTAACTCTGAAGCTGCAAGGAGTCTTGGAGCACAGATTTTTGTTCTTTGTTTTTTATAAGCTGGACAAGTTTCAGTCAACAATACATCAACCTTTGTGTCCTCCTTTTTGAGACATTGGGCTCCGAGGCGGGGTCTCTTAAGTTCAGAAGCTGCTGGGCAGGGAGATACTATCCCTTCTGTCAGCAGCTTTTCTCCCCACAGGCATTTGAGGGATAAACAAATGAATATATAGGCTAAGCCCTCCTTCTGATTTTGAAATCAATAATAGCAAAGGAAGGAGCAATTAAGAGGTAGATCAATAGCTGAAACAAAATGAGCACTAGGAATTTCCCTCTGAGAAAATTGTCTTATATTAAGATAAACTTTTTTTTTTAATAATTTTTTTTTCTGTTTCAGGTTTTCATTCTTTACACGGAAACAGTGTAATAGTTTGAGTCAATATACCTCAGAGATAGTACATTTTATTTGCCTCAAGCCTTTTATACTAGAATTTTTTTATGATGACTTTTATTTTTGTTTTTAAGTCAATGGTTGGCTTTATAAGAGGTCGAGCACTCGTAGATACATACCCTCCTGCAGTGTGTATGTATTCCTTCTCCGGATCTGCAGAAATGCTGCTTTTCCTGAATTCATCTTAAAATTATCTTTCATGGAGGCGTAGAACAAGGTTTTCTGGATTTAGCAGATTTCAAGACAATTTTAGTAATTATAAACCTTGAAGTTTTAAATAAGACTGGAGCTCATTTAAAAAAAGCTGAGCCATTCTTAAGGGAGAACTATAAAAATTTCCAATCAAGGGCTATAAAATTGAAGACTTCAATTCTATACCACGGCCACTAGGGGAGAGACGGAGGGAAGATGATGAGGATGGGGTGTCACCAAGACGGGGAGAGACACACACAGACGGTTCTTCCCCCAAATGACAAGAGAATGAAAAGTGGCTCAGCTAGAGAGATTGACAGATAGAGAATGAGAGACAGGAGGGGATATTTACTGCAAATGCTCTGAGAAGACACTCTGCTTTCTCACCATCGTAGTAAATAATCCACTTTTGAGCCCTCCTTTGCTTAGGGGAGGTTTTTGACCTCCTATACCTCTTACAAAGGACGGGATGATAATCTTTACCCTCCCTGTATCCTTTTAAAAATATCACTTGGAGCCCTTTTGGCTGACTTTATTTCTTTGTTCATGAGGAAATAATCAATGTCCCTTGAAATGCCTGTCCTTTCCAGTGATATCAAATAGTATTCCTGACTTAATCGGGAAATACCTTCCCTACTCTTGTTTACTAAAGCTAATGTTTTTTCTCTCCAAGTCTAGTTAGTCATTTAATGCATGGGTAAGGCATTAGAAATTTACTTTTCAACTTAGTTGTTGGATCATTTAATTTAAATTTGACACAAAAGTTGCCTGATTGGCTTACTGTTGGTTTCAGTGGATATCTAGATATCTACATTACCTGGCTATGTGAAAGTTAGTACCTACTGATGTGGTGAATAAAATGATATTAAAAAAAATATTTTTTTAAATTTATTCATTTTTGAGGAGGAGAGGAGGGGCAGAAAGAGAGGGAGACACAGAATCTGAAGCACACTCCAGGCTCCAAGCCATCAGCACAGAGCCTGACACAGGGCTTGAACTCATGAACCGTGAGATCATGACCTGAACCAAAGTTGGACGCTTAGTAGGCTGAGCCACCGAGGTGCCCCAATAAGATGATATTTGTGAAAACTGAAAACAAACTGAGCGTTCATGGGGGGTGGGAGGGAGGGGAGGGTGGGTGATGGGTATTGAGTAGGGCACCTGTTGGGATGAACACTGGGTGTTGTATGGGAACCAATCTGACAATACATTTCATATTAAAAAAAAAAGAGTTTCCCATTGCCTTGCACATAGCAGGTACTCCTTGGTTATTAGTTTTCTTACTTCCTTAATATGAAGTTTATGAAAGATTTTTTTTTTAAGTAGCAAAATTATGATTTAGGATTAAATGGGTTAATAAAAGCTTTAATTTCCTTTTTTGAGTAGGTTTCATGTTCATATATACAGAAAGCCTTGCTAGGATAAAACTAAAATTAAAATTTTTTTAAATTTCACAACACTAATATTTAATTTAATGTTTCATATCTGCATTTATGGCTTAACACACTAAATTTCCTCTATTTTAACATGTCTCTTTGGTATCACTAACTAGGATTTTAGATATAAAACACAGATCCTTCTTCTATGAAGCTAAAACTTGTGTCTTTGCAGTCTTGTAGGAACCTTAGCAATAGAACAAGTCATTTAGGGTTATTCTGGAAAGTTACAAAGTATTGTTACAGCTATGGGTGCCTTTGATGGTTTCATTCATTCATTCATTACTTTATCCAATGAACACTGATTGAGCACCCAGGTCCAGCTGTGCCCATTCTAGCCTACAGTGGTGACAAACACAAGGTGACTTCCTCCTTTCATGGAGCTTTTCATTGTTGTGATTGTAAATTAGCTGAGCAGTCTGGAGGTTTTGGTTTTGGAGGATTTATTTTAAACAACAATCATATCATGTGAATAGGTCAGGGATGAGGTAAAGCTACTCTGAAAGTTACTTGTGTAGATCTCGGTCTTCCTCTTTAAAAAAAAAAAAGTTTTGGAGAGGAGGGGAGGGGCAGAGAGAGGGGGACAGAGGATCCAAAGAGGGCTCTGCACTGATAGCAGTGAGCCCAATGTGGGGCTCAGACTCACAAACCATGAGATTATGACCTGAGCTGAAGTCAGACACTCAATGGCCTGAGCCACCCAGGCACTCTCTGTCTTCATCTTTTTGGAGACTGTAATATTTGCATCTCCTAAGAATCTTGTAGGAAAGTTTCTTGCAATATAGGCTGATGGGAAGTTAAGCCAAAAGATTTATTTATTTTAAAAAAATTTTTAGTGTTTATTTTTGAGAGAGAGAGAGCGAGCGAGCACGTGTGCACATGTGAATGGGGGAAGTGCAAAGAGCAAGAGAGAGACACACAGAATCTGAAGCAGGCTCCAGGCTCCACTGAGCTACCTGGGCGCCCCCTAAGCCAAAAGATTTCTAAGGTCCCTTTCCTACCTAGGATTTGGTGAATTGATAAACCAAGGGGAGGGGATCTCTCCAAAGTGACCCCAGAAAAACACAGAAACCCCCTTAAAAAGTGTTATTTGACTCAATGTACCTGTAACTGTAGTGAGCTCTAATGAGTCTGCAGGGATGGGCTATGTCTATTGCACTATTGACCCTTGCTCATCTTTTATCATTTCGTGCAAAGAAAGTCTGGAGACTAACGGACAAGCATTATGGAGCTTTATTGATCTCTGCTTCTGACTGTGAACTGGAGCTAGAGACTTGTTAAGCTCAATGAGCTCAACTGAGACTCGGGCTGCCCATGTTTATGCAGAAGCTGCACCTTAGCTTCTGTGTCTGCAGAGGTTTCATATGTAAACAGTTTTGAGCTGGGCTTTTTGGTGTTTGTAAAACAAAAAAAGAAGAAGTGTGCCCTCTTAGTTTTTGGTGAAATATGGAAATTTCTGTTGTTTTTATTTCAGAAGTATATGTGTTTAGAATTTGTTACTACAAAATGCTTTTCGATTTAACATTTTGAAAAGTAAATAAAATTCTAACTTCCTGAAGCTTTGCTGAGTGGGCAGTGTTAATTTCACTTCAGTGTCCATTGTGGTTGGAGATATTTAAACAGAGGATCTATAGCAATGAATATTATAGGGCAGTGGTTAGCGATGAATATTATAGGTCAGTGGTTCTCAGAGTGTGGTCTTTGGCCCAGTGGCATTAGCCTCACCTGGGGACTTGTTAGAACTTTCCCTTGCTCCGGGTGGTTCTGATGCATGCTAACATTTGGCAGCCCTGTGATAGGAATAGAAGACTTAGGTCAATAATTCTCCAGGAGGAGAAAGAGGAAGGAGAGTATCAGAAACATTTGGGTTTCTTCTTAAGCTCACAGTCTCTCTTCCCTTTCTCATACTCTTCCTTCTATCTTCCATTACTGCACAGTGAGCCATTACTCTGAGAATCTGAACACAAGTTTGGGAGGTGTCGGGGTGAACCATTAGACTGGGTAAATGTAATTTGCCAAGAGATGGTCAATCCTGGTGAGCTTTTTACAATACTTGTTGATAAAGAGTTATAAAGTTCTGTTGTCATTGCATTTACTGTAGAAATACTGATAGCCCCCACTACTCTTAGGAGTTAGAAGTAGGAGATGCGCAATTGTTTCATAGTCTAGGACTAGCACCTGGTTGCAGATCTTTCCTAGCAAACTTGAAAAATTTGTTACTCTTTTCCAAAATAAAAGTTTTAATCCTACTGTATTATGCCTTGCACTTTGGGTTTCTCAGAGGTAAGCCACCCTTTGACTGGCATTGAGAAAAGATAATGCAATGGCCGGAATATGCATGAGCCCTTTCCCAGGCTGTCTGGGCACAAATCCTGGCTACATATGTGATCTTCAGAAAGTTCCTTTAGTTCCCATGGTCAGTTGTTTTCATTTGTAAAATCAAGCTAGTAATGTCTACCTCTTACTCTGTTTCAAGCATTTAGTGAGATAATACATGTTAAATGTGAGATTTACACAAATATTTAGTGAGGTAATATATTTACCTAATAAATATTAAGTACTCCTATTCTGACTGTTACATAATGATATAAAATTACACACACACACACACACACACACACACACACACACACACGTATAATCTGATAATCTGTCAGGATAGAGTGAAGAAGCTATGGAATTAGACACACATAGGTTTGACTTCTTGGTATGTGTCTTACTGTAAGTAACTGCCATTCTTGAGCCTTGATTTTCTTAGTTGTGAAATGGAGACAATGCTATCTGCTTTGCAAGGCTGTTGTGAGCAGAAACAGTAACACTCTAAAGGAGGCTGGTGGTATACTCGATACAAACGGCTATTATTCTTTTCATTGCTGCTTGCTATCTTGACTAAATTTTAAACAGCGACTTCCCTTTCCTATGGAAATTTAGGAGTCTGATTTAGAGGAAATGTGTATATGCTGTGGAATGGCCCATATGCCACCACGTTGCTATCAGAATGTGACTCATTATTTCTAAACTTAGTGTTCCTTTATTTGTATGCTATTTGCTTTTCTCAGAAATCCCTGTGTTCTGATCCGATCATGAACTTTGGGCATTAAAAGAAAGCAACCTCAATTAAATGCATTTTTGTTGGGAGCAACCACAGGTCACTCAGATGTGGTTGTCTGACCAAGAAGTGATGTAAAGAGGACTGTGGCATTTTATATTTGTACACAGCTTTTCTATTTATAGAATTTTAAATGCTATTATCCTTTTTATTGAGCCACAATTTACATATGGTGAAATGCATGGGTCTTAAGTGTTCATTCTATCAGTCTTAACAAACGCATATGCTCTGTTAAGGGACAGAACATTTCCATCACCCCAGAAAGTTTCCTCAAGTCCCTTCTCAGTCAGTTCCCCCCACCCAGCCCCATGCAACCACTGTCCTGCTTTTTGTCATCACTTGTTAGCTTTTCTTGCTAGAAAACTTCATATCAATTGGGTCATTCAGGCTTTTGTGTCTGGCTCCCCCCTCCCCCACCCGCTTAGTGTAATGCTTTTGACAGTCATCTGTGTTGTTGCAGGTATCAGTAATTTGTTTCTTTCTGTTAATGAGTAATATTCTACTGTGTGGATACACCATAGTTGTTTTTTTTTTTCTTTTATCCTTTTTCTTATTGAGGGACACCTGGACTATTTCCATTACTTTTTTGATTCTCAGTGTAATAATGTGGGATAGGCAGAGGTTTTACTATCTCCATTTCCCAGATTAGGAAACTTGGACTCAGAGCAGTGGGGCAATATGTTTTCACTGCCAGCAAATGATGATTCCAGGCAGAAAACTTGGCCTTCTGCTTCCAGGACCTCTGTTTCCCTCCCATTAAAAAAAAAAAAAATGTTTATTTATTTAATCTTTTTTGAGAGAGAGAGAGAGAGAGAGAGAGATTGAGCAGGGGAGGGACAGAGAGAGTGGGAGACAGAGGATCGGAAGCAGACTCTGTGCTGACAGCAGAGAGCCCGATGTGGGGCTCTAACTAATGAATGTGAGATCGTGACCTGAGTTGAAGTCAGACACTTAACTGACTGAGCCACCCAGGTGCCCCCGCCCTCCATTTTCGAAGACCAGTTTGCTTTGATTTGACCCTGACTCATATTTGATTGAGAAAGACTCAAAACATCAAAATTCAGGAATTCAGCCTAATCTGGGGTAGCCCTTGGCAAAGCCTTAGTGTCTCAGGAGGAGCAAATGGATTTCCGAGGCTGGCCCAAGGGTTGGACCAGAACAGGGGATCTGGATGGGTTAGATTATAGATCTCCAGATGTCCCTCCCAAAGATGCTCCAGCAGAGCAGCCTTGTCTTCTATGGTGCAGAGGGGAAGGGGGATGGACGTGGAATAGGACCGGCCTCGGTTACACTTCAGCTCTGCCACGTGCTGGCTGTGAGCGCTCAGGCAAGTCAACCTCCCTGAGTCTGTTCCCTTCTACAAGGGAGGTAGTCTGGTGCTTTTCTCCCAGGTCCTGATGAAGAAGTTTCTGACACATGACCTGCCCTTTCTATGCTCTATCAAGGGTGGGCTTAAGGGAGCATTACAATGTGCTGTTGACCTTGCTGTGAACTAATCCTTCCTTTTATCTCTGAAGACAGTAATTCATTATTTATAGACTCTGAACAGAGACAAGAAAGTTTACTTGTCAGTAAGGTCTTCACCAAAATAAATCAAAGGAGGGGCACAGAGGCACTCATTTGCTTTAAGAGGGCTGGGAAAGTGAATAAAGCTAAATGTAGCCTTTGGAGACACTTTGTCGTCCCATCTCAAGAAAAATGCGAACATCTTCAGGAGGCTGCCCCTTGTTTAGGGTGCTGACTAGGCATATGGTTAAAGAAGGCCTGTAGGAAAAACAAAAGGAGAAAGCGTTTTATTTCGGCTTCCATCATCCCATTCCTGCCCTGTTATGGATTTAGTAATGTCTCTGGGTTTCAGTTTCTCTCCTGTAACCCTTAAATAGCACTCTTTATCACTCATCAGGATTTAATGTGAAATTTGAGGAGTTCAATTTGCCAATAATTTACATGCCTGCAAAGATTTTGGTAAAGAAAAAATAGTACTCATGTGCATACTATGTAATTTAAGGTTAAGTGTGCTTCCAAGAAAACCTTACAACCTATAAGACTGAGATGTGGATGACTTAAGTATGGGATACATTAAACTCTAGCAAAAATTGGAACAAGGCATAGAAGAAACTACGGTTGAATAATTAGCTTGGTTGGTAAGAGCGTCTAAAGGAATTTTCAAACAGCTCATGACATTACTGAGCTTTTTTCAACCAGGATTGAAAATAGCTCATCTCAAGTGACTGAACATGTACCACTGCTCTGTAGAACAACCCTGTTTCACAGCACTTACCTGTAATGTCTCCCTCAGTGTTCCCAAAGAAAGGACACACTTCTAAAGACTCAGTGCCTGTGGTTGGGGAGCAAGAACAATCCTAATGTGTGGAAACTGGAGTGCCTGCAAAGTACTTATGCAGGAAGTGAAATGATATGGTTCATTTATGGTTCTCCATAATTGCTGTTTGAACACCATCACTCTCTTGCCTCAGATTTTTTTTTTTTAATTTTTTTTTCAACGTTTATTTATTTTTGGGACAGAGAGAGACAGAGCATGAACGGGGGAGGGGCAGAGAGAGAGGGAGACACAGAATCGGAAACAGGCTCCAGGTTCTGAGCCATCAGCCCAGAGCCTGACTCGGGGCTCGAACTCACGGACCGCGAGATCGTGACCTGGCTGAAGTCGGAGGCTTAACCGACTGCGCCACCCAGGCGCCCCTGCCTCAGATTTTTAACGTAACAGATCCCTCGCGTGTAGGAGGAAGAAAGAACATGCCTCTCAATATGGGCTGCCTTTTAACTTAATTTTATTTTTTATAACTTTTTTTTATTTATTTTTGAGATAGAGAGAGATAGAGCATGAATGGGGAGGGCCAGAGAGAGAGGGAGACACAGAATCTGAAACAGGCTCCAGGCTCTGAGCTGTCAGCACAGAGCCCGACGCGGGGCTCGAACTCCCGGACCGCGAGATCATGGCCTGAGCCGAAGTTGGGTGTTTAACCGACTGAGCCACCCAGGTGCCCCAAACCTAATTATTTTTATAGTGACTTTTGCAAAACAACTGGTGTCCTTAGATCTTTTTCCCCTCTATGCTCATAATCAAGAGGTGGGGCTTAGGTAAAATTTGGAGTCTCTTTTGGAAATGTTAGCTTTGAGATGTCCATAGACACCCAAATGTGGAGTGGATGTTATTTAAATAATTGTATTTGTGGAAAGGAACAAAGAAAAAAAGAGACAAACAAAGACCCCAGACTCTTAAATACAGAGAACTAGTGGTTGCATGGTTGGGGGGGAGGGGGGGGGGCGGGGGGGTGGTCAGGGAATGGGTGAAATAGGTAAAAGGGATTAAGAGCACGCTTATTTGTGATGAGCACTGAGAAATGTATAGAATTGTTGCATCACTATATTGTACACCTGAAACTTATATAACACTATGTTAATTATACTTGAATTTAAAAAGATGTATATATGGGATCAGAGCTCAAGGAGGAGAGAAGTCAGGACTGGAGATAAAAATAAGGTTGTCATTAGTGAATAGATAACATTTAAAATCATGGGCCTAGAAAAGATCCATGGTGGGGTTGGGGTTGGGGTGGGGGGCTGGTGGGAGCAGAAAGGCTGGAAGAGAAGAAGGCTGAAGACTTAGGCCTGGGATCTACGATTAGCAGCTGGGTATAGAAGAAGGAAAAGGAGGTTGGAATAGGGAAAGAGTGAAGAGCTTCAGGTCCTAAGAGAAAAAAGCTTATCAGGAAGAGGAATGTGGACAATGGCATCAAAATGCAGTGAGAGGTCAGTTCGGATGAAGACTCAGTCTTTGGGTTGAGTGTGACAGAAAGTCCTTGACAAGACTTGTTTCTTGGGAGTGGTGGGGATGAAAGATGATTAGAGGGGTTGGCCAGGGAGTGGAGAGAGAGAGAGGACTTTAGAATTTTGCTCTAAAGAAAGCCAAAGAATGTGGCAGAGGCTGAATGGGGTCCTAGGGTCAAGGGAGCGTTGGGTTCTTTAAATAGATGTTATCATTTGTATTTTATCCAGTAGTGAGGGAGAAACAGAAGACGCTGAGGAGAGAAGGGAAAATCATGGAGTCATGTCCTTGAGGAGACAAAGAGGAGAGGGAAGCCGAACTGCAGTGGAGGGATGGGGCTTCCATGGAGAAGGGACGCTTCTCCCATGTTCCAGGAGGGGAGGCAGGGTGTGGGGGGTTAATGATAAATACTCCTCCTTTACATTTGTTCTTTACACTCCCAAGAGCTGATGAATTTTGCATATGCCAACCGACAAAATTTATTCTTATGGATAAGTATATACGCAGAAAATATTCAGTCAGAAGCTGGTGTAAGAATAAGGCAAAATGTGATGGTCAAAGACAATTTCATTATCAGATCAACATTTAATATTGAACTTTAAACTGCTTGCTGTTTTCTATAGTTGCTATCTCAGACTAAAAGGAAGAGTTAGTCATACATATAAATGCAACAAAACCTTTAATAAAATGGTGAACTGTGGAAGTTTTAAAACCAAGAATTCTGTCTTCTGTTTCAAAGAATTCAAATCTTCGCAGAAATGATAAAAGCAACAGTGTCTATAATCAATTGTAAACTCTGTGTGCTAAGAACCTATCACATTCCTGGTACTTTTCAAACATTCTTGCTGATCTTCACAACAAAGCAAACAAAGTGGTTTTATTACCGGTTGATAAGTGAGAAAACTGCCAGGGAGGTTCTGCAAGGTTTAATGATTTGCTCAAGGTCGCCCAGCTGGTAAGGTGAGATTTAAATTAAAGCTCATTCTGGATTCAGAGTTGCTTTCTCTCATACACTGTCTTGATACAGCAAATGTTTTGATATAGGTAATGCCTCCATTTAACATGTGGAAAGCATTTGACTCGAAAGATTAAGTTCCTCAAATATCAAAAGACGTTGCATTTATTCGCACAAAGTGCTCCTATTTTACTTTTAGTCTCATGTATAGACATGGCTGGAGGAAAGGAAGGAAGGAGGGAGGGAAGAAGGGAAACCTACGTACAACTAGAGACAGTCGTATCAGGAACTGTCATGTCTCATGATCCAGCCTCAACAGGGGTCAATTCCTGGCCAATCTGAGTTCATCTCTATCCCCCCCGCTTCCTCTCCCGGCCACTAGATTATTTGAAATCCCAGATGTCATATCATGTCATCCATTCATATTTCAATATATATTTCTGAAAGATAATTTTTAAAATGTCACCTTGATATTATTACCACATATTTAAAAAGTTAACGATAATACCTTAGATTTGCCAAATATCGAGTCAGTATTAAAATCACCTCGAGCGGCTCATGAATGACTGTAACAGTCAGCTCCCTCCGTTTCTGAAGGGCTGCACAGGGTAGCTGGTTGAATGGTTTCTCAAGTCTCTTTTAATCTATAGTTTCTGTGGCCTTTTTTCCCCCTCCCTCTTGCAATTTGTTTGTTATTTGTCCTGTAGAGTTTCCATTTTTTGGATTTTTGCTGCTTGCATCACTGGGCTTTGGTTTCACATGTTTCCCTGACTTGGTATTTCTTAGAAATTGATTACTGATCAGATTCAGCAGCATGAAAGCAGGCTGCATAGCATATATCTCAATATTTTAAAGTTATAAACTAAGCCGTGTCCACAGTCAGCCTACCATTCCCACCCATGGTCCTTCTTTTTCGGGAGCAGAAGGAGATTTGCACTCCTAGAGACCAGCCTTGCCGGAATGACTGCCAGGATCCCCTGGGGCAGGACAGGGTGGAGTCAGGGACTAGACCTGAAACTTCTGAGACTGGATCTCTCTGCACCCATGTGGGGACCTACGAGAGCATGCTCCCCAGGGAGCCAAGGGATCAGGTTATACTGCCCCACACCTTACTTTTCTAACTCAAGATTTCCAGGGAGTTAAAGCAGCTTCTAAAATTTGGCCTTCTAGTAGACGGATAGGAAGGAGTGCAGACGTCTGGGAAAACCAGTCTTCTGAGACCCTTACTTTTGCCAGTGCTCATTTCTCTTCCTGTTCATTGTGGGCACTGAAGGCTGTTGCTCTCTTCTCTACCCTGCAAATGTTTCTAAATGGAGGATTAAGGCTTGCTCTGCTCTAAACCTCACTAGGGGGGTCCTTTCTCACCTGTGTGATGTTTTAGCTGTTGCCTGCTGAAGACACCCAGGGTGCTGCATCCAAGCCACAAAAAATCTCAGCCATCAGTCACAAGAGCTGACAAACTCTGGGAAAACCATACGTCCACTTGTCCACTTTATTTAGATGCCACAGAGGACAGAATTAAATAATTTTGTCTTATCTTTTGAGTTCATCATCTTTAGAATCAAAAGTCAGGCAGTTTGAACCAAATTTTCTCATTTCTGTCTAAGGGATCAAAGCCACTCTGATGTCTAGATTTATCTAGGGTTACTATGGAGATGGCTCCCTTGTGTCAAGATTTACATAGACAACCTAAAAGGGCAAGGAATTTGGGCTCCTGAGTTCTTTAAAGGCCTTGCAAGGTGGGGGGAGACCAAAAGCAGACAGAGTGTACAATCCTTGAATTTGACATTTTGACTGGTACACGCCAGTGAACCATCACAGGTTGGGGGAGGGGGGTTGGCTATGGTCTGCAGACAATGGTGTCCATATTCACCATTGTTTTCACCCCACACACCCCAGTATCAGCTCTGACGCTGTCATTGGTTCACAGCTTGCTCCTTCGTTTCGGTTACTGAGTTTGTGACTTCTAGCCTATATAGCCTCAGAATTATAAAGCACATGTAAGTTCTACTGAAAGTGAAAATAGGGGAAAAGGAAGGACATTTTAGTAATGTACTGATGCCTAGGAAGACTGAGTTTTGGGTCTCATTGAGTGGTCCTGAATTGTTTTTTTTTTTTCATCCTAGGGTGCATAAGCCAGGATTCCCAAGCTTTACCCTGGACTGTATCCAAGAGTCAATTTATTTACCTTCCTCTCCCTTCCCCTAGGTCTCTTTCACATGCTCCCAACAGCCCAGCATTAAATTTATTTTTATTTTTTAAAAAAATGTTTATTTACTTTTGAGGGGGTGGGGTAGGAAGCATGAGTGGAAAGGGGCAGAGAGAGGGAGAGAGAGACTCCCAAGCAGGCTTCACACTGTCAGCACAGAGCCTGATGGGGGACTCAATGTCACGAGCCTTAAGATCATGACCTGGGGTGAAACCAAGAGTTGGATGCTTAGACGCCCCAACCACCAGGTGCCCCAGCATTAAATTTAAGTCTCTCCTGTTTACAATGAAAAATTTGTGCAAAATTTATATTGAATTGCATAGTGCTTTTGGTGTTTCAATATAAGCTACTTCCAGTCAATAAAATTGCCCCAAAGCTTCAAGTAAAATAGATGTTTCAGAATAACGTGCCCTGTTACCCGTGGCTCCAAGTACAGCCTAGTGTACTGCCCATGCTCCTGCTGGAGCACAAAATTCCATTTGAGAAAGAGCAGAGAAGGATACTTTTTGCTAAAAGCTGTGAAGGACCATTGCCTCTGGTCCTCTGTGATGTTTGAAATTCCATTTGAAATGGTGTTCTTTAAGCTCTGTGTTCTCCTTGACAATGCAACTAGAAAGGGGAGCATAATAAATTATTCACATCTTAGCAGTGGCTAGTGATACCTCCAAGAGAGCATGCATTTAAATCATGATAGCTGCATAATAATTGGTTATGGGGGGAATCATGAATGAAAATTGAGTGGCAGTTCTATATTTGAGAGATGAGGAAACCAAAATAATTACTTGTAAGTCATGGAACTGGTTGATAAATTCCTAGGAGGTCTGGACCTCATTTAATTATATCTGATTAAAAAAAATTTTTTAATGTTTATTTTTTGAGAGAGAGAGAGAGAGAGAGAGAGAGAGAGAGAGAGAGAACAGGACCAGGGGTGGGGCAGAGTGAGAGGGAGACACAGAATCTGAAGCAGGTTCCAGGCTTCGAACTGTCAGCACAGAGCCTGACATGGGGCTCGTACTCATGGAGGTGAGATCATGACCTGAACCGAAGTTGGACGCTTAACTGACTGAGCCACTCAGGTGCCCCTATTTCTGACTTTTTAATGCCTAGCACATAAGAAGTACTAAATCAATGATTGTTGAATGAACAGCTGGGGAAAATAGGGTTCACATCTCTGGCCACTATGATTTCTATTTGGGAAAACCAGAGGATCTCAGTCTCTTGCGAACAAATTTATGTAACTCAAAAAGGATTTCTGCTCCCGGTACCACTCCTCTCCCTGGAACCAGGGGTTGAAGTCTTGTTTTTACTGCATTTAACCATTCTGTGTCCTGTTCCAGGGGCTTCTTCCTTTGCAAGTTCTTTTTTATTTCTTAATCTCCTCTGCTCTTCTCTGGCTTAGGCCTTGGTGTTTTCCCTGCTGGAGGATTATACTAGGCTTCCAGCTGTTTTTTCTGCCTTTAGACACTTGCCCTCCAGATATTCTGGTAGTATTAGAACTCACACATCATTTGTGTTTACTCCCTGCTCCAAAACCTTTATCGATGGCCTGTGACCCATCACATCCAATTGAACTTCTTTCCTTGGCTTTGAAAACCTTCCTGCTCTCACCTAACCTAACTTTGGGGGCTTATCTACAAAGCTACTGACATAAAACCTACATTCTTGACAATCTAGTTGTTTTATAACATTTCCTCACGCTGGAAAACATTTTGTTGAATTGTGAGGTTGCCATTGACACTTGATGGTAATCAGTTTGAGGATGGGGTATATCCTTTACCTCTTTGAGTTCATTTTCTGACACAGCAAATCCCCTTGTGATGATGTCCATCAGAGATGCCAATTTCAGCTTCTCCGTGGGGTCCTACAGCAGGACTAGGGTGCAGAGGGGTTGTCCCTGGTGCTGGGGCACAGGTGAGGGTACATGAAAGAGTGAGTGAAGAACTGAAAGTGGTGGGTGAGATTGGGGAGCTGGTGCTGAAGGCACATTTTATATTTTTAAACTTCCTGGAAGGGTTGGATCATTGTGGGCAATCCTGACATTTTCTGGTGTGGTGAAATCGACTTTCAGCCTGGCATGTGATGAGAAAAAAATGTACTGAGAAGGGGTTCACACTAATGTCAGGGAGAGGGCTCAGGTGGTTGGAAACCCCAATGGAAACTAGCACACAGGTCACTAAATGGGGATCTGGGAGGCATGAACCAAGTTGATGACCAGCTTTCCCAGATTGAGGACAAGTATGCCTTTTTTTTGGGAAAGACTGGCTTAGCAGGGATTGTAGGCAGCTAAGCCCTATCTACATGCAAAAACTGTCCTGAAAATTTTGGTATGTATTAAATTCAGATGCCCCAGTGTTTGAGGGAAGTTGGCCATTTGTGTGTGTGTGTGTGTGTGTGTGTGTGTGTGTGTGTGTGTGTAGCCTAAGCAAAGGAGGCTGTACATGACACTAGGACTTCCTGTAACCATAAACCCAAGAGCCTTGTGAAAAGGTCTGTAAACTCCTGGGTTAACAGAACCTGGGTCTAGGACACCTCTGATTTCATACGTTGTATTAACTCTTCCCCAAATAGCATTCATATTTATCATACTCCATGCCTTTATTTCTGGTGTCCAAACACAGCTCTTTTCTATCCCAACATCACTGTCATGGAATTTTCTTTGACTACAAGTAGAACATTTCCCTTTGCCTTCTCTTACTTTCCCTCTTCCACTTTGCTTTCTTCCACTGCTTCTTGAGAACTTTCTTTTGCACTTTGCAAGAGGGTCAGCTTTCAGAATTCTACAGTCTACAGTGAAGCTTTGTGGAGCTGTGTGGGACCCAGAGACATGAGTATTCTTTTGTTTCTAGCTATGTGTTTTCAGCACAATAGTAAAAATACTTAAAGTTGTAAAAATTAAAATTTCTCTTGAGACATCTTCATGTATGGTAGAACAAAAGTCAGGAGATGTCAAATGGTTGTCACTAAGAGTAAACTATTTCCTGGCTCCAAAAATTCTCTTCAAAACAAATATGTGTATACCTGCAAGTGATACCTGCAAGTTTTGAATGTGCAAATGTTGACTCCGTAGATGGATGAACCCAGGTTGAACAGGCTCTGTTTTTTTTTCAATGGTTGGCCCTATTATGACTCTAACAAAGGGTTATGTTTTTCCTCCCCACCTGATGAATTTTTTAGAACAGGATCATTTCCTGCCTAGAATATATAACATCTATGGAAAATACTAAACAGATTTTTATCACCCTGTGTCTTCCTTTGAAAATTCATTTAATGGTTTAGGTTAGATACCTGGTCTCACCTAATCACTTCTCCCCCTCCCCTCCTCCTCCTCCTCCTCCCATTCCTCCTCCTCCTCCTTCTTCTTCTAATATAATTTATTGTCAAGTTGGCTAATATACAATGTATACAGTGTCTCTTGGTTTTGGGGGTAGATTCCTGTGATTAATCACTTCCATACAACACCCAGTGCTCATCCCAACAAGTGCCCTCCTCAATGCCCCTCACCCATTTTCCCCTCTCTTCCCCCACCCCCATCAACCCTCAGTTTGTTCTCTGTATTTAAGAGTCTTTTATGGTTTGTCTCCTCTGTTTGAAGCTATATTTTCCCCTTCCCTTCCCCCATGATCTTCTGTTAAGTTTCTCAAGTTCCACATATTAGAGAAAACATATGATATCTGTCTTTCTCTGACTTATTTCACTTAGCATAATACCCTCCAGTTCCATCCATGTTGTTGCAAATCACTTCTTTAGTGACCTCTGCTGGTGACCTACATGAGGTCACTAGAGAATTTGGTGGGGATTGCTGAGTTGTTTTATTCATTCTCTTTTAACTGCTTTTAATCAAATCTTACATGTGCAGGCATAAAGTTTCATTGGAAATTAGCATCTGCCCTCTGTAGTAAGCAGTGTAGGTGATTTTAGCCCTATTTAACAAATATTGGACTTGAAGACCTAAAGTGGGCAAAGAACTTACCTAAGGTCCAACTTCAGTTCTTATCCTCCTAAACTCTATTTCCCTCCCACTTCCATTGGGAAGGTTTCACAGAATTTTCAATTCCTGGCAATAATTTTTAAAATCAATTCCTAGAATATTATTTTTGGAGTAAGCTTGGGCTCTGGAAATGTTTGAGGTTAAAAAGAAGAATCAGATTTTTTTGGTGAAATAATGTCTTAGTTATGTGATGGCCCTATGTTGCCCCCTAATGGAACTTCCAATATTTGCAAAACTCTTTACTGATTTAGTCTTTCACTAAACTGAGACAAATAAAAGAAGAAGCTTTAGCTTCTCTTAGGATAACATGTTATCTTACCATTTTCATATATTAAATCAATTGCTACTGAAATCTTGCCATATTTACAGAGAATGTGATCGGGGTAAGTCTACAGAGAACTTTGTACAAATTTCTAACTATATATCATAGACCCCTTTACCTGCATCCTCAAAACTGATCATTTTGCACACATCTCTCTCTTTTTTTTAATGTAAAGCTTTTCAATTTTTAAAAAGTTTATTGTTTGTTTTGAGGGAGAGAGCAGAGGAGACAGAGAGAGAGAGGGAGAGAGAGAATCCCAAGCAGGCTCTTCACTGACAGTGCAGAGCCCCACATAGGGATCCATCTCATGAACTGTGATATCATGACCTGAGCCAAAGTCAAGAGTTGGGCAATTAACCAACTGAGCTTCCCATGTGCCCCTACACATCTCTTTCTAAACAGTGCATTTAGGGGCACCCAGATAGCTCAGTTGGTTAAGCATCCGAGTTTGGCTCAGGTCATGATCTTGGGGTCTATGGGTTCCAGCCCTGTGTCAGACCCTGTGCTGACAGCTCAGAGCTTGGAGCCTGCTTCCGATTCTGTGTCTCCCTCTCTCTGTCCCTCTCTTGCTCATGTTCTTTTTCTCTCTCAAAAATAAATAAACATTAAAAAAAATCTTTTTTAATGCATCTAACGAGGGGCACCTGGGTGGCTCAGTCAGTTAAGCGTCTGACTTCAGCTCAGGTCATGATCTCACGGTTTGTGGGTTTAAGCCCCGCATCAGGCTCTGTGCTGACAGCTGAGAGTCTGGAGCCTGCTTCAGATTCTGTTGCCTGTCTCCTTCTCTCTCTCTTTCTCTCAAAAGTAAATAAGTAAACTTAAAAATTTTTTTTTAAATGCATCTTACAAAATGCGGTGGCGGACTTACTATTTTACTTAAGTTTGAGGGACAAGAGCGTGGCTAATTTTAGTTGCATATTTGTGAGACATTTAGAAAAACATCTTTAAAGTGGGTTTGAATTCTAGCTCTGCCCCTTTCGTTGGCTGCATAAACTCAGGTAAGACTCTTCATTTTCTCAAGCCTCGGTGTCTTCCTCTGCAGACGCGGGGAGAAGGATGTGCAATTTGTGAAGGATTTGAAACAATTCCTGGTGCAGAGTATGCTTGCAAAAAGAAAGTAGGAGTGGCAGTGGAAGTAGCAGCAACCCCGGGATCTTATTCTCCTCTATTATTACATGAGAAGATTGTAGAAATGGAACTCCATAGAGTCTTTATATCTCTGGTCCTGCCTACAGATGCCAGGATAAGAGGGGGAGGAGGACCCCTGAAGAGCAGTTTTCACTTCTGCCCACCTGGGAAAGCCCTTCCGTCCCACCACACCTGGGAGGAGCAGGGATTTCAGTTAATTTGCCAGCAGGGGCTCCTGGTGTGGGCCACAGTTTCTGAGTACTTCCTGGAGTTAGATGCAACCGGAGCTACCTCAGATACTAGGCCCCCTCCGGGGGTGTGCCATCAGTCTGCCCCAGGACCACACTCCGCAGATGCTGCCACTGGCTGGGGAAAGACGCGACAGGTAAATGGGACCCGGTGGTGGGCGGCGACAGTGGCTGTGGGGAGGTTGGCACGTCTATGAGATGGACCGAGAGAAGGGCCCAAAGAGATTGAGGACCAGGGAATCCTGCCTGTCGTCCTAGTCTCGACGTCACCATTTCAGAGATAAACAGAGGAGGCCATTAGTGAAAGCAGTGAAAACAGATTTTATTCAGAACTACTGACAGGAGGGGAAAGAGCTGAGCTCCATTCTGATTTGCGTGGAGGTGTCTGGGGGTTGTAGCCGGAGGAAGCATGGGGGAAGAGAGTGGGGCTCCCGTGGAAAAGGACAAAGGCTGGGCAGTATCAATGTGTTGAGGCCAGCTGTGAGTGCTAGCTGGTGGTGATGGAAGTGAGAATTCTCTCCTTAGGCCCAGGCTGGGAGGCAGAGGCCCTACACTTCCATACCGTTACATTTCAAAGGCTCTCAGGTCATTAAGGACACTCCCGAGTTGTAAGAGATACAATACATCTCAAGGGGAGAGAGGAAGGATTCACAATTGTAAGTTCCTTTTAGCAGATGCTCTAAGAAACGGAGGTGGAGGTTGGGCTTATCCTGGGGTGTTGGCTAAAAAAAGCGGCCAATTTTCCTGGCAGCGGTGAGCTTTCTCAGGCAGGTGTTTTGATGGGGTGGAGGGGGGAGGGGGCCGCGGTCATCCTAGGGACACGACCTTATGCTGCTAAAAGCTAACCTAGGGTTTGGTCATCTCTTAGTGCAGAGGTACAGGTGGAGGTCTGCAGTTCTCACCGGTGAAAACTTCTCTGACCAATATAATTCCTTGTGGGTCCCCATCTGTCAACTCTGATGGCGTTTGGAAACTGGAGCGTTAGTGGTTCATCCACTCACTCCACAAAGATCAGTTGGGAGTCTTCTATCTGCTGGGCGTCGTTCAGGAGTCAGGGAGTCTTACAACGGTTTGTATTGTTCACTTGACATTTATTTGTGTTAGTCTTCCCTTACCTAAATAGATAACTTCTTTGAGATGAGAAATACTGTTTTATTTATTTATTTTTTGTCTTCCACACATTTTGTAATTTAGTAGAGCCCAATAAATGTTCAATTAAATTTATTCAATATAATTGAACAACACGGAATAAATAAAGAAGGTAAAGGAAAATATTTTGAACCAGACTTTGAGCAGTTGGGGAGTTACGTGGTGAAGAAAATGACAACATTGAAATGATGCAAGACATTATTTTACTGGCCTTTTTGACAGGAAGGAAAAACTGAAATTCACCCTAAAGGCCACGCTAACTTCTCCTGTTTTCTGAAATAGTCTAGAAAATATTTGCTATTTGCTTCCTTAAATGCAAGGAAGGAGTGAATCTCTGAGATGCATTGTGTAGGTGATATTAAAACTACATTTTAGTGTATCTGAAATAGTGAAAATTTCTACTAGTTTAACACTTAACTAAACCCTAAAAATAGGTACGACGGATTTTATTTCTTCTGGATGCTAGGAATATGCTCGGATCTTGCCAGCTCTGCAGCAAATGGCGGGGGTGGTTCTTGGATGGCAGATCTCCCTGGAGGGGGCCAGGCTGCAGTTGGCCGAGTCGTAATGTTTTCATCTGAGGTGTTGGCATGAAGGCTTCCACCACTGTTTCCTCCCCTGTGGTTCCTAAAGGAAGGCCAAGGTTGGCTAAGGGTCAGGACTGCCAAAGAACTGAAAGAGAAGGCAGCTTTGATCAAAATGCATGCGTTTTACATAGCAGCCTTTCCCCTGTAACAGCCCCAAAATGTCATTGATTTCAGTGGATCTCAGCTAGTGTGATTTGCCTCCCAGGGAACACGGAGCAGTCTCTAGAGGCATGTCTGATTGTCCTAACTCAAGGATTTGCTACTGGCATCTAGCGGGCAGAGGACAGGGATGCTGCTAAACACCCTCCAGTGTAGGACATGGGACAGTCTACAGGGTGGCACCCACAACAAGGACCCATCCAGCCCCAAGGGACAAAGGTGCCAAAATTGAGGAACCACATTCTGTACTTTAAGACCAGAAAACCAGTTTCTTGCTTAGTGTGTCAGCTAACACCTTACTAGTCAAAGGCTGGTCCCCATGTGACAGCGGCATCGCCTGGAAGTTGGTGAGAAATACAGACTCTCAGGACGGACTCCAGGCTCACTAACTTCGAATATACATTTTCATAGGATCCCCAGGCAATTTACATGCATGCTCAAAACTGAGCATTTGAAAAGCATGACTAACATTCTCTGAGAACTACAGAGGGCATGGCAGTGTGATTAAGTGCTTGGGGTAACCAAGTCAAGAAGAGACCTAGTCCTGGCCCTGCCTAGGTAGTATCTTTAAATTCATAACAACTCATTTCTCCGCCTATTTTTGTTTTTCATTTTCACTGGACTACCTTTCACTTCTTTGCTCCCGTTCCCTCCCTCCCCCTTCCTTCCCTCTCTCCCTCCTGTCTTTCCTTCTCTTTTAGTTACTCTGCTTCATCAAAACTGTATCTGTTTGCCTTTATCCCATGTGTGTGCATTGGTTGTCCTAGGACTTAAATCTTGAGCCACTCTTGATACAAAAAAGAGAAAAGGAAAGCAGGCACTTATCTCTTTAATTAAAGGAAATTGTCCTAGCGCGAGAAGTGGGCAGAACCTGGAAGGACAGCCATTCTTCCTGAAACTTGATCTAACAATTAAATTCAGCCTCCTGCACTGAGCCTTCACTGGTGAGAAAGTAAAAAAGGCAGGGAATCTCATCCAGCACTAATTTAATCAGAAGCCAGTGCACTCAATCTCTATGATATACCTTTTGTCAACACAGCTTTCGGTTTTGAATAGACCATCAAAAACCCTGGGAATTTATCGTATTGACTTACAAGCAAATTTTCTGCTGAACCGAGGTATAACAGAATTGATGAAAAACCATGTTAGTCTGCACACCATGCCAGTGTACCATGAAATTATGGCGTTTTAAAGGATCTTATTTGGGGGCACCTGGGTGGTTCAATCAGTTAAGCATCTGACTCTTGATCTCAGCTCAGGTCCTGATCTCATGTCTGGTGAGACTGAGCCCACATCGGGCTGGTTGGGCTTGCTGACAGCATAGAGCCTGGTTGGGATTCTCTCTCTCTCCCTCTCTCTCTGCCCCTCCTCAGCTTTCTCTCCTTTTCAAATCAGGTAAATAAACTTTGAAATAAAAATAAAATATCTTATTTAGAAATTCTCCCTTTTTTGAAAGCTTTTGACTGTGTCAGTTTCACCATCTATTAGCTCCATGTTTCTCTATAGAAAATATCAGCTAAAATTTTAAACCATTAAAGCAAACTCCAGTTCAAGTTGATAAATACTAAGTACCTATTGTCTACAAGAATGAGAATAAGAATTGTGGAAGATTAAAAAAGATTAAGACATAATCCTTGCTCTAGTTTTTAATCTGGGGTGTGTATGTGTGAGGAAGCAGACAAGCACATGCAGAAGTTTGTGGATGATAAGTGTATTGACGTGCGTACCAACAAAGAACTGCAGTAGTTCACAAATATTTATTTTTTTGTTGTTATAGAAAAGTGGATTTTGAAATTAGGGGAAGAGAAAAAGGCTGAAGGGGCTCCAGTTCCTAAAAAGCTGTGGTTTTCTCAGTGACATCTTATATCCTGGTTAACAATGACATTACGTTTCAGGGAAGTTTAGGGAGCTTGAGTAGACTTGACATTCTCGGTTTATTACCCTATTTATGCCTGTTTTTCCAAGAGTTTCTTCATAGCTACATTTTCCAATGGCTCTCATCACTTTTCCATGACTCTTTCTGTTTTTCCCCTTCAAAATGACAGTGGTTCCAAAGCAGAGACATATTCTTTTTGATTGAAGTCATACACGGAAGACAGTGAACTATTGTGTAAATATTGAAGAGAACACACCAAAAACAATAGGTAGTGGGTATTTTATCCATTTAATTGACTAAAATTTGTCTTGCTTAGGAATGACTTTTTAAAAATAATGCTTATATTAGTCACTATGCAAATTTCTTTACTTGGCATCTGTTTGAGTCTTCAATAATAAGGCTCTAAAAATGACCTTCAACTTTCCCCTGAGATCCATTCAATTTTCAAATGGACATACACTACCTGGAAATGATAAGTAATGAGAAATTTAGTCTTTTTGATCGAACCCCACCCCCCTCCCCCCGACCTTGCAAATGACTGTGCCAACAGTGACATCAGTATTTGGACTGAACTCCTAAAGAAACTGAAATAAGATTGGGTCATACTAAAGCTTTATTCAATTAGGCAATCCCATTAGAAGATTAATTTTTAAAAGAGGCCAGATGAAACTGGTTTCATACGATGAGTTTCAGAGGGCAGTGCTCCCCTTTTAAAACTTGCAGGTGTGTCCTATGTGATGTTGAAGATCATTAAAGTAATTATGGATGTGTGTTCACTGCCATATGAAGCAAGTCTACCTCATTAATAATGCGGGCCTTGATTTTCCAAACATGCGTTTATGTGCGCCAAATTCTGTGAGTCATTTGTTTTCTGAGTTGAATATATATTTCATTCTTACACATGGCTTTTCTGCAGCCTCCAGCCCTTTGGCTGCTTTGTCTTGACATCAAAGCTCACAGAACTGGTTAGGTGGGTTTGTTTTGTTTTTTTTTTTTTTTTAAGATGAGATAGTAAGAAGTCTTCTTTGGAATGCTGAAGGCACATTGACAACTTAGGGAGCTAAAAGCTGATGAAGAAGCTCTAGAAAGGAGTTAAAAAATTCTGCTTCTGAGAAAATAGATATGAGGAAGTCACATTTTGAAAAATGGTGAAGTATTTTTGTTTTGTCCCATAATATCTTTTTTTCTTTGCTTTCAAACTTGAACCTTGAACTCAAAGGCTACAAGGAAGGGTAGGGTGGGTTCCATCTGGAACTCTTTGGATTGAGGGCCTGACAGGTACGTCCTGGTCAGGCCCAAAGAGAAAAAGAGGAGCCTATCCTTGTGGGAAGAAGGAGGTAACAGAGGCAGAGGGAACCAATGGTGATACAGAATGTGTCTGAGGGACTCTGTCTAGGCCAGAGTGTTGAATGTAGAGATATTTTAGGTAGGGTGAGAGCAGAGGTGAAGGAAGAGCAGTCTTCCTTCTTGCCAGGAGGAAATCTCACAGAGTTATTCTTCCCACAACAATGTGGGCAACTGCAGGGTCAGGTAAGTGGAGTGTGGGTGGTAGGTGAAGGGGAAGGGTATAAGCATGGTTGGGGCAAAGTGACTCTAAGCAAGGGTAGGGTGGCTCAGCTGGACAGGAGGTAGAATGGAAGTTGAAGATTAGACCTCATCAGACCCAGCTGAGAAAGACTGATGGTTTCTCAGGCCCAGGTTTGAAGAGTAGATGCCAGGTAGGGGCTCCAGTGACAAGGAATGGGAAATAGAAGGCAAAAAGAATGGTGTGTTTGTATCGAGGACCCACCACCACTTCTGAGCTGCCATCTTGGAGAGGAGAAGGGGAAGTGGAGTAAACTTACAGTGCTCAGCCTTCTTCTCAGAAAGCCCAAGCTACTCAAAGACACTGTTTGTCTAATGGAGTTTACCAATTGGATTATATTTGCATCTTTCTCTCCTGGTGGGGTGCCCAAAAGGAATATCAAGAATCACAGGACGCAAATAAGCAGAGGGGTTTCTGTGTCCAAACGTGTGCAGAATGATACAGTTTGCAAGGCTGGCCCACACACATGGGGGCCTATGAATGTAATTCATAAACTGATGGGCAGGTTGGGCTCAGTGACCTTAGAACAAAAACCTCACCGATGAACCTTCAAACACTCGGATAACACTCAGAGGACTGCACAGATCATGAAGCTGTTTCCTATGAGGAGAGTACCTCTCTTTTATAATACCTGCCCCAAGAGTCAGAACAATAGGATGGCCAAAATCTGACCACGTAGTTTTGGTTTGTTCATTTTCAATTTGTTCTTCGATGCAGCATAGGAGAGCAACATTCCTAGTTGTTTTTTTTTTTTTGTTTTTTGTTTTGCTTTTTTATTTTTTAGGAAACTATCATTTCTCCCTTCTTTCACGTTATTTTTATGAATCTTATCATCTTCACTGTCAAGTCTGAGGTCAAAAGTATAGTCCTCCACCGATGGATGTCAGACGATATTAGTCTTGTGGGAGACCACTAATGAATTTATGCTGCTCAAACATTACACCCTCTCTTTTCCCCTGTGAAAGACACAGGACCTGGAGCAGGCAGTTTGTAGAGCCTGAAGTAATCCAGTGTTAACTAAATGCTGCTAATTGAACACATAAAAAAGGCCCAGATAAGAAAGAAAAATCAGCCGTGTTGAAAAATGCCCCTTTGAAAACCCAAGAGTGAAAGACTCACTATTTGTCATGGGACCTGGTAGCAGTGGGAATATACATATTTTGAATAACAAATTATGTTGCTGATGAAGGTAATAGGATATACAGTAAATAACACATGTTGTTGAGCCTGTGATCTTAAATTAGGGTGAGGGGGTTATGAAAAAGGTGGAAAAAAATCCTTCAGATAGAGTTGGACTGAAACACTCATTTTGTGTGTAAGTAAATCCTGTCTACAGAATCATCTTTCCTTCAGCAAAAGAACTGACTTCTTTCATGGTTCTGGGCAAGAATGAGTGAATTGAATTTTTGAGAAGGTAATTACTCTACAAGATGTTGTCAATAAAGCAAAAGGATCAAGTAAAATGTAGGAAAATTTGTCTCACGTGGAATGACTTTTATGTGCTAGTCCAGTGCTTGGCACACAGTACTTATTGAGCAAATGATTCAATCGTATTTCTTTATAGCATATAAGAAAGTAAGTTTTCTAAAACCAATATTTAACAGGCACATGATCTCAGGGCTACCTGACCGTAATTTCACCATAACTCTTTCCCAACATATCATGCCACCTCCTGATTATGCTGTTTAAGCACCTACTTTGGATGTGTCATAATTGGATAAAACCCTGCTGTTCTCATGGGGAGGTTTTTTCTGAGAAAGTCCCCGCTGGCCGGGAGGCAGTGCCTTCTGAAGGCTTTATCAACTCATTGCTTTCTTGTGAAACCTAAGCCCCGGCCACTGTGGGCCCATAGACTTGGCCTTCTATTAAAAGTGGTTGCCCCCACGTTTTGTATTAGATCCCATCCCCTTTGTTACTCAAGGACATTGCTGTGGAAACTTTCATCCCTTTCTTGTAACCTCCAGTTTTTCCTCTCTCTGGTAGCATACAATCATGTTATCATTTCTCCCATCTTTTGAAAACCTTCTCTTGATCTCATATCACTCTCCAGCCATCACTTCATTTTTAGGTTCCCTTTTTATGAAAATTCCTTGAAATAACTATTATACTCTCCATCTCATGTGTCACCCTTTACCTTGTAATCCTCTCTGATCACACTTCCAGCCCCTGGACCTCAGGACCACTGCTCTTGTCAGGGCCACCATGATCTGCCCTGCTAACATCAAGGGTCAGTCCTTGCCCTCAGCTTTTAGCAATGGAGATGGATTATTTTGTGCTCCTGGAGACCATTGGCTTGTGGACACCTTATTCTTGGTTTGTCTCCTACTTTGCTTGACTCTCTTTCTGAACCTTCTTTGCTGGGTCCTCTGATTGCCAGAACTTCTAAACGCTGGATGTCCTGGGGGTGTTTTCAGACCTCATTTCTGTTCTTTCTACGCTTGTTCTCTTTATGATCTCGTTCCTCTACACTGATGTCTCTCAAATTTCTATTTCCAACCCAGACTCTGCCTTGAATGCTGGTCTCCTGTATGCAGCTACCTATTCAGTAGCTCATAGGCACTTCAAACATCATCTGCCCCCAGCCTTCTGCTGTTGTTATCAATCTGGTCCAAATCACCATAGTTTCTTACCTAATTAATGCCAGTAGCTTCCCAACTAGTCTTTCTGTTTCTACTCCTGTCCCTCTACAGTCTATTCTTAAAGTAGTGTTGCCTGAAACTCACCTCTTGGTGGGTGTTGAGCCAGGACACAACCAAGTCAAGGAATAGGAAAAGCAAAGATTTTACTTGAAACAACTAAAGGAGAACACCGGAGATATTTCCCAAAGCTGTGTCTCCTCAAACAGCAAAATTGAGGAAATTTCAAGCTAAGGGTTCATGCATATTTATGAAGGGGCTTGTGCAATGGGGATTTCAGCATGGCATTGGGGCAAAGTCATCTTAAGGTGACAGAGTCCAGGTCGAAGTCATGAGGGCTGGCAAGGGTCAAGACATCATCAGTTCTCTGGATTTAGTTGTCCGGTATCTGAGTGCTTAAAGGGGTTTAGATCCTGCAAGATAACTCAAGAATGCCCTTCAGGTCAATCTTCACTTTTGAGCCAGCACTGGGAGATTTACCACTGATTTATTGCTCCTGATATGATTAGGCTATCTCCTGGGCTATCTGTTAGTGGCTATTTGTTCTTGCATTCTTTTGTTCCCTTAGAATCGTAATCTACTGGGGTCAATTCTTCTGCAATTTCAACATATCCCAGGAAGTTCTGCCAGAAATCTGCTTTGGGCAAGTAGTGCCTGTCAGGCATAGATGGTGAGATGGCTGGGGGCCTAAAATGACTTTTCCTTTGGTGGGGGAGCTATGCCTGTCTTTCTTTTTCAGGGGACCCCCAACTATTTCTGCTTACCATAGTAGTCAGAGTGATTCTTTTTATGCATATAGCTTATATCTTGGCTGTGGCTGACACCCCAACTTTTCTTCGTCTCGAAGTAAAACTCCCAGTTTGACGCTGCTGCCAAGGCCCTGTCCCCCTCCCTGGGTCACTTCTCTCCGGCCACACTGGCTTCCTTGCTGTTTCTCACCAGGCAGATCCGTTCCTGCCTCAACACCCTTGCACCCTTGCACCTCACAATTCCCTTCTCCTCATGGAATGATCTTTTTTCAGATCCACAGAACTGAGCTCCCTAAGTTGTCTGCTTAGATGTTACTTCGTGTGTGAAGCCTCCACCCACTGCCTCCATTTCCCCGGTGGTATGGTCTAAGTCCCTTCCCAGCTTTATTTCCCTCCTTAGCCCCTCTAACATTTGTCAAAAAGAAAACCGGGCCCAAAATGGAGTCACTTATGCTAGGCCAAGTCACCAAACTGGGACTTAATATCTAACCCAATTGTAGTTTCAACCATCCCCAGAAACGAAGCCTTAACAGGTCACTTAAGGAATTTAGGGTCAGCAACAGTGAGGTAATCAGTTGTGTGGTCCTCTTCATCACCCAGCAGGAGATGAGATAATCTTCTCAATAAGAACTCCATTCCTCTTAGGGAGAAAGTGACCTTGCCTAAAGCAATCCTTTCTCTTCTTTTGTTAATAACTTCCTTGCCCCACCCTCCTTCCTATAAAAACCTTCTGCTTAGTACAACACCTTACAGCTCCTTTCTATTTGCTGGATGGGATGCTTAATGTATGAATGGCTTAATAAAGTCCATTAGATCTTCAAATACACTCAAATTCAGAGGCATTTTGTTAACACCTTCAAGCGTGTATATAAGACTACATATTTGTATATCCTCTCTGCCTTAACCTTCTAGTGTGATAACTCCTTGAGGTCAGAGATTTCTGTTTTCTCCATGACTGTATTTGTAGGCCCCAGAAGAATGTCCTGCAAATGTAGCTGATCAATAAATTGTATCTATCTATCTATCTATCTATGAGAGAGAGAGAACCTGTGTGCGAGCAGGAGAGAGGGGTAAAGGGGAAGAAAGAGAGAATGTTAAGCAGGTTCCCTGCTCAGCGCCCATCTCAGTGTGTAGCCAGACAAGGGGCTCGAATCCCAAACCGGCTCCATGCTCAGTGTGGCTCCATGCTCAGTGCGGAGCGTGACAGGAGGATTGATCCCACGACCCTGGGATCGTGCCAAGTGAGACATTCAACCAACTGAGGCACGCATGTGCCCCAAGTAAATATTTATTGAATTACAAGAACAAATCAGGCTACGTCTAGTAGTACGTGGCCAGCCAAATTGTAATAAATATTTGGAATCAAGAATTAATCTGGTTGCCTTTTAAGAATGGCTTTTCAGGAGTCACTTGCTTTTCTTCAGTTTTTTATACTAATGATTAATGAAGTTACAATTCTAAATCATGCTGTAAATACCATTCTATAAATTATGATAATTTTAGTAAATCTGTGTGATAGTAAATACTAATACAGGCATAGTTTTCATCTGAAGCACTGATTATGATAATCGAAATTCCATTTGTACATTTTCTTGTGTTGTAACAAATTAAATAGAATATTTAAAATGTTATTTTTTATAATAATGTATATTATGCATAATGAAATATTTATAACTTTTTATTTTTATAATTTTTTATTTTTTATTTTATTAAAACACTTTTTTTTAATATGAAATTTATTGTCAAATTGGTTTCCATACAACACCCGGTGCTCATCCCAACAGGTGCCCTCCTCAATGCCCATCACCCACCCTCTCTCCCTCCCATCACCCATCAACCCTCAGTTTATTTTCAGTTTTTAAAACTCTCTTATGGTTTGGCTCCCTCCCTCTCTAACTTTTTTTTTCCTCCCCCTCCCCCATGGTCTTCTGTTAAGTTTCTCAGGATCCACATAAGAGTGGAAACGTATGGTATCTGTCTTTCTCTGTATGACTTATTTCACTTAGCATAACACTCCATCCACATTGCTACGAAAGGCCATATTTCATTCTTTCTCATTGCCAAGTAGTATTCCATTGTGTATATAAACCACAATTTCTTTATCCATTCATCAGTTGACAGACATTTAGGCTCTTTCCATAATTTGGCTATTGTTGAAAGTGCTGCTATAAACATTGGGCTACAAGTGCCCCTATGCATCAGCACTCTTGTATCCCTTGGGTCAATTCCTAGCAGTGCTATTGCTGGGTCATAGGATAGATCTATTTTTAATTTTTTGAGGAACCTCCGCACTGTTTTCCAGAGTGGCTGTACCAGTTTGCATTCCCACCAACAGTGCAAGAGGGTTCCCGTTTCTCCACATCCTCTCCAGCATCGATAGTCTCCTGATTTGTTCATTTTAGCGACTCTGACTGGCGTGAGGTGATATCTCAATGTGGTTTTGATTTGTATTTCTCTGATGAGGAGTGATGTTGAGCATCTTTTCTTGTGCCTGTTGGCCATCTGGATGTCTTCTTTAGAGAAGTGTCTATCATGTTTTCTGCCCATTTCTACACTGGATTATTTGTTTTTCGGGTGTGGAGTTTGGTGAGTTCTTTATAGATTTTGGAAATTAGCCCTTTGTCCAATAATGTCATTTGCAAATATCTTTTCCCATTCTGTTGGTTGCCTTTTAGTTTTGTTGTTTCCTTTGCAGTGCAGAAGCTTTTTAATATCTTGATGAGGTCCCAATAGTTCACTTTTGCTTTTAATTCCCTTGCCTTTGGGGATGTGTCAAGTAAGAAATTGCTGCGGCTGAGGTCAGAGAGGTTTTTTCCTGCTTTCTCCTCTAGGGTTTTGATGGTTCCCTGTCTCACATTCATGTCCTTTATCCATTTTGAGTTTATTTTTGTGAATGGTGTAAGGAAGTGGTCTAGTTTCATTCTTCTGCATGTTGCTGTCCAGTTCTCCCAGCACCATTTGTTAAAGAGACTGTCTTTTTTCCATTGGATATTCTTTCCTGCTTTGTCAAAGAGTAGTTGGCCATACTTTTGTGGGTTCAATTCTGGAGTCTCTATTCTATCCCATTGGTCTATGTGTCTGTTTTTGTGCCAATACCATGCTGTCTTGATGATTATAGCTTTGTAGTAGAGGCTAAAGTCTGGAATTGTGATGCTTCCTGCTTTGGTCTTCTTCAATATTACTTTGGCTATTCCGGGTCTTTTGTGGTTCCATACAAATTTTAGGATTGCTTGTTCTAGCTTTGAGAATGCTGGTACAATTTTGATTGGGATTGCATTGAATGTGTAGATAGCTTTGGGTAGTATTGACATTTTAACAATATTTATTCTTCCAACCCATGAGCATGGAATGTTTTTCCATTTCTTTGTATCTTCTTCAATTTCCTTCATAAGCTTTCTAGAGTTTTCAGCATACAGATCTTTTACATCTCTGGTTAGGTTTATTCCTAGGTATTCTATGATTCTTGGTGCAATTGTGAATGGGGTCAGTTTCTTTATTTGTCTTTCTGTTGCTTCATTATTAGTGTATAAGAATGCAAATGATTTCTGTATATTAATTTTGTATCCTGCAACTTTGCTGAATTCATGTATCAGTTCTAGCAGACTTTTGGTGGAGTCTGTCGGATTTTCCATGTATAATATCATGTCATCTGCAAAAAGTGAAAGCTTGACTTCATCTTTGCCAATTTTGACGCCTTTGATTTCCTTTTGTTGTCTGATTGCTGATGCTAGCACTTCCAACACTATGTTAAACAACAGTGGTGAGAGTGGACATCCCTGTCGTGTTCCTGATCTCAGGGGGAATGCTCTCAGTTTTCCCCATTGAGGATGATATTAGCTGTGGGCTTTTCATAAATGGCTTTTATGATGTTTAAATATGTTCCTTCTATCCCGACTTTCTCAAGTGTTTTTGTTAAATTAATTAATTTACATAAAATTAAATAGAATATTTAAAATGTTATTTTTCTATAATAATGTATATTATGCATAATGAAGTATTTATAACTTTTTATTTTTTATACATTTTTTTTTAGAAAAATTCTCTTTAGGAAACAAATGCAGCAGTCTTGAGGGCCGCAGAAGCCAGAGAATAGACAAGCTAACATCGCCCTCTAGTGGAAAACATGAAACATGCGACATTGGAATCTGACACTGTTAGATGAAAGATTCCATTATTTTAGTCCAGGCAATGCCTAGGGCTTGGATGTTTCCATTTTATCATCTGTTTTTATAGTGTTGAGCTAAAAATGTTTATTTAATATTTAAAACGCAAGTTATTATATAAAAGACTTGAATAAGTAATAGACAAAAACAATATATGACCAAATCAACTTTTAAAAAAGGTGTTCACATTTTATTATCAATTAGCAATAAAAAAAATTAAGGGTGGTACACTTTTTTCATCTAT
>NW_024412400.1:55631367-55718578 GCF_014898765.1 Herpailurus yagouaroundi
AAATCAGTAAAAAGTTTGAGAAGAAAGTGAAGGTGTGAGCAAAGAAGCATTTACATTGTTGGTTGGAGCATAATTTAATACTAAGTTCTTAACCTGGGGTCAGTTGAGGGGCAGGGAAGTTTCCCTAAAATTGCATGCAAATTTCGGTGTGTATTTGTCTTTTTTTTTCTGAAGAGAGGTGAAAGTTCCATCAGATTCTCAAAGGGACCCATGCTCTCAAATGTTAAAAACAAATGCTTAGTTGATTTCTTTTTTTTTTTTTTCTTTTTTTTTTTCAACATTTATTTATATTTGGGACAGAGAGAGACAGAGCATGAACGGGGGAGGGGCAGAGAGAGAGGGAGACACAGAATCAGAAACAGGCTCCAGGCTCTGAGCCATCAGCCCAGAGCCCGACGCGGGGCTCGAACTCACGGACCGCGAGATCGTGACCTGGCTGAAGTCAGACGCTTAACCAACTGCGCCACCCAGGCACCCCTGCTTAGTTGATTTCTGAGAGTCAAATTGGCAATTTGTACCCTCCCAGAAATGTCGAGGGTAAGTGAATTTCAGCATTGTTTTGAATGCTTAACAAGTACAAACCACCTAAATGTTCAACAATAGAGGAATTTCAAATAAATCATATTCCAGCCCTAGGATGGAGTCGCTGTGGCTGTTAGCAATGGTGGTGTGGAATTAATGACTCCTTCACTTGCAAATTACGTTGGTAAAGGAGCTAGTAAGGGAGGCTGGGTAGGGAAGCAACAATTCCTGAACCTGATTTTTAATGTTTTTCTTAAACTGCAAGTTACCAGAGTTTTTCCAGTACAATGGTGCCATTGAAAGCCTTGATTAGGTCTGTCCATCTTTCCATGTGATACTGTGTTTTAGGCACAAACCTGCCCTCTCCGTCCTTCACAGGAGTGGGGGATGGAGAGGGGGCGCACTATAGTATTGTGAGAACACAGCATTACTTGTGGAGATAAAATTCCTACCCTGGAGGAATCCTGACTTCAGAACACAATGAATGCAGCTGTTACAACTGATGAAACAGCTACTGATAGGGCAGGAGCTTCAAGATACAAGGTAAAGAGAAAAAAAAAAAAAAAAGCCAGGTGCAGGACAGTCCACAGCACTATCTTTGGTGTGAGTTTACAGGCGTCTTTGTTTCTAATTGTGGACACTAAAAACCTTGGCAGCCAGGGTTTCCTCTGGGGAGCGGAAGTGGGTAGCTGGGAGGCACAGAGGGAAGACTCCTTTATTATTACTGCAGACCTTTTGTGCATGCAGCTCTTCCCCGTTAAAAAAAATTGTGTCTGGATCACTTCTTCAAGTAACAGACCCAGAAAACTGCAATAAGAAAAACCTACCTGAAGAAAATTTTGTCATAACAAAAATACTTCCCAGGCTCAGAGTTTTGGCTCCTTTGTTTTGAGCAACATCAAAATGTTCATGTATTTAGGTGAAGTTCTTTGTTAGGCTTTTGGTCAAGTTGTGTCCTGTTTTTTATTTCCTATTACAGGGTTTCTGAAATCTCACCTTGTCAATGGAGTGACTGTTAGCTGAAGTATTAATTGCAATAGATGAAAGTGAAAAATAAATTCAGGACATTAATTGTGGCGTTTCTATTAAAAAAATAAAGGATAGAATTCTAGAAAGATCTGCCATTCTGTAGGAAGGTCAGATCCTTTCTGTTCTGTATATCATGTTACACATTCATGCCCAGCACAGACGGCTTGCATTGTGAAAAGGCTGACAACCAGAGTTATAATTAGGTCCTGCTTATTTCCTTTGGAGTTTATGGTCCAGAAAGTTCATGGAAATGATGAGAGCCTTATAACCTTCTGTTCTGGGTTGAATTGTACAACTTCCCCCCCACCCAACTCATATGTTGAGGTCCTAAGTGTCCTTGTAGATGTAATTAAAGATGAAGTCATACTGGAATCGTGTGGGCTCTAGTCCAGTGTTACTGTGTCCTTGTAAAACGGGAAAACTGGACACAGACATGCACACAGAAAGAACACCATGTGAAGGCAGAGACTGGGGTGATGATCCTGCAAGCCAAGGGATGCCAAAAATTGCCAGCAAAACATCAGAAGCTGGGGAAGAGACCTGGAACAGATTCTTTCTCACACCCTCAGAAGGAACCAGTTCTGCTGGTACTTTGGACTTCGAGCCTTCCAGAACTGTGAGATGGCAAGTTTCTGTTTAAGCTATTTGTTTGTGCTGCTTGGTTGGAGCACCCCTAGCCAATGAATATACTTTCCAATCCAAATGGAATCAAACAGTGAAATAAACCTGGAGAAGAGAAGGCAGACCATTCAAGAGTGGCCAGAGCATCCCCTCATTTTAAAAATGTGTAACTTTTTTAATGGTACAGAAGACTCGGTGCAAATAGTGAATCGGGTTCTAGAGAGAATCTGATTCCCAAAGCATCAGGAGCTTCCCAAGTGTTAAGTGACCCAGCAGTAGCCACGCCCTCCAGCCCTGGGCGCAGGGCGCTGTACTTCCAGTATCAGTAATCCTCCCACCAACGCCCACAGTTTATATAATTCTATTTTACAGACCAGGAAATGGAACCCCAGAGGAATAAGTGATGATTCTAAGGTGCAGAGGCAGGAAGTCATTGGAGTTCAAGAATTGGACACAGGTTTGATAGATACCGTCAGATTCAGAATTGTTAGCCTGTAAATTCATCAACTTGATTTCGAGATGCTTATTCCAACTCTTTTTTTTAAGTGTGCAGGGTTTTCCTACTGTTTTAGATAAAATGTGGGGTGGTAAGGATGGCACGGGGGACAGGTTGAATGGTGGGTTAGTGTCTAGAACATTGACAAAGAAAATATTGACTCTGTGAATGTGAGTGTGTGTACCCAGTGGATGGTGGCAGCCTGAACTTACAGTAACAGGGAGAGGCACCTCTAATAAAACTGAAGTTTTGTTTTGTTTTTGTTTTTGTTAGACTAAAGAATATAGTCACAACTCTATAATCTTAGTTTTTCATCATTTTAAGGATGGAAGGAAGGTTCTACTTGAGGGCATCCTCAGTGACATCTGGTGATTTTGTAACCTGAAGTCAGTTCATCAGATCAAGCGGACTCTCCTGGATGAGAAATATTATTTTCTTCTCCATTCACTTGTACAAAATCTGTGGATTACTTGAAACTTCTAAAAATTTTATGGTAGCAAGCAAATTGAAACCTTACACTTTCCCACAAAATTCTCACATAATGTTAACATTTATAATTTAATCAGATCCATCTATGACATTTGACTATATGAAAATGATATATAAATTATAATACTTAGTGAATGTTTGAGGAGTAGAATAAATAGTTCTTCATCTGGGCACATCTGTCCCCCTCCACAAGATAAGAGAAAACTTGCTTTCCATTTTTTTTTTTAACATATGCTGTATTTTAAGGTAGAATTTCATTTAAATGCAAAAGATTGTTATTTTAAATATGAAATGAAATCTCATTTACTTTCATCTTCTGTTATACTTCCTAATTTAATTTGGTAATCTATTGGTAACTTTCTCTTATTTGTGGATAGTTAGTAAGGTTAAAAACAAAAGAAACATAGATTCATTTAAAGTTTTTTCACTTCTACATACATTGAAGTCTAGCAACTTTGTATAACACCCCGTAACAGTGGAATATTTACTCACAAGCTTTCTCACATATTTTGAGAGATTTCTTAAGTGTTTTTGCCCCCAAAACATAACTTCTGGGCATTATTTTTTCTTTGTTTTTATTATATAACAGCTTATGTGAATAAAAATGAGATGCCATTTCTCTGGGGAGCAGAGGGTTTCTTTATATCACTTTAACAATAGCATTTCTTGCCCTGTTTCTTTTTTTTTTTTCTCCAGGTGTGCAATTTCCAATTTACTAATACAAGTTCTCTGATGAACTGTCTAGGGGCCCATAACCCTGTCCTATCTTCAGCCTGCTCAGCTAGTTATTGGCCTTGCAGCATGACAAAGTGTTTTAAACAAACCTCCTCTGTTCACCCGGGCTCGCTTTAAAAGAGCTCTGAAACCGATCCAGGCCCAGATGGCCGGGTTTCACCAGCCTTCCCAGCCCGCTGTAACTTCCACCCCTGCCGCCATATTCCACGGTGAGATAGATGGAGCGGAAAATAATATTAATCTTCAAGAGGAGGATGCATGCCTTATTGATCTCAGAACCTATCATTTAAAAACGATTTACCACCACAAACTGGGCGCCATTTTAGAGAAACATGAAACAAAACAGAAGAAATCTGTTTTCCAATGATTCAACCAGCTGGTTCCAGCAAAGGCACTGTATTGAGCTATCAGTTTGCTTGTGTTTTAGAAACACCATTAAACCATGCTTTGTCTGAAAACAGGAAAAAAACAGAAGACCAGTGTCAAGATCCTTTTCTCTTTAGATGGTTGGCATTTATTGCCTAATTCCCAGTTTTCTTTACTAAAGCAGGTTACTATTATTGAATTGTGTGCTTCAATAAAAATAGAAACCGGGATAGAAATGATTAAGTTAACTGTATGAACTATTTCTTAATTTCCTACTGATAAAAGCTATGCCCAGCAACCTTGAACATGAGCACAGGTTTTGGTAAAGTAACTCAAAAAACCGTTCAGGGACAAAGTGGATATATGTCCAGTATCTTTGCAATGAGAAGTTTCAGTCTCTGCAAGACAGAAACCACCATGGAGTTGTAGGGGCTGAGGGCAGGCCACCATAAGATGGGCCACTCTGGAATAAAGATTATTTTGAGCTGAAGACAATCACAATCCTGTGGGCTCAAGAGACACTTTTGCCCCTTTTTTCTCTACATAGAAGAATGTTGTTTCTTTGTTTCTTTCTTTCCTTTTTTTTTTTTTTTTTTTTTTTTGAGACCAAGGTGGAGAGAGCCCATGTGAGCAGGGGATGGGCAGAGGGGAGGGAGAGAGAATCCCAAGTAGGCTCCACACCCAGTGTGAAGTGTGAGGTGGGGCTTGATCTTACAATCCTGAAATAATGACATGAGCAGAAATCAGGAGTCAGATGCTTAACTGACTGAGCCACCCATTACAAAGAAGAATCTAAATTTGGGTCTTTCCCAGAATAAAGGTAATCAGCAGAGATAAATTTCATCTGAGTGACACATCTATATGGCAAGACAAACATTCTAATTACCAAACATCTGCTTCTCTTACCGCCCTATGAAGTGCCTTCCTTTCCTCTGAAATTCCAGACCCCTGCCCCTGTCTCTTTAGTTCAGCATGACATCTATACCTCATTTTGTCTGACTGTCTTTGGAATTTCCATGTCTGTGTGGATTCCCTGTATGTACACCATTACATTTGATTTTTACCTGTTAATCTGTCTCATGTCCATTTGATTCTTAGTCCACCTAGAGGGACCCTTGAAGGGGACAGGAACTCCTGCTCCTGGACAGAGTTAAGAAAGAAGAATCTATCATCTCATTTTTGTTTTCTGTTGGTAGAGGTTATCACATCATTAATAATATTTATTACCAAGTTCAGTCCACAAAAGTATTATGTGGAGTACAGGAATATTAGGAATTAGGAATATGCTAGGAGTTTTATAGAATTTGTAGTGTTTTTTTTTCCAAGAAGATAGATAACTGAGCCACATGGGGTTTAGGCATACTGTCTATTCTTTTGACTACAAATGGAGTATGTACCCATTAAGAGGTTTAAGAAGGGTTTTATTAACCATGCTTTTTCTTTCTTTATAGCCTCCTAAAGCATTATTATAACAAGGGTATTTTATCACAGTTCCTACTTGTCCCTGGGAGTCTACCGTCCACAGTCTTCACTGGGCGGCTTGTGAGTATCCTGCATGGTGACGGTGAGGCTGCACTGAAGAGTCATTCAGATATGGACTGGGCAAAGTCTCAAGGTACCTTGTGTATGAGTCTTGCCAAAAGGTCAGTGGGCAGGCTGTTTTATAGGTGAACTCTAGAAGGAAGCAGCAGGACCACAGATCTCATTGGTGAGACTTAAAAAGAGACCTTGAATTAGAGGATGGATGCTCATATACCTGCAAGACCAAAACGCATCCTCATCTAAGATCTTGGAAGGTAAGAGACATAACCGTCTCTTTGGTTGAGGTAGAAGATACTCAAGACCATGACTCTCCTGATTTGGGGCAGGAGGAGAACCCAGGAGATGAGAATTCTTCCTGTGGGAAGGAAGGTATTTGGAATGAAGAGGCTTAAAGAAGCGTCTGCACCAACTCAATGGTAACATCTCCCCTCCCTTGTTCCGATGGCTTTCTGAGGTGTCTGGACAGGCTTGTAATGACTGGTGAGCTAGTCCTGGGCCACCAAATGGTGGTAAAGGGGAGGGGAGACCTGTCCATCCACCCCCTCCGAGCCTCCAGGGAGGAGAGGGCTGTAACCTTTCCAGGGGATTATGTCAGAGTTTTGTAGGGGTGGCTGGAGGAATTATAACAAGCAAGGAAAACCCACCCTAAAGCCGTAGCAGGTACTATCAGACTGTCCCTTGGTGCGGAGAGAGACTGGAGAGGACTATGGGAGATGTCACCAACAACTAATTTCCTAGTAGCCCTGCTGACATCTAGAGGGGCAGGGGGCAGTGAGAAGTCCTATGTGACCTTAGTAAGGGAGGAAGGTGGGGGACAGTGTCAAAGAGAGACTGTGAGTGTGCCCAACCGTAGTCTTTCTTGAATCTTTAGAAAGATCAAAACTTCATCTGCTCCTAATGATCAAACTCTGTTAGTTGTTTTATGAATGGAAACAAAGGATTCTTAAATAAAGGAAATGGTGGTGAATGTGCTTTTTAAATTTAAATATTACTTTAATCTCTTCTCACAAACTAGGCTGTAGTCATGTAGGCCTTTTGTCAATTCCTAGACCCTTCCAGCCCCAAGGTTTTGAGGCTCAGAACACTTGCCCTACTGGAACACTCTTTCCCCCACTTTGTACAACTGGCTCTTTTTCATCTAATATGATGATATAAATGGCATATCTTCAGAGAGTATCTCCTTAGCTACCTTATCTGATTAAACTCTTTGCCTCTGTGGTAGTCCTCCTGTTCATCTCCTTTCCAGCATTTCTCAAAATCTGTAAGTCTTGTATCCATGTATTGCTTTTCTTGCTTCCTGTCTTATTCCGTTGGAATGTAATATTCATGAGGGCAAGGATCTTGTCTGTCTTATTTAACTTTTGTCTTTACTAAGCACAGTGCTTAGCAGGTGGAAAAAGAAACATTGTTACTTGACAGCCAAATGTAAGTCTGGTACACTTATATATTTATTTGTGTTATAAATGTCAGCAGGCAATTCTTCAAAATGTAGTATCTCAGTGGTTTCAAGAAACCCACTTCCTACCTGAATAGACATTTTTCTAAAGAAGACCTACAGAGAGCCAACAGATAAACAAAAAGATGCTCAACATCGCTAGTCATCAGGGAAACACAAATCAAAACCACAATGAGAAATTACGTTATACCTGTCAGAATGGCAGATGGCAAAATCAAAAAGACAAGAAATAACAAGTGTTGGCAAGGATTTGGAGAAAAAGGAACCCTTGTACACTATTGGTAGGAATATAAATTGGTGTAGCCACTGTGGAAAACACTATGGAGGTTTCTTAAAAAATTAAAAATAGAAATACTTTTTAATTATCCAGTAATTTTACTACTGGGTATTTACCCAAAGAAAATGAAAACATTAATTCAAAAAAATATGTGCTCCCTTATGTTTATTGCAGCATTATTTACAATAGCCCAGATATGGAAGCAACCGGAGTTGCTTTATCGATAGATAGAGAAGATGTGATATAATCTTTATCGATAGATAAAGAAGATGTGATATAAATGTATGATGGAATATTACTCAGCCAAACAAAAGGATGAGATCTTGCCATTTGTGACAACATGGATGGACCTAGGGGGCATTACATTAAGTGAAATAAGTCAGACTGAGAAAGACGAATGCCATATGGTTTTACTCATATGTGGAATCTAAAAAACAAATGAATAAGCAAACAAATGAAAAACAGAATCAGACCTATAAATACAGAGAACAAATTGATGGTTGCCAGAGGGAAGTGATGTGTGAGGATAGGCAAAATGAGTGAAGGGGAGTGGGAAATATAGGCTCCCAGTTATGGAATGAGTAAGTCACAGGAATAAAAGGCACAGCATAGGGAATATAGTCAATGATGTTGTAATAGCGTCCTATGGTGATAGATGGTAGCTACCATAAATATGGTGAGTAGAGCACAATGTATAAACATGTTAAATCACTATGTTGAACACCTGAAACTAACATAACATTGTGTGTCAACCATACAGAAAAAAAAAAAGCACCCCACCTCTTAATACAAAATTGTTAGATTCTGCAGTCATTCTTCTGGTGCACTTCCTTGCCAAATGCATGAATCAATTATGAAGAAAACTCTCATTCATGTCCAGACATTTTTTCATTGCCCTTCTTGACTATTTGCTAATGATTTTAAAGAGATGTTGCATTGTAGGGTAATTCAACCAACAAAAGGAGGTAATATGTTCTAACATCTGTTACCCCAGTGATTATTTGCACTGATCTCTTGATTTGGCTGGATGGGAGGATAGCTGCTCCCTCAGTAAAGGGGCAACTTTCACAGGCGAAGGAAGCTTCTTCTTGGTTATAGGAAGTGCTTCCCTAATATTTTGCCTGGTGATGTTTCAAAAATCTAATGGCCGACTTTGTGGAAGACAGTTTCTTGTGCTTCTGCTTGTTTCACACGAGGTTTTGTTCCCAGCTATTTTCTCAAATAGTCTTGGAAGGTAGTGATGGCGTCTATCTTAGGGGAGAAGGCAGATTTGTCTGCTCTTCAGGATAATAAAGATAATTTCTCCCCTCTGGAACAAAGGGGCAGGTTTGCTAGCAGTCTCCTTTAAACTCTGGGATTTGCAGAGGTGTGGGGCTCCTAAGCTGAGATCCAAACCCATTGTGTTGGCCACTGGACCTTGACCTGTAGCACTTGCAGGGTGGTAAGGACAACTGATATGAACGTGCACATCATGCTCCCTGCTGCATCGCAAGTAATAAAGTCCTTTAGCTTGGACCCACAAGGCGTATGTCTTATTATCTGGGAGCACCCAACCTGTACTTGTCCTGTCCCCCTGGGGAGAAAGCTTGGGAACTACAGTTCTCAGACTCCTTTACAGCTGGTTTCTGGTTAGATTCTTCTAATATGAGGGAGTCTTCTGCGATGAGAAGGGGGACGTAAGCAGAAGCCCTCTGACTTGGGCTCCAGCAGGAGTGCTGATGTGCAGGTGTGGGGGCCTGCAGGTGTCGTGGCAGTGGCAGCAGCAGCATCCAGTGCAAATGTCCTCCCACGGCTTGGAGCAGAGCTGCGTGGCCTTTTGGACATCCTGATGTGCTCAATACCTCCTTCCCCTCTGATCTCCTCTAGGCCTTCCAACGATGTTCATTTCTTTTCTGTTCTTTTTTTTTTTCTTTTAAGTTTATTTACTTATTTATTTTGAGAGAGAGCATGCACATAAGTGGGAGAGGGGCAGAGAGAGAGAGAGAGAGAGAGTCCCAAGTAGGCTCTGCACTGACAGTGGATCAATGTGGGGCTCGAACCCACGAACCGTGAGATCATGACCTCAGCCAAAGTCTGATGCTTAACCAACTGAGCCACCTAGATGCCCCATTTCTTTTGTGTTTTAAGAATGCGTTCTATTTTTTCTGCCTGAACCCTGACTGCTTCATGCACACCCCCACCCTACCCCGCCCATTTAAGGCTCTTCTGGCAAGGTCTTGTAGAGGACAGCAGAAATACCAAGGGCTGGAGGTTCAATAGCTTTTTTGAAACTAAGATGGGTGGATCTGAGGGGAAGGTTTTGGCCAGACTTAGCTTTCCAGTCTCAGGAAGAGATGCTGGAACACAGAGAATGTTGGGGAGTTGCTCCAAAGAACCAGGGCCACACAAATGTACCAATTAGATTAGAGAAGCAGAATGGAAGAGGAGCTTCGGAATGTGGCTGCAGGCCTTTTAAGAAAAAGCAGCCTGGGGCGTCTGGGTGGCTCAGTTGGTTAAGTGTCCGACTTCAGCTCAGGTCATGATCTCACTGTCTGTGAGTTCCAGCCCCACGTCGGGCTCTGTGCTGACAGCTCAGAGCCTGGAGGCTGCTTCAGGTTCTGTGTCTCCCTCTCTCTCTGCCCCTTCCCTGCTCACGCTCTGTCCCTCAAAAATAAAAAAAAAGAAAAAAAAAAAGAAAAAAAGCAGCCTTATCTGCTAATAAAATGTGGGCCAATGACCAGTTCTTAATTATCTTCCCCTCCTTATAGGAGGAAAAAGTGAGGGGAATGTACGGGAGAACCCAGAGTGCTTGGGGAACTGGACACGTCTGCTGCTCAGTGAGCAGTGGCAGAAACTGGGGAGTCAGGAGAGGCGGTCCTTGTTCCACAACAAAAAAACTCAACTCACTCTGTCAGCCAAGCAGGAATGAGGAGAAGCCCATAGTTTGTAACTGAGACACTCACCTGAGTACGATGAGATGTGTATTTCATTTGCTTTCCCTTCTATTACCAGCACAAAAGCTGGTGTGCTTCTCGTGCGGCTGAGTTCCTGCCAATGAGATCCCAAATCTAGTACAACCTGGGGACGCTTCGTGTTTGTCCGTTCCGAAACTCACTGGAAGCTTTCGGGAAGAAATCTTGATTTGAAAAGGTTAAGAGTTGATGAACACTTGGATTTGACCTCAGACAAAAACCCTTTAAATCCTACTGGATTTATACATACAACCAGAGAGGTCTTGATGAAAGTTTGTGCCCTGGGAATGGTCAAGTTGAGTGTGGCTTGAAGCACTGTCTCTCCTAGATTATGTGACTCACTATGTAACTGTTGACATTTCTCCCGGGATTTCACAGCTGATCATGGAGCTGACACACTAGTTTCTTCAATAAGACTAATGATGTTTTCCAGTGCAGCCAGCTCCTGTGTTTTGTCTGCTATGTGCATGCTGATGCCATCAAAGGAAAAGTCCCATTTCTTTTTTTGGAAACTGGAAAGGTTGTCAGCAGTTTCAAAATGATGCAGTGTTTCTCAGCCAAGCAAAACTTGGCCTGAAAGAAAAATTGGGATACTCTGTGTACAGATGGGGTTTGTGGATGCTTGGCCCCACACGTGACTTTACTGCCTGCTGACATGTCAGAGTCACTCGCTGTTTTTGACACGGCCATGTGTTGGCAATCAATACCCTGTCAAGAATTCTGAAAGAAGTCGTGCTCACGGCTGTGAAGAGTGTTAAGTTCACAACTAGCATCTTTTCAAGAGGGTTTGTCAAGAAAATGGGAGCCAGATACAAAGTTCGGGCCGATTTCACAATTTACTGGTTTTCCAAAAGCATATTTTGAAACATGGGGTTGGATGGAAGTTTCCCTTTGTTGAGAGAAAAAGAAAGCAAACCTACTCTTAGAATAGTTTTGACATGGGATCTGCTCTTTCATGGCCTGACTTACCTGGCAGATATTTTTAGTCACATACTTGGGTAAATATTTTGATTCAAGGTTCTGCAATGACAATTGTGGGTGCTACTGGAAAATTACAAACTCTTTGGCCAAGCCGCTGCTGGAGTTGGCCAAATATGTATGTGAATTTTCCGATGCTAGATAAAGACGTCTGGCAATGGGGATGCTGAGGAGGTAGCATTGTATAGATTTCTGGTAATACAGTACAGTTTGTTTGACAGCTACTTTGTTTTGATAACCTTAAAATAGGAATTTGGATTTGCAATTCCTTCCTTGCTGACAAAGATAGCATCAGTGATTCAGACTTTGCAGAAGATACTATGATGGTTAATTTATGTCAATTTGACCGGACAATGGTGTACCCAATATTTGGCCAAACATCATTCTGGGTGTTTCTGTGAGGGTGTTTTCGGATGAGAGTAGCATTTAAATTGGCAGATTAAGTAAAACAGATTGCCCTCCCTGATGTGGGTGGGCCTTATTCAATCAGTTGAAGGACTGAATAGAGCAAAAATGCTGACTGTCCCTTCAGCAAGACAGAATTCTTCCTGTTTGACTGTCTTTGAACTGGGATATTGGCTTTTGCCTGCCTTTGAACTTGAATTGAAACATTGCTACTTCCTGGGTCTCAAACCTGCTAGCCTTTGAATTGGAACCACACCATTGGGCCTCCTGGGACATGCCAGTCTTTGCGATCATGTCAGCCAATTTCTTTCTTTCTTTCTTTCTCTTTCTTTCTTTCCTAATGTTTATTTACTTCTGAGAGAGAGAGAGAGAGAGATTGAGAGAGAGTGAGTGGGGCAGGGAGAGTGAGAGAGAGAGACTCCCAAGAAGGCTCTTCACTGTTAGCAGTAAGCCTGATGCAGGGCTTGAACTCACAAGCTATGAGATCATGACCTGAGCTGAAATCAAGAGTCGGCCGCTTAACTGACTGAGCCACCCAGGTGCCCCCGAGCCAATTTCTTATGATCTCTATCCCTATTGCTCTCTCAGTGTCTATATCCTTTTGGTTTTGTTTCTCTGGAGAACCTTGGCTAATATAGACGCCTTTATTGATGTGAGGATAAAAGAGATAATTTGACTTCTAGTCAGTTCACAGTCCTCGAGAATCCTGGTGTTGCTTGACACAATTATCTTAATTCGGCAAACCAAGTGATGGTAGTTTTGATTTCCTTTACTGCAGAGAAAATAGTGTAATATTAAGGGCTGACTCCCAATTCCTTTTAGAACTGTCTCTGTTGGGAAGCATACTTTAATAAATGTGTAACTGGGATTGGATTTTGTCACTACTCAGTTTTGCCCAGATGCTGAACTGGTGGCTTGCCCCTCCATACTTTGGCAAATCCTGGGCTTTTGAAAAATAAAGTATCTATATGACATGTTTTGGAGGTGGGGAGAGTTCAGGTAGATGTCCTGCTGGTGGGTGATCCATGGGTGGCGAGCCTCCCCCATCAGCATGAGAGGAGAGCTAACATAGCCCCTGGGGTGGTTACTGACCTGGCTGTGACTATCAACTGGAATGGCCATAGGTGGTGGTTGGGCATCCGCACGGCTTCCATTGGGCCCCCTGTAGACAGTGCTTTAGAGATCTGGCTGCCCTTGGTGGTGGCTTTGCCCCGCTCCCAACCCCATCCCCTTTGTGATTCATCCCTTCCCGCCTCCTGTCAGGTGATGTGCTAGTACAGGGCTTGTCCCTGTCGCCTCTTTACCCAGGCAACCCTCATTTAGTTCCCACGGAGATTTGAGGGAAAAATTGTCTCCTTCAGTTTTCTTTCTAATAAATGATTATAAATAAATTCCATGTCCTGATTCCCCGCAAGGCTTTCCTGCTTCTCACTTAACATTTTTTTTTTAACATTTATTCATTTTTGAGAGACAGAGAAAGACAGAACACCAGTGGGGGAGGGGCAGAGAGAGAGGGAGACCCAGGACTGGAAGAAGGCTCCAGGCTCTGAGCTGTCAGCACAGAGCCCGACATGGGGGTCCAACTCAGAAACCGTGACATCATGACCTGAGCCGAAGTCAGACGCTTGATAGACTGAGCCACCCGGGTACCTCTCCTGTTTCCCACTTAACAGCCCATTGCAGATTTAAAACAGGACTCAAAAAAGGTGAACCCAAAAACCCACCAAAAATTGAAACCCTCCATTGGATTTTTTGCTTTTTGTATGCCTGCCTTTATGATTCTAATTATTTTCACAGCAACTTGGCTGCCTGTTACAGACTGGGAAGAGTCAGTACAAAGAAGTGGTATAAAAATAACAGAAACAAGGTACAGAGATTATCACTGGGTAAAAGGGAAACCCCCTTAGGGCCTGGACATCAGTGGGTCTCAAAGCTTCAGAGAATGGCCACAACTGCTTTGTCTGATAGAAAGAAAAATTTAGAGTCAGTAAAATAGTACAACATTGCTTGATGTGACCTTTCTGCCTGCCCCTCTCAAAAATAAGATTCAGTCAAATCTATTAATGTCACAAAAGCTTGTGTGTGAGAAGGGCCTCAGACAGAGTCAGTGTTGGGTGAGATAAGGCAGAATATAAGGACATCTGAGCTCAGAAGTGAGGCCAGGCAGATGCCAGTTGGAGCAGGATTAACAGCAACCTTGAGAGAGAGCTTTGGATTTCACGAGCTGCAGAATTATTGACTACAAGGACATTTTACCTAGAGATCAAGGGGCCAATGAGGCCTCCAGCTGCCTTGAGGGTTATCCTCATTTACAGCTTTGTGATTAAGCAAAATGGAAATAAGTTGACTACGAAAGCCGACAAGTGTGTTATGTCAAAGATCACGGTGATTTTGACTTCTTCTTCTTGCCAAATAACTTCAGAATTCTCATTTCTGAGCAGTCATCAAATCATTTTCATTTCCTTTGAACAATTTTAACTCATTTCGCATTTTTCAGGACGTTGCCATTAATTTCAGTAAGAAAACAAAAGAAAGTGTACCAGCCAGGGCTGATAAAGCAGGAAAAGATTTTACTGAAAGACTATGGGATTGCTCCCAGAGTTACCAGGAGGGCTGGCAAACAAGCCTCGTGAAACCAGAAGGAACAGTGGCAGACTAGGAGTCAGAGCCATGGTCAAGATTGTACTACAGAACCAGACTCAGGGAGGTACACTGCTGCCTTTACAGGGCGGGGGATGCCTCAGTTTTTATCACTGCCACAGAAAGCACTGAACATTGCACCTAGCTGCTACTGCCCTTGACATCATAACGGATTCTCTCTCGCTCCTGCCTCTTTGTCTGGGTTCAGAATGCCAGGCGGCTGCATTTAAGTAACCAGACCTGTGCCAGTAGTCCATGTCCTAAGTCAGAGGCGATGGGGAACAGGCTTCTGGGTTTTGTGGCTCCCATGGTGGGAAGTAAGTTTGAGCAGTGAATAGGGTTAATATGGGGATAATATGCCAGGAAGTCAAAATGATTTTTTTATAAAAATGGGGTCTTTTTCTATGTTACCTGTGTGAAAGTAATAAACACTCAAAGCAGTAATATAAATTGTATGTAAAAATGAATTCAGGGTTTTGTTTTATTGAGATAGAGTTAACATACAATGTTATATTCGTTTCAGGTTTACAACACAGCGATTTGACAACTCGGTAGGTTACGCAACGCTCACCACGGTAAGTGTAGTTACCATCTGTCACCGTGCAAAGTTATTACGGTATTAGTGACTACATTCTCTATGCTGTGCTTTTCATCCCTGTGACTTATTTCTTTTATAATTAAAAGCTTGTAACTTTTAAGCCCCTTCACTTCATTTGCCCATCCCTCCACCCCCTTTCCTCTGGCAACCATCGTTTTTTAAATCTGTATTAGGGGTGCCTGGGTGGCTCAGTCGGTTGGGCGTCCGACTTCCGCCCAGGTCATGATCTCACAGTTCGTGAGTTCGCGCCCCGCATCGGGCTCTGTGCTGACAGTGCAGAGCCTGGAGCCTGTTTCAGATTCTGTGTCTCCCTCTCTCTCTGACCCTCCCGCATTCATGCTCTGTCTCTCTGTCTCAAAAATAAATAAACGTTAAAAAAAAAAATCTGTATTAATGAGTCTACTTCCATTTTGTTTTGCTTCTTAGATTCCACATATAAGTGAAATCATATGGTATTTGTCTTTGTCTGACTCATTTCACTTAGCATAAAATACCCCCTAGGTCCATCCATGTTGTCTCAAATGGCAAGATCTCATTCTTTTTTATAGCTGAGTAATATTCTGTTGTATATAGCATTGATCCTTGAGCAATGTGGATTTGAACTGCATGTGTTCAGTTATAGGTTAATTTTTTTTCACCGAATACAGTATAGTACTATAAATGTATTTTCTTTTTTATGACTTTCTTAAAACAATTTTCTTTTCTCCAGCTTACTGTACTATATAAATACAGTAGATAATATGTCTAACATACAAAATATGTGTTCATTATCTGTTTATATCATCAGGAAGGCTTCTGCTGAAGAGTAGGCTGTTAGTAGTTAAGTTTTTGGAGGAGTCAAAAGTTATATATGGATTCTAGACTGTACGAGTGTCAATCTTCCAACCTCTGTGTTGTTCAAGGGTCTACTGTATATACGACCTCTCCTTTATCTGTTCTTCTATAATGGACACTTAGGTTGCTTTTACGTCTTGGCTATTCCGAATAATGCTGCAATAAATATAGGGTACCATATATCTTTTTGGGTTAATGTTCTCATTCTCTTTGGGTAAATACCCAGAAATGGAATTACTGGGAAATATAGTATTTCTGTTTTTAATTTTTTGAGGAAACTCCATACTGTTTTTCATGGTGGCTGCACCCATTTACACTCCCACCAACAGGGCACGGGGTTTCCCTTTCTTCATATCCTCACCAACACTTGTAATTTCTTGTCTTTGTGCTACTAGCCATTCTGACTGGTGTGAGGTGATACCTCACTGTGGTTTTAATTTGCATTTCTTTGGTGACTAGTGATGTTGAACATCTTTTCATGTGTTTTTTGGTCATCTGTGTATCTTCTTTGGAAAAATGTCTATTCAGGTCTTCTCACTTTTAATTGGATAATTATTATCGGTGTTACATTGTATGAATTCTTTATAGATTTTGGATCTATATTGGGTATATTATTTGCAAATATCTTCTATTCAGTAGGTTGGCTTTTCCTTTTGTTGATGGTTCCTTCACTGTGCAAAACACTCAGGTATTTAATTAATTAATTAACTTTTAAAAGTTTATTTATTTTAGTGTTTTTATTTATTTTTGAGGCAGAGAGAGACAGAGCATGAGCAGGGGAGGGGCAGAGCGAGAGGGAGACACAGAATCTAAAGCAGGCTCCAGGCTCTGAGCTGTTAGCACAGAGCCTGATGTGGGGCTTGAGCTCACAGACTGTGAGAGCATGACCTGAGCTGAAGTTGGAAGCTTAACTGACTGAGCCACCCAGGTGCCCCAAAGTTTATTTATTTTGGAGAGACAGAGAGAGAGAGAAAGAGAGAGTGAGAGAACACTGCAGAGAGAGAGAGAGAGGGAAACAGAGAATCCCAAGCAGGCCCTGTGCTGTCAGTGCAGAGCCCAACATGGGGCTAAATCTCATGAACCACAAGATCATGACCTGAACTGAAACCAAGAGTCAGACACTTAACTGAATGAGTCACCCAGGCGCCCTAGATTCTGTTTGCTTATATACCAATTCTTATATTTTAAAAAACGGTGAAGTGATTAACCACAGTAAGCAAAAATGGTTATTTAGAGGGGACCTCAGGGGATGAGGAGGAGACAGAACTTATAAGAGTCTTTTGTGAATGTACCTTGTTCTATTTTTTGAGTTTGCCACATTGGTTTACATAATTTAAAAGAAAATTGAATAATAAAAAGGAACCCTTGAACATTAAAAACTAGTAGAAATAAATAAATCTAGCTGTATGCATATTAGTTTGGTAGCATAATCACATGCATAAATGAATTATTTAAAGATACTTTAAAGCTCAGTATTATGACTGTTCCTTACTAGTGGGGCAGATTGTGTCCCATCCAGGTAGCATAAACACAAAGAGGTCCACACCCAGACACATCTTAGTAAAAATGATGAAAGCCAAATCAAAAAAATATCTCGAAACAAGTGAGAGAAAAATGACTCTTCACATACAGGGGAACTCCAGGAAGATTAATAGATGAGTTCTCATCAGAAACAATGTAGGCTGGGAAACAATGTAGTGTGGAGTGACCTATTCAAAGCTTAAAGGAAAATTTTGCCAACTAAGAACCTTACATTCCACAGAAAAGATGAAGTAAAGGCATTCCCAGATAAACAAAAACTGAGAGAATTAGTTGCTAGGAGATCCACCTTACCTGAAATGCCAATGGAAGTTCTGGCTGAAGCCAAGTGATCCCAGACCTTAACTCATTTGTACGCTAGAAAACAAAAAGGACTGGTAAAGGTAAGTATGTAATATTAAAAGATAATATAAATGCACACTTCTTCTCTTAACTACAATTTAAAAACAATTATATGGGGGCGCCTGCATGGCTAACTCGGTTGAGTGTCCAACTTTGGCTCAGGTCATGATCTCGCTGTTTGTGAGCTCCAAGCCCCATGTCAGGCTCTGTGCTGTCAGCTCAGGGCCTGGAGGCTGCTTCAGATTCTGTGTCTCCCTCTCTCTGCCCCTTGCCTGCTCACACTCTGTCTCTCTCTCCGAAGTAAAGAAACATTAAAAAAATTTTTTTTAAAGCAATTCTACGAAACTATGTATAGAACTGAATTATTGGTCCTATAACACATAGGAATACAATATATTTGACAAAAACAGCACAAAGGAAGTGGGTGGGAACAAAGCTGTGTTGGAGTAAGGAAATGACACCTGATGGTAACTTGAATCTATAGGAACAAAGGAAGAGAACCAGAAATGAAAAATAAAGATATTAATTTAACAAACTCTAGATATATACTTGCTCTTCTTTATTCTTTTCTTTAAACGACAACATTTTATAAAGTAATGATTAGAACATGTTTTGTTGGGTTTGTAACATATATAGATGTAGTACATATAATGATTATAGGCCAAAAAAGGGAAAGAAGGAATAGAGCTCTACCCATGAGAATTGAAAACATATATTCACATAAAAACTTGTCCACAAATATTCATGGCAGCATTATTTCATAATATCCCCAAACTGGAATAAAATGTTCATCATCTGAGCAACAAGTGTGGTATATCCATAGAATGGAATATTATTCAGCCATTAAAAGGAATGAAGTACTCATATGTGTTTAATAGGGATGAACCTTGAAAACATACTAAGTGATGAGGTGCCTGGGTGGCTTAGTTGTTTAAGCATCTGACCTTGGCTCAGGTCATGATCTTGTGGTTCATGGGTTCGAGTCCTGTGTCAGGCTCTGTGCTGACAGCTCAGAGCCTAGAGCCTGCTTTAGATTCTGTGTCTCCCTCTCTCTCTGCCCCTCCCCTGCTTGTGCTCTGTCTCTCAAAAGTTAATACACTTTAAAACAAAATAATAAAAAAAAAGGAAACATGTTAAGTGAAAGAAGGCAGACAGAAAAGACTGCCTATTGCATGATTCCATTTATATGAAATGTCCTTAATAGATAAATCAATAGAGACAGAAAGTAGACTAGTAGTTGCCTAGGGCAGGGGGTGGGCGAATTGGGGAGTTACTGCTGATGGGTATGGGATTTCTTTTTAGGGGAATGAAGATGTTCTAAAATTCATTGTGGTGATAGTTGTACAATTCTGTGGATATAATACAAATGGAATTGTATACCTTAAAAGGGTGAGTTGCATAATATGTGGGTTATACTTAACAAAGATGTTTAAAAAAAAGTCTAATATGAAATCATGTCAACGGGGCATAGGAGCCGGGGCAAAGGATCTCCCCGTGCATGGGGCGGTAACATCAAGAAGACTGGCTACATTGAATTGAAACACAGCGTATATATAAAAGCCAGTGAGTTTGCAATGACGACAAAACAAAACAAAACAAAATGTCTCACCATTCACCACTGGAGGTTGCCAGAGCACCAATCATTGCTCTGAAAAAGGGAAAGAACAAAGCACATCCTGTGTTGCCTCTATGAATTGTATATTTATGTAATGCATAGCTGATGAGGGAAAATTCTTCTTTATAGAAGAAGTACAGTTAATAGATGCAGAAAGAATGGTAGAACTAGAAAATCACAGTTTTTCAACTTCTAACAAAATAATGCTTTTAGGCAACAAGTATGGATAAATGATAAAAGCATGAGGTAAATTGTGATGGGGAATTTTGTAGTGGAGGGATCCGGCTGATACAACCTGAACTCTCTGATTTCATATTAAAGAAATAGCTTTATTGAGAAATAATTTACGTATAATAAAGTTCACCCTAAAAGTGTATACAATTCAGTGGTTCTTAGTATGGTCACTTAGTATAGAGTGGTACAACCATCACCACTGTCTAATTCCAGAACAAGTTTCTTCACTTCTGAAAGAATCCCCATGGCTATTAGCAATAGTTCTCTATTTCTTCTTCCCACCTGCCTTTGGAAACCACTAATCTACTTTCTCTTTCCATAGATTTGCTTATTCTGGACATTTCATTTAAACAGAATAATATAATATGGCTTCTTTCATTTACCATAATGTTTTTATGTTCGTCTACATTGTAGTATATAACAGCATTCATTCTTTTTTTTTTTAAATTTATTTATTTATTTATTTATTTTATTTTTTCAACGTTTATTTATTTTTGGGACAGAGAGAGACAGAGCATGAACGGGGGAGGGGCAGAGAGAGAGGGAGACACAGAATCGGAAACAGGCTCCAGGCTCCGAGCCATCAGCCCAGAGCCCGACGCGGGACGCGGGGCTCGAACTCACGGACCGCGAGATCGTGACCTGGCTGAAGTCGGATGCTTAACCGACTGCGCCACCCAGGCGCCCCTCATTCTTTTTTTTTTTAAGTGTATTTATTTTGAGAGAGAGATAGCATGAGTGGAGGGAGGGCAGAGAGAGAGAGGGCGAGAGGGAGAGAGAGAATCCCAAGCAGGTTCTGTGCTGTCAGCGTGTAGCCTAATGCGGGGCTTGAACTCACGAACTGTGAGATAATGACCTGAGCTGAAATCAAGAGTTGGATGCTTAACTGACTGAGCCACTCAGGTGCCCTAGCATTCATTCTTTTAATGGTTGAATAATACTCTATTATATGGTTATACCACATTTTGTTTATGCATTCATTAGTTGGTGGACATTGGGTTGTTTCCTTTTTTTGGCCATTGTGAATCATGCTGCTAAGAGCATTTGTGTACAAGCCTTTGAACATAGGTTTTCAGTTCTCTTGTGTATACCTGAATGAAATTGCTGGGCCATATGGTAACTTATGTTTAACTTTTTAAGGCGATCACATCTTATCACTGAGAGTAGGACAATCAAATATTATGCCCCTCATAATGTGACGCAAAATAATTTTACAACATACCTATAAAGCATTCTGGTCTAAACAATTGAATCTGAATGTAATCAAGCATCTAGATGAAGAGCCTTTAAACTTTTTCCATTAAGGGCCAGGCAGTAAATATTTTAGTCTTTGTGGACCACACAATCTCTGTCACAACTTCTCAACATTCCTGTTCTGGCACAAAAGGTGAACACAATATGTAAATGAATTGTATGGCTTTGCCCCACTAATTTTTTTTCCCCCGAAGCAAGTAGCAGGTCATATCTGGCCCAGAAGCCACACTGTGCCACAAGATTTTATAGGAAACTTGGTGGTTATAGAAACACCTTAAATCACCCAAACCCAGAAAGCGAGACAAATGACTAAGTTTTTGCAAAACAAAACAAAACAAAACAAAACACTGATGGCTTAAAGAAGGCTCAAATTCTACTTTTCCCATAAATTCTTTCTTTTTGATCTCATGTTGCATGTTTCTTGAATGAGTAATAAACAGGAAGCGTGGGTGTATTGAAAAGAACACTCCGGAATTACAATGTATCTTCCAGGGACTTTACTGTGCTTCCCTTTCTCTTAGTGGTAAAGGAACCTTTGTCTGGACCAATTGTAGTTCTTTGTCCCTATGGCAACAATCATCTCTCCAAGACATGAACATTTGATCTAAGACCAGTTAGAAATTTTCCCTCAGATTTTTTTTTTTTTTTTTTTTTCAAAGTAAAGCTGGGGGAGAAAAGCTATCTTTTCTCTCTGGTGTAGGAGAGACTCTGGTCAGAATTTCAGGTTTGGGTAGCCATTGATCTTTAGAGCATGAAGCCAACGTAAAAGGAGAAGGAAAAATGTGAGTGAAAGAGAGGGAGAGAGAGAGACAGAGAGACAGAGACAGAGAATGGGGAAGGAAGGGAGAGATGTTACTTGCAACCAAAGAGTTCTGTTTCATATGCCCATCTTAAATAATTTTTGAGACGATTAGATAGATTATGTGTAAAATTGCTGACATTTTAGAATTTTAATAAATGGCATCATTTTTAACTAAATCACAAAGTGCTTATTAAATCGCCTGCATACATCGAAAAAAAAATTAAAAAAAAAAAAATAAATCGCCTGCATTATTTAATTTCCTACGTTTATATGCCTTGCCTTGCAACCAGATGGTCAGTTACCTGAGGACAGGAAACATGCATATTATACTTCCTTGCTTTCCACAAAGTCTAGCATGAGTTAAGTTCATTTCTGTAAAAAAGATATGCTTCATTGATAAATAAGAACAGGAAATTGAATTATTTGATTATAACCTAGAACGACCTTAGTATCTTCTAATGAAGATAGACTTGTTTTCTGTCAGTTTATCCTATGTTAGAAGTGGCATTTTAATGTAAGCTCTTCTGGGGAGTATTACTATTTTTTTCAGTTAGTGTAAGAAGTATGGTTAGTCAGTTAAATTCTAAAAAATGTTTTTCCTGGAAATTCATGGATGAGATGTTATTGCCCATGTAATTTAGGTTCTAATGTTGAATATTTAAGGCACAGTTTTAGCTTAATTGCTGGAAAGCAATATCACCACAAGTTGAAATAGTTTTTAAAATAGAGGAAGACTTAAAATTATAGTGAACATGTCATTTAGAATAATTGGCATTCTAAACAAAATCTGAAAGAAGTCATTAGAGGTATTCAGAGCAATTAGCTGATTCTTAAAAGACTCATGTAGCTGGATTTATTTACTCTATACATTTAAAGGCTTTAAATATATAACACTATAATTGCTGTCCTAGTTTTTAAATAAGTAAGTGAAACTCTTTTATTTTTTCTAAAACCCAAGTTGCTTAGAACCCTAAAAATATCTATTGCTAGACATATTAAATATGACGTCAGGCCCATTTTCCAAAATTTTTAACTATGACTGTGTCTTAGTCACAACATCTAGGTGATGTGTATCCTATAGCTTGCTCTTTTTAGCTAATGGTAATTTTTAACAAGTATCTCATTCTCAGGAAATAGTACAATTAAATAAAAAATTTGTCATCTTTATAGTATTTCCTTATTTTTATTCATATGTAAAATGTCTTTTCCAAAAATGCTGTCATGAGAAAGTATTTTCTTCATGTGGTTTGTGTAATATATAAGCATAATTTTATTTACATAAGTTATAGGAAAAAACTGTGATGCTTTTGTTTGAGCTTAAATTAATATTCAATTTTATGTAAATATTTAAAAATTATATTCTTGACTGCCATTTTGTTCACGATGAATTTAACCATGGACAAGATTTATCTTAAACAACTAAATAACAAAAGATATGAAACAATGGTTTTCAGATATTGGACAACAGGCAGTATAGGAAAATGATCTTTGTTTTTTAATGTTTATTTATTTTTGAAGGAGAGAGAGAGAGTGTGAGCAGGGGAGGGGCAGAGAGAGAGAGAGAGGGAAACGCAGAATCTGAAGCAGGATCCAGCTCTGAGCTGTCAAGCACAGAGCCTGACACAGGGCTTGAACTCATAAGCCATGAGATCATGACCTGAGCCGAAGTCTCTTAACTGGCTGAGCCACCCAGGTGCCTCAGGAAAGTGATCTGTGAGAGAAGGGCACAAACCAGGTGAGCCTTACGATTGCCCAAGCTACAGGCTAATGGGAGTCTCCAGGCTTCAGTGCAGGGAGGAGAGCCCAACCAGGACCTGGCACTCTCCTTTAGTTGAGGAGACAGAGGGCAGAATTCATGGAGGCCAAGGCACTTACAGTGGAAAGGGCAGAGTACTGGAGAGGAGAGAGGGCATAGGGAGAGAGTTTTGGAGACCTGGCTCTCAGATATTTCTTCACAAAGGATCAGGTGGAATAGCCAGTGGAGCTCACATGGTGCCAGGAATAGTTTGTGCTTCTACCAGAGTGGAAAAGCCTCTTTATTCCCAAGGAATTGAGTAGAAAGTCAACTTAGCCCCAGATGAAGGGTAGAAAACTATGGCGAGCAGCTGAAATCTGGCCTTTTTTGTCCAACCCACAAACTAGGAATGGTTTTACTTTTTTTTTTTTTAATGAGAGAGAGAGAGAGCAAGCGAGCATGCAAGAGAGGGAGGGGCTGAGGGGGAGACAGAGAGAGAGAGAGAGAGAGAGAGAGAGAGAGAGAATCCTAAGAAGTCTCCATCCTCAGTGTGGAGCCTGAAGTGGGACTTGATCCCATGACTCGTCCATCATGACCTGAACTGAGGTCATGAGTTGGCTCAACCAACTCAACCACCCAGGTGCCCCTGTCTAGTTTGTTGTTTTTATTTTATTTTTTAAAGTTTGTATTTAAATTCTAGTTAGTTAACATACAACATAATATTAGTTTCAGGCGTACAGTTTAGTGATTCAACACTTAATAACATCTGCTGCTCATCACAGCAAGTGGAGCCTTAATCCCTATCACCTATTTAACACCTGCCCCCACTTCCCTGGCTTTACTCTTTTTTTAAAGCTTATTTATTTATTTTGAGAGAAGAGAGAGAGTGGCAGATGGGCAGAGAGAGAGAGAGAGAGAGAGAATCCCAAGCAAGCTCTGCACTGTCAGTGGGACTCAAACTCACAAACCATGGGATCATGACCTGAGCTGAAGTTGGATGCTTAACTGACTGAGACACCTAGGCACCCCTCCCCTGGGGTTTTATTTTTTTTAAAAAGTTGTTAAAGGCAAATAAAGAAGAGTATGCAACAGGTTATATGTGGTCCATAAAGCCTAGCTGTTAACTATGTTGTCCTTTACAAAAACAAGTTTGCTGAGCCCTACACTAGATTAATGGCTGTTCCAAACCTGCCTAATAAGGCTTAAAAGCAAATGTCAAAATATCTTTCTCCAAGTAAATTAACTACGTCTTAGAACAGAGTCTAAAAATATGTAAACAAAAAAAGTAGTATCCATTTCCAAGAAATTTTCTGCATCCCTGAAAAATGTCCAAAAATATTTAAAGGAATACAAAACATCCAGTACCTGACAATGTAAAAACCATAATGTCTGGCATCTAATAAAAAATTGCTAGGCATTCAGAGATATAGTAAATTATAATCCATAATGAAGACAAAAATCAATTAATAGAAAAAAGTCAATAGAAACATAAATGGTGGAATTAGTTGATAGAATTAGTAGAAAAGGACAATAAATCCATTATTATAAATATATTCCATATGTTGAAAAAGTCAGAGAAAAACATAAGCATGATGAAGAGAGAAACAAAAGATACAAAAAGACCTAAATTGAATTTCTAGAGATGAAACATATGGTCTTTGAGATTAAAATGCACTGAATGGAATTAAACAGGTGATTGATTATACACTATAGAAGGAAAAATTAGTGAATTTGAAGACACAGTAATGGAAACTATCCTAAATGAACACTGCAAGAAAAAAGACACAGAAAAATGAACGGAGCACAAACTGTTGGGGACCTTCAGTATCTTCATATATTTGCCATTGGAGTCTCTGGAGGAGAGAAGAGATGGGAGGAAGGCAGCAAAAATGTCTGAAGTAATAATGGCTGAAATGTTGCCACATTCGAGAAGACTGTAAACCCCATAGATATAAAAAGCTCAACAAACCTTGATCAGAAGACACATGAAGAACACCACACAAGGCAGATGATTAAATTGCTTAAAAGCAGGAATAGAAAAAATAATTAAATCAGTCAAAGGAAAATGACATACAGAAAAACAGAAATCCATATGACACAGAAAGAATGCACATCAGAAAATAGTAGGGTATCAAATTTAAAGTACCAAATGACATAATCTCTATTATTTTATTTTTTATTTAAAAGAACTTAATGTTCATTTATTTTTGAGAGAGACAGAGAGAGTGGGAGACAGAACCCAAAGCAGGCTCCAGGCTCCGAGCTGTCAGCACAGAGCCTGACGGGCGGCTCAGTGTCACAAACTGAGAGATCATGACCTGAGCCAAAGTTGGATGCTTAACTGACTGAGCCACCCAGGTACCCCCATAATCCCTATTATTTTAGACATCTATACTCAACTGAAATATATTTAAAAATGGAGGTGCAATTGGGGCGCCTGGGTGGCGCGGTCGGTTAACCGTCCGACTTCAGCCAGGTCACGATCTCGCGGTTTGTGAGTTCGAGCCCCGCGTCGGGCTCTGGGCTGATGGCTCAGAGCCTGGAGCCTGTTTCCGATTCTGTGTCTCCCTCTCTCTCTGCCCCTCCCCCGTTCATGCTCTGTCTCTCTCTGTCCCAAAAATAAATAAACGTTGAAAAAAAAAATAAAAAAAAAATGGAGGTGCAATAAAAGTATTTTCCAGACATATAAAAGTTGATAGAATTTATTACCAGCAGAGCAGTACTATAAGAAGTGTCATAGAAAGTTTTTCCAGGAAAAGAAAAGTGATGTCAGATGGAAATTTGTATTTATTCAAAGAAATAAAGAGAAGTGGAGGTAAAAAATATTTGTGTAAATGTAAGAGTTTTTTTCTTACTTAAAAAATCCCTTTAAAGGATAATGGTTTAAAGCAAAACTAGTAACAATGTATTTAATAGTTCATAACATATATAGAGGTAGACTGCAATAGTACTACAAGGTCCAGGATGGGGGAAATGGAAGTAGATTGTTAAAGAGTCCTATTGGTATATGTAAAGTAGTATAATATTAGTTGAAGGTAGACTGTAATAGCTCATACATACTGTGCTCCTAGAGCAGGGGTGAGTGAATCCTACAGATATTAAAAAGATGTATATCATGAACAATTTTATGCTAATTAATTCAACAACTTTGTCGAATAGATCAATTCCTTGAAAGATACAAAATACTGTAGCTCAAATAAGAGAAAGAGATAAGCTGTGTAGTCCTGTATCTATGAAATAAATTGAATTTAGGGGAGTCTGGATGGCTTAGTTGGTTAAGCTCTGACTCTTGGTTTTGACTCGGGTCATGATCTTATGGTATCATGAGTTCGAGCCCTGCATCGGCTCTGTGCTGGTAGTGGGGAGCTTGCTTGGGATTCTCTCTTTTCCCTCTTTCTGGCCCTCATCCAATCATACTCTCTGTGTTTCTCTCAAAATAAATAAATAAACTTTACAAAGAAAGAAAGAAAGAAAGAAAGAAAAGAAAAGAATTTGTAGCTAAAAGTCTTCTCACAAAGAAAAATTCTGGTGCAGAAGATTTCATGTGAATTCTACCACATATTTGAGGAAGAAATACAAGTTTTACGCTTTCTTCCCCCCAGAAAATAGAAGAGGGGAGAAAAAGTTCCAACTTATTTTATGACATCGGCATAACCCGATACCAAAACTAGATAAGGACATGCCCATAAAACTGGAGATCAGTATCTCTTATAAACATGAATGCAGAAATTCATTTAAAAAATTACCAATTTGATTCTGGCAATATAGTAAGAGGATAATATATTATGACCAAATAGGATTTATCCCAGGAGTGCAAGATTGGTTTAACATCTTAAAAATCAATAATGTAATGTAAAATATTAACAAAGAAGGAAAAGCATATAGAAAAAGCATTTGATGAAATTCGGCATAGCTTCCTGGTAGAAACTCTCAGAAAAATAAGTATACAAGGGAATTTCCCCAACCTGATAAAGAGTAGCTATGAAAAACTTACAGCTAACATCATATTTAATGATTAAAGACTGATAATTTCCTTTTAACTTTGGCATCAAGAATGTTTACTTTCACTGCTTATGGTGAGCATTAGAATAAATGCCCTGGCCAGCAAAATAAGGCAAGAAAAATAAAAGTCATACAGACTGGGAAAAGTAAAGTAAAACTATCTTTATTCACAGAAAATATAATAGTTTATGCAGAAAATCCCAGTGAGTCTATAAAAAGCAACTAGAAGTGATAAGTGTTAGCAGATTGTAGGATACTAAATCAATATACATAATAAAATAATTTAAATTAAATAAACAATATTCTTTACATTAGCACCAGCGTATGAAATATTTAGGGATATATTTGACAAATATATCAAGACCTATGTACTAAATACCATAAAACATTGTTGAGAAAATTATGAAAAAGATAAATAAGTGGAGGGATAGTCCAGGTACACAGATTAGAAGTGTCAATATTGTTAAAATGTCAATTCTACACAAAGAAAATGATATTTAACTTAATCCCAGTCAAAATCTTTGAAGAAATTTTTAGTAGAAATTGATAAGCCGATTCTAAAATTCTAAAATGCAATGGACCCAGATAGCCAAAATAATTGTGAAAACAAATAAAGCTTTTTTTTAATGCTAGTAGATTTCAAGAGTTTTTATATGGCTTCAGTAATCCCATAGTGTCCAATACTGTCTTGTTAACTATTCTATACAGTAAATCTCCAGGATTTATTCATCTTGAATAGCTGAAACTTTGTATTCCTTGACTAATCCTCTTGTTTCCCCCTCCTCCCAGGCCCTGGCAGCCATTAATCTATTCTCTGCTTCCGTGAGTTGTACTATTTTAGATTCATCATTAATAATATTGTCTTGTATACTTAAAACTGCTGAGAGGATAGATCTTATGTTAACATCACACACACACAATAAATAAAGAAGGCAAGAGGAAACTTTTGTAGGTGACAAATTAAAAAAAATTATAGATGGATATGTTTAAAGCCTAGATTGTGGTTATGGTTTCATGGATGTATACTTACATCCAAAATTTTCAAGTTGTGTGCATTAAATATGTGCCAATTTTGTTTCCTAAACATCAACCTTTCTTTTATTTTTCACGGAATTCTCCACTTATGGTTTTACTCCCAGGTTTATTGAGGTATAATTGACAAAATAAATAAATAAACAAACAAACATAAAAACTCATAAAAACATAAATAAAGCTGTAAGATATTTAAAGTATAATAAGTACTGGGGCTCCTGGGTGGCTCAGTCAGTTAAGCGTCTGACTTTGACTCAGGTCGTGATCTCACAGTTTGGGCCCTGCGTCGGGCTCTGTGCTGACAGCTCAGAGCCTGGTGCCTGCTTCAGATTCTGTGTCTCCCTCTCTCTGTTCCTTCCCCGCTCGTGCTCTCTCTTTCCCTCTCTCTCAAAAATAAACATTAAAAATCAAAAAATATTAAAATAAAATATGTACATATTTTTGTATGTCAGTCATACCTCCCTCAATAAAATACTTAAAAAGAAGGACAGTGTCATATTGGCATAATGATAGATACACATCTGGATCAAGGGAACAGACTAGAGAGTCCCGAAATAGACCCATCCATATGTATACAGTGGATTTTTTTGCTTTATCCTTTTACCCTGGGTTTTATTTTTCTTCATAGAATTCATCCTTGCTAGACATTTCAGATGTTTATTTGGTAATTGTCCCTCCCTGCTAAATTTTTTTTTATTGTAGTAAAAAAATCACATGAAATCTCCCCTCTTCAAAAATTTTAAGTATACAGCACAATGTCATTAACTAGAAACACAGTGTTTGTGCAGCAGACCTCTAGAACTTTATTATCCTGCATGACTGTAACTCTACCCAACGAAAAACACCTCCCCATTTCCCCCTCCCCTCAGCCCTTGACAACCATTCTTCTGCTTCTGCTCTGTTTCTACGAGTTTGACTACTTTAGAAACCTCAGTAGAATCTTACAGCATTTGTCCTTTTGTTACTGGCTTATTTCATTTGGCATAGTAAAATTATGTCCTTGAGGTTCATTCTTGCAGCATATAACAGGATTTCTCTCCTCTTTTTATGGTTGAATAGTTTTCCATTGTGTGTGTATACATATATACCACATATCTTCTTTTAAAAAAAATTTTTAATGTATATTTATTTTAAGAGAGAGAAAGAGAGCACGAGCAAGGGAGAAGAGAGAGGGAGAGAGAGCATCTCAAGCAGGCTCCGTGCTGTCAGCACAAACTGTGAAATCATGAGCTCAGCTGAAGTCAAGAGTTGGACGCTTAACCAACTCAGCCACCCAGGTACCCCACCACATTTTCTTTATTTATTAATCTGTTGATGCACATTTAGGTTGCTTCTACCCATTGGCTATTGAATAATGCTGTCATGAATATGAGTATGCAAATATCTCTTTGAGATTCTGATTTCAATTCTATAGGATAAATACCCAGAAGTGGGATTTCTGGATCATATGGTAGTTCTATTTTATAATTTTGGGGGGAACCTGCATAGTGTCTTCTATAGCAGTTGCTCCATTTTATATTCCCATCAACAGTACCCAAGGATTTAAATTTCTCCACGTCCTCTGCATCACTTGTTATTTGGATTTTTTTTTTTTTTTTTTTTGATAATGGTCATCCTAACAGATATGAGGTGATATCTCATGGTACTTTTGATTTGCATTTTCTTGATGATCGGTGAAGTTGCATACACTTGTTGGCCATTTTATGTCTTATTTGGAGAAATACCTATTTGAGTCCTTTGCCTATTTTTAAATTTGTTTGTTTGTTTGTTTGTTTGTTTATTTATTTATTTATTTATTATTGCTATTGGGTTTTAGGAGTTCCTTATGTATTTTGGCTATTAACCCTTTATCAGGTATTGATTTGCAAATATTATCTCCGATTCCATAGGTTGTCTTTTCACTCTGCTGGAGGCAGAATTACACAGGGGCACATGCAAACTTTTGGGGTGAATGTTTGTTATCTTGACTGTGGTGATGATATTATGGATATATCCATATGTTAAAACTCTTCAAGTTGTACACTTTAACTGTGTGCAGTTTTCTGCATGCCAATTATATTTCAAAGAGTTGTGAGATAAATAAATAAACAACAACAACAAAAGACCCCAGAAATTTACATTCTCTTACCTAAAGTGGTTTTTTTTTTTTGGTGTTACGTGAACTATATATTATATATTAATTTGCAAAATAGTTGATTTCTTTATCTTGAAAATTTTGTTTCGTGAATATAAACAGTATTCAGAGTAACCAATACTTTCTTATTCATTACATAACACACCATAATTAAATATACACCATGCCAAATTCTGAGTAAGCAAAATGGATTAACTCAAATTAGAAAGCACTCAAGTGGAACAATCTTTGGCTTAACATTTTTAACTGTGCTTCAATATTGTGTGATTTCATAACTGAGAATTTTTGCGGTTTTGAGTTCCAAGCTAATACGTTTCTGTCTTCATCCTTTTATGAATGGAGGGGACTGAATGCCCCAGGAAAACTGGCTATGAATAGAGAGAACCCTGTTCTGTGTAGAAGAAGCCAGGGCTCTGAGGCTTTAGGACTCTGTCTCCTTAGATAAACCCCTGTTGTGGAATTAAAGCCCAATATAGACGTTGGAAGATAACCTGCAAAAAAAATGGACATATATGTCATCTCTACTATTGGCAAATACTAAAAAGATAGTTCGACTATGGTAATAGGAAAAATAACTCACGTTTGTCTCCCACGGTTCAAAAAATTCCTCCACATACATTATTTTATTTAATGGACACTGGTCATGGCCCCTGGGACAAAGTAAGTGCTCAATAAAAACTTGCAGAATGAAGGAATTGAAATTCTTACCAGTACCTAGCAGATTGTAGGCACTGAATGTTTGGAGGTAATTCTAATCTCTCACATCTGTACATCGTGTGAGCAGTGGAACTGATTATGTTTATTATGAACTATCTTTTCAAGGATGTTTGTGTAGTAAACAGCCTTGGAAGATAGAGATAGTATCTCCCTGGAAAGCAGCGGGCAAGTTTGCTTTCTGACCAGTATAATAAAGATGTCTCTTTTTTGGGGCAGAAGTCAGACAACTTTACTTCCCATTATAAATGGTTTGGGATCATTATACTGAGGTTTCTTCTCCTGTAATTCATTGTACTTCATACGTAGGTATGTTTTCATCTTCCTGATGTCACACTGTGGGAATTGAAGTTTGGGGAACTGTCACAAATGATAGGACTCTGGCTATTGCTATGAGTAATTAACCATCCTTTGTCTCTGACTCAGGAGTCTCATGTCTTCTGCCAGCATCTATCAGAATGTGGGAGGCTAAGTTTTATTTGCAAGTAGGTTAAAATTTCAGACCCTTCTCAGTTCTTGACATGCTATACATGTTTTTTTTTTCCACTTAAATTTATAATATCAGGAAAGCTTAAAATATCAGAATAAGTAATCAACTATACTGGGTAAGAAAAACAATAAGCAAAATCTAACCAAAATTATAACTTCCTCACTCTTCAGAACAATGTTACCAGTAAAGGGGTAAAATAGCCACTACCTCACTATCTTGTATTGGGGAAAAAGAAGAAAAGTGAAAGAGCCTATTTGATGTGAAGGTAGCAGTTCAAAATAATTATAGGGACTGGAAAAAATACAGAAACTGGAACATGATAGAACGTCAACATGGGGAAAGTTGCAAAATACGTAGTTGACTCAGGAAGCTTCCAAAGAAGTATTATGTCATTATGCTGGCATTGATTCTTTTACAGTCTCTAGAAGGAAGTATAAAATATTACACAGAATGGTTATTTTTGAGAATGCAAATGGGATGAGAGAGAAATATACTTTGTAAAATTTGAATTTTGTACCATCTGCAGGTAGTACTTATTAAAAAAACGCGTGTATCAAATTTGATTTAAAAAGCTCTTAAATGGTTTTTTTTTCTTTTAGGTAAGAAAGCATGAGTTGTTTTTAGATTAAAAAACAACTACACAGAAAGACTTTACCTTTTAAAAGATTTACTGAAGAAACTGTTCTTTTCATGGTGACTGGCAATTTGGCTTTATAGAGGTAAAAATGTCTTTGCCTTTGGAAGGAACTACTTTTGTTAAGGAAATTCTTCAGAATAGGCTCTTTCATTCTGGGTCAGTAAGATCAGAAAACACCCACCCCTTGCTCTTAGGTAAAGGTATGAGGTTACCTCGAATCTAAGAATGCACATATTGTGTTCTATTTAGTAAATGTCAATTAGATGTACATATTTTGCTTCTCAAAGAGGGTGCAGAATTAGTTTTCCTAAAAGGTATTCAATAAGGATTATTAGTGTCCTCTCTTGGGTTTGTTAAGGATTGAATAACTAAGAATTTGAGATGGTCTCTTCAGGAGCACAGAGTTTGCTTTTTTACTTATGCTTCTGAAAAGTCAAGAGAGTGAGACTGGCCAGGCTTACAGCAATCCTGAGAGGCTGGTTTTAGGGGTGCCTGGGTGGCTCAGTTGGTTAAGCATCTGACTCTTGATTTTGGCTCAGGTCATGATCTCACAGTTCGTGAGATTAAGCCCTGAGTGGGGCTCGATGCTGACAGCACAGGCCTGCTTGGGATTCCCTGTCTCCTCTGTCTGCCTGTTCCCTGCCAACGCCGCGCCCCCCCCCCCCCCCCCGCAACTGCTCACATGCTTACTCTCTCATAATAAATAAATAAACTTAAAAAAAAAAAGATGGAGACTTCTCTGGGCACAAAAGTGTGGCTCATACTTGAATGTCTGTGGCCCAGTACCAACAGAACTACAATAGCAACAGCAAATGGGGCATTTGTCTGGGTGGCTCAGAGTGCCATTGGAAGAAAAGTACTGGGGCTTTTGGGCTATCTGATGAGGCTCAGATAATTATATATGGGAATTAACACTTTATTTTGTTTTTTAAGTTTATTTATTTTGAGAGACCATCCCAAGCAGGCTCGTCACCTGCAGTGTGGAGCCCAATTCAGGACTCGAACTCATGAACTGTGAGATTGTGGTCTAAGATGAAGCCAAGAGTCCAATGCCTAACTGACTGAGCCACCCAGGCACACTGTAATTAACTCTTTAAATTAAGTAAACAATACTAAAGGTCCTTGGGAATCTCAGAAGAACCCTGGGAAAAGATGGGGCCTCTTGCAATTGTAGAGTGGGGGCTTGGAATTGTACTAGTAGATTTTTGTTACTCTATAATGTTGAAATGGAACATTTTGATTATTTGATTATTTACTTAAACACGTTTCAATTTATTAGAACATGCTCATTCTTTGATAACTTAATCATTTAAGAGATTAATAAAGTAGGGACTCCAGCTTGAGTCTAAGTGGGGTTTGAGTGTGACTAGAGTGAAATTATGGATTAGGCCACCACATATGTGTAAGAGGCTTGAGGAACCTTATTTGGGGAAGAAGAATAAGCCAATTTTGCTGAAAATACTCAGTGAAAAAAGGTTAGTCATCAGTCAGGAAGACATACTACGAATAGAGTGTAGTCACTGTTGGGCTCATGTTTGAGTCCTGTGTAATTCAGAAAGTCTGTGAGAAACTTTCACTGAAGCAGCTCTTCCTAATTTCTCACAGCCTTTCTGGAATCCTGTTAACAAAGGCAAACAGAAAAAAAAAGACTGTCTCTCACTTTGTCATAGATCCCTGCATAGGTGAAGTCTCTGAGGAAGCTGGGCAGTTCTGGTGGAAGCCTTCCCAACATGTTGGGTTGTACGCAGAGCCTCTTTTCTCAACCTGCTCACTTCCAAATCAAAGACTCATTGTGAACACCATATTGGTAAAGTCTAGGTCATATGTTTGAGTCCTAGCTATGAGGGAGGCTGAGTTTCCTGGGTTCTACCTTGAAGATGCAGGACTCTGAAGCTTAAAAATTTGCCAAACAAAAAAAGGAAGGCTTTCAGTCAGAAAAACCACAAATGTCTATCACAACACGTATCTCCAAAGTTAAGCTATGGGAGTTGAAAGTTTTTATTTTGCTGTGCAATTAGAAGTAGTTTTGAAAATGTTTTAGTTCTATGTACATGTTACTTTATATGTAGGTAATTACCTGGACCACGGGTCTTGTATTTAAAATGGGATCCAGATATTTCTGGAGTCATGTGGAAATGTTGGGTTAGCATTAAGGAATGAGAAAGCTGATAAGCATAAGAACTGAGAACTCTTCCTGGGAGAGGATTTCATTCTTGCCATATACGTTTGCCACCTGGAAAGGGGAATTCTAATGAAACCATCCATTTTATTTATATTTATGTCTCAGGCTAGCCCTCTTTGGTCTCATATTTGAGATCTATGTGGACCAGGAGAAACAGGAAATGATTTTCATTTAAGTTTCTCTAAGACATCAAGAGAAAAAGCAAACATTCAAGTAGGCATATACAAGAGGTGTCTCCCCAACTTCATAATGTACTGTCACCCTCTATTGCTGGAGAAGGAGCAGAGGTAGAGTCCTGCAGAGGCTTGAGGAGAAGTGGGGCACAGTGGACCATGCAGGGCTTGTGGGGCCACACCCATGGGGAACCCTAGAAATACTTAGGGGAGGGTCTTAGGACATAGATGAAAAAGTGAGTAAAATTTGAGTGATTACTTTTTAGGTGACCCGGAACTTGGAGAAAAATCAAGTCATACACATATTTCAGGTTTAATCAATATATTGTCGGGGTTGTTTTGTGGCTAACCAGGACTGTTCCCAAATGCATAGAGTCACTGCTCTGACAGGATTTGAATAATTGGAAAAGGATTTCATTATAATTGGCACCTTACCATGTATTTAAAACAAACACTTAGATATTAATGTATACTAGTGATGGATGCCTATTAGCAAAAATTAATTGGTTTCATAGAGGGAAGTATAAATCTATCAGACCTTAAGAAAATGTATGATAGGGGCGCCTGGGTGGCGCAGTCGGTTAAGCGTCCGACTTCAGCCAGGTCACGATCTCACGGTCCGTGAGTTCGAGCCCCGCGTCGGGCTCTGGGCTGATGGCTCAGAGCCTGGAGCCTGTTTCCGATTCTGTGTCTCCCTCTCTTTCTGCCCCTCCCCCGTTCATGCTCTGTCTCTCTCTGTCCCAAAAATAAATAAACGTTGAAAAAAAAAATTAAAAAAAAAAAAAAGAAAATGTATGATATAAAAGGAACTATTTTTAGTGTTTCAATTGAATTGCTGCTATATTGCAATATTTCAAAGGTCCCTGGTGAGAGATTTGCTTATATTCTTGAACTCCACTTTATTGAAAAAAATCCCAATGTTATAAAACTTGAATATTTTCAGGAAGCAAAAAGCATTTTCAAATACAAGTTGTTCAAGGAACATTAGGTCTCTTATTGCTTGAATCAATGAGAACAAAGCTAAATGGTTTTAGAAAAAGGTTTGAAGCAGCCAAAAAGATAATCTCTCTTTTCTTCTGGTAGTCAATTTGAAAGATGAACAAGCATAGTACAACATCTAGCTGTTAAAATTTGACTTTATTTACACATTAAATTACAAAATAGAAGGAAGCTCTCTCCCATTTAAATTATCTACTGTAAGGTTTATGATTGTACCAGAGCTGAAAACAAATGAATATTTTTGCAATTAGATTTTCAATAAGAGGAAGGATGAACTAAAACATCATAGCAATTAAAATCGTATAAAGTATAAAATTAATTTCAAACTGTTTGGAACTTTCCGAACTCCATGCTACTGGTGAAACTAAGTTTTAAATAGGTAAGTTTCAGAGAAAATTATATTATTAGAAACAGAAGGCTCTGAAACATGAAGATTTTTTGCTGTTTGCTTAGAAAGGGAAGCTTTCTCCTTTAACTCCTTTCTCTTCTGTGTTTGATCAAAGTGGTCAGGGTCAAGTGTACAGACCTGTTACATGAGATACACATCTGGGGAGTAAAGGTCAGTAAGAGATAAAGTGAGCTAAAAGAGAAGCTTTCTGGACGGAAGCCTGACAGGGCTGATGTCCTTGGAAAGAAAGCTGACAAACTTCTTCAATTCAGGGTCAGAAATGTAATCTGCTTGGTGATGTAGCTTTTTTTTTTTTTTTTTTTTTTATAAAAAGAGCTTTATTCTGAGCCTTCATTGTTTTCCTCTTAATAAATTGAGTACAAATGCTACCCTGAAGGGAACACAAAACATTTTATGAATTAATTTGGTTGTGTGTGTGTTCATGTGTATGTGTGTATACTCATACTTCATTTGATTTTATACTGCTCATAATTTGAATTTCACCTTGACACATGACATATTTCTATTTCAAAATTTAATATAGAGAAAAGACTCTCTTAAGTGATTATAATGATCATTAAAGGAAAGTTAGTATTTAGAGCCTGCATTAGTACAAAAAATGCTAATTTTCAGGGTAATTTGCTCAGTGACAGGGAAAGCACACTTTACTGTGAAATAAGAAGTCAAAAGCACAGCTGAAGATTGAATTTTATCCCAGAGTTCCTCATGGATACGTGACTGCAGGGATAGTGAATTAGGGCAGCTGCCTTGGGCAATTCTCTGGTATCTTGAATGGCTGGAAATCTGGAGGTATTCAAAAAGGCACCTCTTTGGGGCGCCTGGGTGGCTTAGTGGGTTGAGTGTCTGACTTCGGCTTGGGTCATGGTCTCACAGTTTGTAAGTCAAGCATTGGGCTCGTTGCTGTCAGCACCAAGCCCCTTTGGATCCTCTGTTCCTCTCTCTGCTCGTCTCCCCCTCTCAAAAATAAATAAACATTTTTTTAAAAGTTGCAAGAAGACATCTCCTTGCTTTGTAACATGACTTCTTCAGTGAAGCTTCCTTTGATCTTTAAAATTGACTTAAAAAATAACTTTATGTTGTAAATACTCTCTTCATCTTCTTCCTTCTTGATGTTTGTCCCCATTGAGACTTTTGATATTTGAGAAATGCTTCTTCTGTGATAGATTGTATTGCTTGTCAACAATTCTTCCCCTCTCCCCATACTTGCTATATTCATGTGGATATAATATACTTTCTAGATCTATCAGTGTTGGACTTGATCATGTCTCAATACGACTAGTGGAATACAGGAAGAAATGACTGTTCTGATTTTAATCTGAAGAGACAATATGTTTCTCTCTTTCTGTCTCTCTCTTTTTTTAGGTAGACTTCAGCCAGCACAGAACCCAATGTGGGGCTTGAGCTCATGACCCTGAGGTCAAGACCTGACTGAGATCAAGAATTGGATGCTTAACAGGCTGAGCCACACAAGTGCCCCATGATGTATGTTTCTTTTAACCTCTTGGACTCCATCATCTGCTACAAGATGAGCATACACTGGGTAGCTACTGGTATCAGTACGGGGATATGTTGAACAGAAATAAACCTGACCTACATTTTAAAGCTGAGCTGCTTACCCAATCTGTAAAGCTGTGAATGAGAAATCAGTGAATGCTTTTTGTTGTAAACCGCTGAGATTTTAGGGATGTTTGTTATACAACATCATCATAGCAGAATCTGACTTAACACACTGTCAACTTTTCATTTTTCAAACTTTGAAACCTATAGAAAAATGAAAGAAGAATAGAGTGAGTACCTGTATGCCCTTGACTTAAATTTAATAATTGTTAACATTTTGGAATTTTTATCTCTCTATACATGAGTTTTTGGGGACCATTGAGAATAAGTTGTAGGCATCATGATATTTCACTAAAGCTAAATACTTTAACTTTTAGCTCTAAGTACATTCTTTCACTCAACTAAGTTTGAACTAGGTTATAAATATAAAAAATTGTGTTAATTTTACCCTAAGAGAAATGCATAGAAATCACCAAAACAGTGCTATAATACCATTGTCTTTGTCAACTTGGGCTGCTATAACAAAATATTATAGAGTGGGGAGGAATACACAATAGAAATTTATTTTTTTTACGGTTCTGGAGGTTGGAAGGCTGAGATCATGGTGCCAGGACATGGCAGGGTTCTGGTGAGAGCTCTTTTCCTGGTTTGCAGGTGGATGCCTTTTTGCTGTGTCTTCACATGATAGACAGAGAGCTCCCTGGTGTCTTTTCTTATACATGGACTAGTTTCATCATGCAGGCCAAACCCTCATGACCTCATCTAAGTCTAATTACCTCCCAAATTTCCAAATATCATCACATTAGGGGTTAGGGCTTCAACATATGAATTTTGGGGGGAGGGTGGGACATAATTCAGTCCATAATAACTACATAAAAGGTGATCTAGTATGGAGATACAGGGCATAAAAAGCAACTGTAGCCCATCTATAGTGAGTTGCAACTGTCCAACAACTTCTTGGAAAACATTATTTTCAATTTTTAAAATGTAAATAAAAATAATGATTTAAAAGTGCAGCTACGTATATTTTATAAGCATTACTGAGGGCTTAGGCAATGAGGTGTTTTAAGCTATCTAAGTTTAGTGGTACATAAATCCATCCAGGGCTAGCATGCCAGAGAGTGTAAAGAATTATAGCCTGGCATGAATTCCTAATGTGACTCAGCATAATGTGTGATGCCTGCTGAGCACTTTCAAATGAAGTGATGAAGATTTCTGTAGGCCACACTCCTTTAAACTTCATGCTCAAGGTTGTTTCTTATACTTCAGCAATGAAGTCCTACAATAATGCCCAGGACGGGGGAAGGATAAAAATCACAGATACATGTAGACTAGAGACAAAACAGCATCATGCAGACTTATGAGTTGTGCTTTGGCACCAATCAGACCTGGGTTTGAATGCTGGGTCTACCCTTCCCTGGTTAGTTATCTGGGGTAAATTTCTTAACTTTTCTGTGCTCATTTTTCTCATCTATAAATGCAGATGATAGTACCTACCTTACAAGGTTTCATTTAATGGTAAATTCTTAACTAAATACAAGTATTAATAAGTTAATATTCTTCTGGCTTTCTCTGTAATCTTCTAAACACAGTGGATATGGATCTTTGTTCATTTAGCTTCTCTTCCTGTAGTCTAAGGAGAAAGGCTTCTCAGGCAGATCTGGTAGAAATGGAGGGAAAAAAAGAGGAAAACCAAACTGTCAGGACAGCAGGCCAATCACACTCTGGCACACATTAGGGAGACAGACCTCATCAGAGCACATCCTGGGAGGGAGTGGTGGGGAAACAGACATGGTTGGAAGGGATAGTCACAGGGGTGGAATGTTGGGGTGAAAGGTACACTCTTCTGGGGGTGTACTTGCAAGTGAAGCGCTGTGTCCGTGAGTTCTCATATATTTTATTAGACATAGCTCTGGATTGGAATCCAGATTTAATTGCAACCCAGCTCTGGTCCTGGACTATGGGAGTTACAGTTCAACAGAAAATATGTGTGAAACTCTTCATGCAGTGCCTTGCGCATGGAGGTGATTGGCAGGTGAACATTTTTGTACATTTTTAGAGACAGTACCAGAGCCACCTGGTCTAGTAGTTCCCCCACTTTACTGTGAAAACCACCCACAGTGTTTATTTTATTTATTTATTTATTTTTTAATTTTTTTCCCAACGTTTATTTATTTTTGGGACAGAGAGAGACAGAGCATGAACGGGGGAGGGGCAGAGAGAGAGGGAGACACAGAATCGGAAACAGGCTCCAGGCTCTGAGCCATCAGCCCAGAGCCTGACGCGGGGCTTGAACTCAGGGACTGCGAGATCGTGACCTGGCTGAAGTCGAACGCTTAACCGACTGCGCCACCCAGGCGCCCCCCACCCACAGTGTTTAAAACATTGCTTCCGGTTCCCACATCTGTGAATTCTGGCTCAGAAGGTCTGAGGTGGAACCAAGAAAGCTGCCTTCTACTTTCTTACGTATTTATTTACTTTGAATAAACTCTCCTATGATTCAGGTGGTCTGTGGACTATAATAAGTTGAGTTTACACTCAGTTGCCATCATTTGCTAGTTCCTCTTTCTGGAGCTATTCTAGCTACTCTTTATGTGCACAATAAAGGATGTACAAGGGTATTACAGCAACGTTTCGTGGAGTATAAACATGAGAAAAAGTCTAACTAGTCCCCATTTGAAGAACGGTGAACAGATGTGTGGTGTAGTCACCTATGTTGTACTACACAACAGTGAAAGACATGAAGGGGGAGCTGTATGTTCTGATGTGGAAGAATCTCCAAGATCTGTTGCTTAGTGAAAACAAGTTACAGAGCAGGATGTGCAGTGTGGAACCATTTATTCAAGACAAAGTGAACGCTACTGTCTATACTTTATATGTAGATATAGATGTGTAGACATATATAAATGCTTAAAAAGGTTTGGGAGGATTCATGTGTGATAACAGTGCTCACCTTGGGACACTAGAAGCAGGAGGCAGTAATTGGGGTGTTGTTCCCTGTCATGTTTTATGCATTTACAGAGAAAATGTATTTACTTATTACTTGTGTCATTAAACGTCTATGAAAAAAGACCTAGCCCAACTCCCCCATTTTACAGATGAGGAAACTGATATTTGTTTGCCAAGGATCTCAGATAGCAAGATAATCTCAAAGATAGACTTCAACGAGCTTGGTTGCTGGTTCCAGGGCATTAGCTTTCTTCATCATGCCTAGTTGACCTTACCAGGCATTTTAGATGAAGAGGGGGTAGCCATAGCTATATGCATATCTCCTCAGCATCAGGAGGGAGTGGCTGCTAAGGAAAGACCAGCTAGAGCTTGGCTGGGACACTCTAGGTAGAGGCTTGATTAATTTTGCATTTTTAGACCCCAGAAACACTAAACCGAGGAGAAGGCAGGTAGCTTTCATAAAGCTCATTAGTGTACAATGAGAAATGTAACCACATGGGCTACTGTACTTGTATCAGCCTGACCATAGCATTTTCTCCATGCCAGCAAGCTACAGGGAAGCCAAATGATAATTAGAAGCCCACTTTGTAACTTACCATGAGCAATCACTGTGTCAAATTATTTGAAGTCTTATGACAGCATATTCTCTCTGAGGCAGAATCAGGAAGCACTTGGTAAGTGTGGCATCAGAATGAGAGGATTTACATTAATCAAATACTTCATGGCTTCTGGTTAAGCTAATCAGCTGTATCCAGTTCATAATGGGGATCAACTTACTAATGGGACTGTAATATGTAAGTCCCATTGGCTTAGGCTCCTTGGGACTGTCTGGATGGGTTCTAATTCTTCCTGTGCTTCGCAGACTCCTTTTTCTCTATTTTGATGATTGAGCAGTGAGTGCTCTTCCATAGGTCCGGTCTTAGATCTGTAAATATACTTAATCATATCCATATACCATTTTGCTTGTCTGGGATTTAATTTGGTTTTCTTTGGGTCTGTGTTCTGATACATTTTATGTTGCTCTTCCAGTCTAATACTTGTTGCCATTTCAGCGTCTCTCTATTTGGGATGCTCTTGTCTATCCTCTGACTTCCTGCACTTCCATGGTTGTCATTCAGATTGCAGCAGTTTAAATATCAGCTTGTTAGAAAGATCTTCCCTGAGCATCCAGTTTAAAGAAGTCACTGAGTCATTCTCCATGACTTCATTTTTAGTTTGAGCATAATGCTTATTCGCTTAGTAGTATCTGATATGTACTGTTTGCATCTTTTTGTTGTATTTTTGGTTGTCTCTCCCATTAGTATATAAACTCCTGAAAGTAGGAATCTTGTCAATCTTTCTCCTGCTCTGTGCCCAGCATCTAGAGCAGGTGCATGTCAGGTTCTCATGAATGCTCGTTTGTTTGCATGCTTGCTTGCTAAATGAATGATCTGTCAAGAGGCCTACAGTGGTTTTGTTATGTATTATTATTTTTTTATTAGAGAGAGAGAGAGAGAGAGAGAGAGAGAATGGGGGGAGAGGGGCAGAGAGAAAGAGAGAGAATCTCAGGCAGGCTCCATGATGACTGTGGAGTCCAGTGTGGGGTTCGATCCCACCATTTTGGGATCATGACCTGAGCAGAAATCAGGAATTGGGTGCTCAACCTACTGAGCCACCCAGGCACCCCTGCTTTTGTAATTTATAAGTTCTTGGGAACATCTTATTGTAGTCCCAAATAAGATGGCAAGGATATTGTCTTAGAAATGAACCTGGCCAAGAATCTACAAGTCTTGATCAATTCGCAATGGGTGGCAGGCCTGTGCAGTAAAAGAGAGGGTGGTGGGAGTGTGTTCACAAATGTCACCCAAGTGGTTGTTCTCCTCCAGGGAGGGCTCACTCAGCAATGGAAACAGATATACCCAAATACTGCCTGAATAACAGATTCCAGTGGAGATCCTTCAGAAAAATATAGTATTTCCCAAAGTGGAGAGTTGTTTGACATTATGGTGTCATGACCTGAAAGTATTAGGATGAAGGTAATTCCTTAAACCGAGGGGATTGGCAGACAAAGTCAGGCCAGTGAGCAGCTAAGACCTCAGTATTCCTGAGGCATTTGCCGTTCATCAGATTCCAGAGCCTTTCTTCAGAGTCAGAAAAAGTCACCACTCCCCTCATCAAGGGCACTCACCTCTCATTGGGTAGGGGCAAATCTTGAAAGAAATAAAACAGACCCCTATCTCATGATAAATGAAATTGAACTTTCCAATGTGCCTTCCAGGAGAGGGATTCCTGATAAGGAAACATCCATAAGGTAGGCGATGATTACAAACATTGATTTATTTTATCTTCCATCAAGTCTTTTGCAGTAAGATCCCAGGCTTACAAAAGTCCTGTTGATGTAATTTGCCTCAAGGAAATAAGAATATGAATAGAAATGATAAAAGCATGCAATTGATAGAAAGCAGTCTTTCCTCTGTGGTGTTAAATCTATTTCTGTATTGATTTTTGAAATGTGGAAGGTTGTGGTATAGAGTATAGAATCATTTTTAATTTTAAAGTCACTAAGTTTATGAATATCTGTGAGATAAGCAGAATGACTAAATTCTAAAGGGAGACTGTAATATATTGAGATTACTGGGATAGAACTACGTATTTTTGGTTCCATGCAATATTTAATCCCCTTGCAGAGACGATGTGCAATGAAAGTCTTAAAAATCAGGTTTTGTTTAGATTATAATGGTGTGGTATATTTTCAGTTAAGATGATGTAGGCAGTTGCATTAAAAATATGTTTTCTATCACAACAATTATCTGGTAAGGAGAAAAGACATTTTGCTTTAAAAATTTGATATGCCTGTGGTATTTTACAGAACAATTATAAATAAAGACACAAATTTAACATGCATTTGGCTTTCTATGATGGAATTAGTGGAACATTACATTTCTAGATCTATTAGTTATTTTATTTTCACTCCCTTCTCTAAAGGACTTATAATTCATGAATAAAAATTAACTACTGGTTTAAACCTGACTGGAGGGGTTTAGGACAGAAACAAATTTTTTATATATCGTGTTCTTTCTACCAGTGTTTAGGAAAAATAATTATAGACATCTATTTGGATGCCAAATGCTATTTCAATTTTTGAAATTTCATAAAGAACTCTATCATTTATTGTCGATTTTGAAGAAGTCAATTTTTCTGATGACATATCTGCACATACACATAAAAAGAAATGCTATGCTTCTGTGAGAATGAAGTCAGACAAGTCATTAAACAGAGAAATCTTATCTAAAGATCTTTCTGAGAAATAATTTTCTTTCTGAAATTCACCTTGTATCCATTCCTTTTCTAATCTTCCTGCTTCAAGTCCATTGGCAGAAATCCAAATTAAAACTAATAGCTATATTTTTTAATCTTCAAAAAACAATTAGCTGGAGATATACAAAGTATTCCTTAATTAGGCCAAAGGTGGGAAAGAAGATATTCAATTCAAACATGACATTCTTGATCTCATTTTCTTTACTGTTGAATCAAGACTAGACACTTGGCCGCCCTTTTCAATTTCTGGGATTTATGAGATATTAAGCAAGAGTCTATATTAGAAAAATTTTATTTTCATTTATGTGATATCCACCGTAGTAATATGACATTTACTATAATTTAGTCTTACTGGGTAGTTTATAAGATTTGAAATCTCAGGGCTTTGCATAATCTCCTTCCAAGTGTTTTAATTGACATTCTGCTATAATGAACCCCACAGACCATTACCTGGCTAATTGCTTGAGTTACAGTGCTTATACAATGCCATTCTTTGTCCTTGGTCTTTTGGGATATTAAATAGCAAGGCTGTCCTGAAAGAGAAAGTGACTGCTGGTTTTCATGTGAAGCTTTAATGTCTTGGTAGTTTTTTTCAGGAACAGACCCCCTCTGTTCTTCTCTCGGCTGATACCAAACCTGATGCTTATCAGAGACACCCTTATTCTGGGATTCTCAATTCCCTCTGGGAGAGCCCTTGACCTCTAAAGCGTCTTCCAGAGCCATTGCCACAGGTAGAGCTTTCTGTGACCTGATGCGGAAATCCTGGAATAGGCCCTGGAGCAGGTGACAAAATGAAGATATAACAATATTTAATTATTGAGTGCTATGATTAGTCAGAATTTGTTGGGACAAGAATCTTACTACTTTAGAATTAGCAAAGACTTTATTTATGGCTCATCTAGTCCAAACTGACTGCTTTTAATACAGGGACATTGAACCATAGTGGCTGAGTGACTTACCCCAGGTCTCATACAGTTGGTAGTGACCCAGGCTCTGGGCTTCCTTTCATGGAGTTAACAGAACACAGATCCACGAAAATGTTTTGGAGCCTAACGTCAAATTACATAGTTAGAGCCAAGCAGGGAGGTGCTGGGATCAGCATATCAGCACAACCCAGATAAATACAGTGTGGCCTTGGGGCGCCTGGGTGGCGCAGTCGGTTAAGCGTCCGACTTCAGCCAGGTCACGATCTCGCGGTCCGTGAGTTCGAGCCCCGCGTCAGGCTCTGGGCTGATGGCTCAGAGCCTGGAACCTGTTTCCGATTCTGTGTCTCCCTCTCTCTCTGCCCCTCCCCCGTTCATGCTCTGTCTCTCTCTGTCCCCCCAAAAAATAAATAAAACGTTGAAAAAAAATTAAAAAAAAATACAGTGTGGCCTATATCCTTCAATTTTTCCACCTTTATTTTTTATTTTTAGAAATTTTTTTAATGTTTATTTATTTATTTAGAGAGAATGTTAGTGGGGGATGGGCAGAGAGAGAGAGAGAGAGAGAGAGAACTCCAAGTAGGTTCTTTGCTGTCAGTGCAGAGCTCAATGGAGGGCTTTATCCCATGAACCATGAGATCATGACCTGAGCTGAAAACTAGAGTCAGATACTTAACCAAATGACCCACCCAGGTGCCCCTGTTTCTGCCTTTTCTAAATGATGGTACAGGTCATTGACAATGGCCTTATGAATGGTTAGGAGTGATTAAGGGTTTTTAAAGAATTTTTTGAGAACTAGAGACAGGGTAGGAATGAACTCCAATACCTATAAGCCTAGATCGATTTCTCTTGGTAACTCCTGATTAAAATGTTTCTAGAGTGTCTGCTCTAAGTTTGTTAATTTAAGTTATTTGATGGAACTAGTACAGATTCCAATGGGCAGGATAGGGACTGATATATTTTGGGATGTACCCAGTGTCTGTTGACAAACTTCTGACTTTCTGAATGTTTGTTTAGAAGAAGAGCATTGGAGTAGTAGGTTCAGAGCCCCAGACTGAGAAAAAAGGGGGATGGATCTTAAACATGGCAGAAATTAAAGACAAATGGAAATTTGTTTATTGGAGATATTCGTATGATAGAGCATTTCTCTCATGCTGTAACTGCAGTAGTTTTACTTCAGATGAGTTCCCTGCATCTGAGCATGTGAGTGGGCTGATGAAAGGACCAACATACGTCTTTCCACACGGAGGAGCAGCGTAATCAACGGAAGGTAAGCTGCCAGTGATGACGATTCTGTAGCTATCACATCATTCGAAAACCACCTTTCCCTTCAAAGACAAACTCCTTTTCCTTAAAACCCTCCAATCTGTTAGATTCTATATCCTGAAGCTTCCCTGGAACCTCCCCTTCAGAGAATCTCTGGCTAATTGTAGATGGACTGGATGAAGCAGGAGTGAGGATCTTCTAGTCCTTTTCCATAGTGATTCCCAGCCCTACAGAGGAATATCCTACAACAGGCATTCTTCTTGGTCTCCAAAAGGTAATGTGGTTTGCTTAGGTTTGGGCATACTTATTAAATGGGCATATAAATAATTTATACCCAGGAAGTAGGAAAATCTCATTGAGATCTCTGCTTCCTGGAGGAGGTTTCTACCACGGAACTCAGTTTGGCTCCATCATTGATTTTTATTAACATGCCCAAACTCAACAAACAGGTATTAGGAGCACATGTAAATTTTAAGTTCAGTTTTTCAACAGCAACTTTGATAGGTGATTAACTGCTGCTGGGACCAACTAATAAACAAATAGTACACAAATCAATCATGTTCAGGCTCTGTTGCTTTTTTTTTTTTTTCCTTTTTTAATTAATGAACTTTATTGTTTACAGTAGTTCTAGGTTTACAGACGAGCGGAGCAGGAAGTACAGACAGTACCCATCTCCCCACCTAGCCCACCTTTACACTCTATGCCTCACTGCTTTCTTATTTTTTTTTTTTTTCAACGTTTATTTATTTCTGGGACAGAGAGAGACAGAGCATGAACGGGGGAGGGGCAGAGAGAGAGGGAGACACAGAATCGGAAACAGGCTCCAGGCTCTGAGCCATCAGCCCAGAGCCCGACGCGGGGCTCGAACTCACGGACCGCAAGATCGTGACCTGGCTGAAGTCGGACGCTTAACCGACTGCGCCACCCAGGCGCCCCCTCACTGCTTTCTTATAACCGGTGGACTAAGTCAGCCTGCAATGCTGTCCAGCGGCACACTGGCTCGTTCATGCTATGCTCTCACCGCCTCCTTTCTCCCTGTCTCTAAAGTCAGAAAACCACTCCGGCAGACAAACTTGAAATCCCTGAGAAGGAAAAAAAAAAGATGAAACAGAGGCAGTAATTTTGTTCTTGTCTTTGCCTGATCCCATCCTTTAAGGTTTCTTTTAGCTTTTGGAGATGTGGAACGAGGGCTTATTTTCATGTCTAAATTTAATGTGTATTTTTAACCTGTCTATTCATCCATGTAGGTGAGTTTGCTTTTCCACCAACTGGTCACCTGAGTTATTACTTTGTCCTGTCCTATTTTGATTGCTCCAAGCTCTCCTGAGTGCAGTTCTTTTTCTGCACCTAATCCAGTGCCATGGGCCTCGTGTGCCATTTGGAACATTCTGCTTCCTGTCCCACCACCTTGATTTAAGACGGGGTTCAGGGGAAGAGGAGTAGGTGACAAAGTGGTGGCATGCATAGAGAAAAAAAAACAAACTGTCCATGTTTGCTTCTAGACTTTTTTTTTACAGTGTTAGATTCTGAACCAAAGCCAATCCCTTTTATCTAACAGAAAAATGCTGAGAATGTTTCTATTTTACTGCACCCTTGTTATGTACAAGAAGCATTTAATGTGGTGGAATGTAATATTATATTCAATGTGCTTAATAAAATTGTAATGGATTCGCTTATTTAGACACTCTGGGAGAAATAGTCTCCCACTGGATAATAGAAATGGCGGTGCTTTTGCTGCATCTATCAACACAAAGGGATGAGCAAAGCTTATCAGAGCTGATTACGATCACTCTGGAATTGCCCTTAAAAAATAAAGTGGGAAATAGGAATCTGCAGTTACAAAATTTCTCCTTCTTCCTTTTGATGGCATTACATTTGCGAATGAATTCAAAATCTGAGCTTTAGGAGGCCTGTGAGTTTGTTGGAAAAATGGGGCAGGAGAAAACAGCTTATCAGGAATCCTCCACACCAAGGTGGCTTAAGGCACTGAGAACTCAACACGAGGCACCTTACAAAGAAAGGATTATTCAATGGATGTAGCTCTCAAGGCAAGAGAAGGAAGAAGCAGTAGCAACTGTCCTTCCCCAATCTCCTTTTCCTCACACCCTTCTATACCATGCCCTTGTCTTGGGACCTCCCTTCTGAGGGTAAACACACAGGAAGTGACTGTGATGGTAGTGAGCTCTTGTAGCTGCTGTCCCCGACTCTCCATTACACTTTAGGTTACTTATTTAGGCAGGGAAGTCACGGGGATGCCAGCATCCCTTCGGGATGAACAAGCCCTGAAATCATCCCATTACTTGACTGGAGTTCAGACCTCTTACAACCCTACCTCTTTTCCTTTCATACCTCAGCACAGGGAAAGCCTCTCAGCCCGACCCAGTCTGTCCCACTCAAGCTGTTTCATCAGGAGTTGGGGCTAAGATCTTACTTTAAGATCTCCTAAAATCCACTCAGGGAAACTAGGGATTTATTATTCTGGTCTTGGGGAGACAAAATTGACCAAGCATCATTTCTATGCAAACATCTGTGTGTCTAGGTTGTACTTCCTAGTGCAAAACTATCTCAGATTTAGTGTGTGTGTGTGTGTGTGTGTGTGTGTATGTATGTCTTATATGTATATATGTATATGTATATTAAAAACATTTTTTTAATGTTTTTAATTATTTTTGAGACACAGAGAGACAGAGCATGAGCAGGAGAGGGACAGAAAGAGGGAGACACAGCATCTGAAGCAAGGTCCAGGCTCTGAGCCATCAGCACAGAGCCCGACGCAGGGCTTGAACTCACGGACTGTGAGATCATGACCTGAGCTGAAGTCGGGCGCTCAACTGATTGAGCCACCCAGGCGCCCCATGTATATGTATATTTTAAATGTTTATTTATTTATTTTGAGAGAAAGAGAGCACGCACAAGCAGGAGAAAGGCAGAGAGAATCCTAAGCAGACTCCGCACTGTCAGTGCAGAGGCCAATGTGGGGCTTGATGTCACCAATCGTGAGATCATGACCTGAGCTGAAATCAAGAGTTGCATGCCCAGCTGATTGAGCCACCCAGCTACCCCAGGTTCATTGTATATTTTAAAATAAAACCTTGACCAACAACTCAACCTCACCTTGTGTTTCTAAAGGAAAATAATTACTAATCATATTCTTCAAGAATTTTCCCACATGTAGACTCACTGTGGTCTCTTTGTTTTCTCAGAGTGATATAGATTTAAACCACAATCCTAAGAAACCTTCTAAACTCAAACTGTAAACTTAAATTCCAATTTAAATGAGTTGAATATGCAATTTTCAGATAGAAATTAAATAAAATAATGATTGTTTTCCAGAAAGGGGTGATCTTTTAATTGGCAAAATAATGGCAACAAACTTGTAAGCCTTCCTCGTCTCTTACTGCCTGGACTACAACAGCTCCCACCTGCTTTTACTGCTTCTTGTTTTGTCCCCTCTGCAACCATTCTCCACACAATAGCCAGGGCCTCTTCCCTGCTTGAACACTGAGTGACATTTTACAGCCTGTAGAACAAACCCCGCATCCTTACAAAGGTCAACAGCAGTTACACAGTGTGTCCCGGGGGGGCGGGGTGGGGGGACCATGCCAGGCTCCCTCTCTCTCCATACCTCCAGGGCCTTAGGGCCTTCCTTCTCTCTCTGTACCAAGGCACGTCCAGTTCCTGCTGCTTGGAAAACTCTTGTTGCCTGTCTCGTGACCAGCTCCTTCTGATTCATCAATGCTCTTTCCTCAGGCCTTGCTATCAGCTTAAGTGCTACTTGCTCAGATAGGCTTTCTCTAGCAACCTGTCTGAAACAATCTTTCCTTGTCACTCTTTATCAAATACCCCTATTTATTTCCTCCCTACCATTTATTACAGTCTGAAATATTGATTATTTTTACCATCTGATATTTGTCATTGCCATTAGAATGTAAGCTCTGTGACAGCAGATATTTTTTTTCCCTCTAACTCCTGCACATAATACAATGTATGACTCAGCATAGGTGTTTAATAAACACCTGTTGACTGAAAGAAGGAAAGAATAGCATGAAACTTGGGTATGAGAAGGAACACAGCATGGAATATCGGTCATAATGAAATGTGAGAAGACAAAAGTAACTATTAAGATAGAAAAGGAATACGAAACACATAAAAGTTCATCTAATAATTTTATATAACTATACAAAGGTCACAGGGTGAAGGTTGCTCTATATAAAGTAAAACAAATGTCAACACTTTCACAGATGGAGAACTGATCCGTACATATCCACATGCTTCAAATTATTTCAAAGTCAACATTTATACTTAAATCAGCATTCAAGAATGCACCTGAAATACAACATTCGTGTGGATTACATATGTGCAGGCTCAGAACATTGTGGGAGGATCTTCTGACAAAACTTCTTGGGACATAATTGGATCCAGCTAGTTTCTAACAGATTAAGATGTTATAGATGGATGAAGAGTGGTTAGGGTAAGAAAAAGAATGCAAGATTGGATATAAGACAGTATATAAGACAGCCTGGGAGTTTATGATAAAGGAAGTGGAGATAAAGTAATTGGAGAAGAATAATAATGTAGGATTCAGGATGCAGTACAGGCTTAAATCTGGAATTTAGTACGAGTAATTGGGTGCTGATGCAGTCATTGAAGGCGGGAGAGGTACAGGGCTGTCACTAGCTGTCAGGTTTGCCTCTAACCTTCAGAGATTTGGGATTTTGCTATTGATGCCCAGGGCAGGATCTGCAGAAGACTTCTGTCAGTGGTCACAGCCACCTACAGAACCAAGGCAGGAAATCGTGTTGGTGTGTCAAACTTCAGTTCTGCCGAAGTCCCTGCATTCCAGCTGCTGCCAGCAGAAGAATAATGGCTTTTGCTATTTTCCTGTCTTCTGTGTAAGTGTCTCTCACTGGCAGAAACTAAACTGGAACCTGATGACAAGAGATTCTGGGAAAAGTAGTTCTTAGGCTTTGAGCCCTTGAGATATAGAGGAGAACATAAAAGAGGATAGAAATGGGCCAACTGCCAGTCTGACACAATATGAGAATAGGAAACACTTGTCACTGCTTTGAAATACTATTTCTGGCTAGTTAATTTCATTAGATCTAATCCTCACTAAAATAATAGCCCAACAGTTACTAAGGGCACTGTGTTAAGAGCTATTCATGCATTATCTCATTAACTTTCACGACCATACAAAATGAAGCTACAATTATCATCTCCATTTTAGAATCGAGGAACCAAGACTTAGAGAGGTACGCTAACCTGTTCCAAATGAAGCAACTAGTAAGTGGAAGAGCTCAACCCTACTCATGACTGGCCGGCTACAAAGCTAATCCCTTTTAGTCCTTATAGTAGGGTACTTGCTAGTCAGTTATTAAATTTCTTTGTAATCCATGGCCCTAGCCTCCACATGAAACTTGTCAAGTCATTTTACAAACGTAGACTATTAAATCAATATAAATACCTTACTTCTAAGTTGAGAAAAGAACTAATGAATCTTCACAGGATGTCCTCCCAAGCATGGGCACTATCTTAATGAGAGAGAAAAGTATATCAGTAGAGGAAATGTAGTGTCCCCTACACTTAGAGTGGAATTTTATGTTATGAACAGATTTTCACTTATTGTAAAAGTATCTACTGTTATAAGACCACATCATAGACTCTCAAGGTTGGAAGGGGCATTCAAGTTTGAAGAATCTTCAAGATCCCTTCTGATAGCATTTCAACAAAGGTTGGCTCAACCTCTGTTTAGGAACTGTCAATGGGTGCAACTTCCAGGACTGTGGGGGCAGATTGACGAGTTGGGGGAGCACACAGGATGTCTGCTGCTGGTTGAAGATAAGATGGTGCTGCCTGGAGGCCGCTTAGTTCTGTCTCAACGATAGCAAATATGGTGTTAGGCTAGAGATTGGAGCTATTGATATTAGTTAGCTTTTGCTGCTGATCCTGTCAAAATTCCATGACTTACAAATTATAGCTTGAGTGTCTATGGTGGATTCAGGATGGCCAGAGATTATTTGGTACTCCTCTCACTGAGAAGTAGAGGCTATGCCCCTTCCCTTTGAGTCTGCCTGCCCATGACTAATGAAACTTAACACAGATGTTGTGCCATTCTTAGGTATAGCCTAAATGGATTGGTAGCTTCCATGTTCTTGGAATTCTCTCTTTGGGAGCCCCAAGGCATGATTGAAGAAACCTGACAATCTTGAAACTGGCACGCTAGAGAGGCCAGGTGATTGGAGAGCCCACTTTTCTTCCATTTCTAACAAGGCATTGGACTTGCAGTGAGGCCTTTCTAGACTATCCCATGCAATGGCTGAATACTGCTAAGTGACCCTAAGTATGTCTCATGGAGCAGAAGAATCGCATAACTGATCCAGGCCCAAATTCCTGACCATGAAATTGTGAGCTACGATAAAAGTTATTTTCAGTTTCTGAGTTTGAGGTCTTTTTTGCACAAGAGTAGATAACTAGCATGTTCTGGGGGATTCGTGAGGGTTGTTTGGTCTAGACTGGCCTTAACCGGTCTCATCTGGGCTCACTCATATGTCTGAAGATCAGCTAGGGACTATCTAGATTGTACTTGACTAGGGCAGCTTACCTGAACTCTGCTCCATGTGTCTCTCATCTTTCTCTGCGACAAGCAAACTTGTCCATGCATATTCTAGGGAAATGGCCAAACTGCAAGAGAGCAAGTGGAAACACGTAAGGGCTCTTGGAACCTAGGCTTGGATATGGCACCCTGTCACTGCCATCTCATTCTATTGGCCAAAATCACATGGCTGAACTCAAAGTCAAGGGTTTGGAGTACAGACCTCATTTCTTTTGTGCAAAATTCATATATCAAACGGTGTGAATACAGGGTGGAATGGAAAATTGGAGAAAATAATGCAATCTATTACATTTACTTCAGTTCAGTACAGCAAACATTAATAGGATACATATTATTCGCAAACATTACGCTAGGCACTGGGAACATAGAAACAAAAGATACCTAACTTTTTGCTCTTGAAACATTGATGTTCCAGGCAATATTTAGAATTTTTACTTCTAATCACTGTGTTAAGATTTATGCCTGCATTAAACTTCAGCGTTAGCTAGCATCTGAATTATGTTTTATTGTTTCAGTGACTTAAAATTTGATTAGAAGCCCTTACTTGCTTAACTCGTGGAAGTTGTGTTCGGTTAGGTTTTTATGTTTTTTCATCAACATGAAAAAATTTCAATTGAAAAGAAATTACATATATGTACTGTCAGCTTGCTATCAACTCTTCCTCTGTTGGTTTTCAAAGGGCCTATGTTTTCCTCATGCACAAATTCTTGGGGAGCCTCATCATAGTCTTAATGTACCAACTACATTATCCTTTAACATCTGGACTTAAATTGGGAAGCAGGAAGCCACAATGCAAGGAAAACATATGAGGACAATTCACACTTCCTTACATTTGTTGCTCTGCTGATTCTTTTCTGTAGCTCTTTGGTTTCTGGCTGGATGTGCTTTGCTTCCCTCTGTAACTTTGTTTGCTCCACACTAGTACGTGCCACCATCAGAGCCAGACTTCTCATCTCTCTTCTTCATGTCTCCCATTAAGTTCCTGTTTCTTCTCAGTGGGAAATATCTTTCTTCCACTGAAGGGCCTAGAGCTGAGCTCCATGAAGGGTTCAGCTTAATGCCTTCTGCAGCATCAATGGTCACTCATTAATCCCCAGGCAACATGGGACAGTGGAAAGTGCATGGGCTGACTTTGGAGTCAAATGGGCCTAGGTTTTAATCTTAGCTCTACTGCGTACTAAACTGTGAACTCAGGCAGACTACTTAACTTTCTGTGCCTGAATTTTTAAGTACTTTTTCTTTTTAATTTTATTTTTTAAATTTACATCCAAATTAGTTAGCATATAGTGCAACAATGATTTCAGGAGTAGATTTCTTAATGCCCCTTACCCATTTAGCCCATCCCCCCTCCTACAACCCCTCCAGTAACCCTCTGTTTGTTCTCCATATTTACGAGTCTCTTATGTTTTGTTCCCCTCCCTGTTTTTATATGATTTTTCTTCCCTTCCCTTATGGTCATCTGTTTTGTGTCTTAAAGTCCTCATATGAGTGAAGTCATGTGATACTTGTCTTCCTCTATTTCACTTAGCATAATACCCTCCAGTTCCATCCACGTAGTTGCAAATGGCAAGATTTCATTCTTTTTGATTGCTGAGCAATACTCCATTGTATATATATACCACATCTTTATCCATTCATCCATTGATGGGAATTTTTAATTAAATTCCAGTTAATTTACATATAGTGTAATATTAGTTTCAGGTCTATAATATAGTACTATATATAATACAGAGAATTATATATATAGTATATGATATATACCTCCATATATCACCTGATGCTCATCACAAGTGCACTCCTTAATCCCCATCACCTATTTAACCCATCCTTCCATCCACCTCCCCTCTGGTAACCCTCAGTTTGTTCTCTATAGTTAAGAATCTATTTCGTGGTTTATCTCTCTCTCTCTCTCTCTTTTCACCCTTTGCTCATTTGTTTTGCCTCTTAAATTCCACATATGAGTGAAATCATATGACATTTGTCTTTCTCTGACTGATTTATTTCATTTAGCGTAATACTCTCTAGCTTCATCCATGTCATTGCAAATGGCAAGATTTCAATCTTTTTTTATGGCTGAGTAACATACCATATATGTGATTATATACATATCACATCTTCTTTGTCTATTTTTCTATCGACATACACTTGGGCTGTTTCCATAGTTTGGCTATTGTAGATAATGCTACTATAAACATCAGGGTGCATATATCCCTTTGAATTAGTAATTTTGTATCCTTTGAGTAAATAGCAGTGCACTTGCTGGGTACTAGGGTAGTTCTATTTTTAACTTTTTGAGGAACCTCCAAACTGTTTTGCAAAGTGGCTGTACCAGTTTACATTACCACCAACAGTGCAAGAGGGTTCCCCTCTCTCCACATCCTCACCAGCACCTGCTATTTCTTATGTTGTTAATTTTAGCCATTCTGACAGGTGTGAGGTGGTATTTCATTGTAGTTTTGATTTTTATTTCCCTGATGATTAGTGATGTTGAGCATCTTTTCATGTGCCTGTTGGCCCTCTGTATGTCTTCTTTGGAAAAATGTCTACTCATGTCTTCTGCTCATTTTTTGAATGGTTATCTGTTTTTTGGTGTTGAGTTTTATATGCTCTTAGTATATTTTGGATACTAACCCTTTATCTGATATGTCATTTGCAAATATCTTCTCCCATTCCTTCAGTTGCCTTTTAGTTTTGTTGATTGTTTCCTTCGCCGTGCAGAAGGTTTTTATTTTGATGTAGTTCCCATGGTTTGTTTTTGCTTTTGTTTCCCTTGCCTTAGGAGACATACCTAGAAAGAAGTGGCTACAGCTGATGTCAAAGAAGTTACTGCCTGTGTTTTCTTCTAGAATTTTTACGGTTTCACATCTAGGTCTTTCATCCATTTTGAATTTATTTTTGTGTATGGTGTAAGCAAGTGGTCCGCTTTATTCTTTTCCATGTTCCTGGAAAGTTGTTCCATTACCATTTGTGGAAGAGACTGTCTTTTCCAATTGGATATTCTTTCCTGCTTTGTTGAAGATTAATTGACCATATAATTGTAGGTTTATTTCTGGGTTTCCTATTTTGTCCTATTGATCTTTGTGTCTATTTTTGTTGTGCCTGAGTTTTATAATCCATTATATGGGCATAGTAAATCTTATCTTGCATGGTTCATATGTGATGTAATTGAAATAATAATTATAAAGTGCCTGGAAAATGCCTGTCATGTTCCTGGTGTTAGATCCCTTCTCCTCCCAATCCCAACAGCTTATCTCTTACTATATCAGCTTCTCTCTTATTGGCCATTTTAGGATTGGCTTACCGAGAGGCTATCATAACATGTTTTCAGGGTCAGAAATACTTTGTATGCATGGTAAAACACAGACATGTTTTAGTGAGGAAAAAAAAGGGTTATTTTTCCATATGATTTCATTTGTTTAAGAGAGCATAAGTAATGTCTTAGAGCATTTATACTCAGCATTCTGCCAAATTGAGTTCGTGTGGCAAAGTGGCGAGAGAATTAAAAGTTACCAATATTTCACTTTGGACACTTGGCACTTTGGATATTTGCTGTGTTCGGATGTTCAGTGCAGACAAGATCCTTAGGGATGGGGCTGGGTTTTACTTGTCTTTATGTTCTGTGACCCAGCACGGGACCTGGCACTTCAGAGATGCTCAAATAAATGTTTGTTGAACAAATAAATGAATGTTTTACTGACAGCAATTGTGTGAATTGATGAAACTTGAACTATTTTATATATAAATGGAATACTTCTGTTGTCTGGTTTTTGCTGGGCCTGAATTTAGCTGATTGATACTTAGTAACTCTGGTTTATGCGCTCATATTTGCAGGGGTTGGAGGAGAGTGGGGCATCAGGTCTATATTTGGGAAAATGCAGTGTGATCACTTGCCCTTCACACTTTCCTCTTTGCTTTTTCTGTTTTTCATCTTTCCTAGCAGACTGTACACTCCTTAAGGACAAACACCATGGCTTATGTTTGATTTCTCAGTGTTTGTGACATTGTTAATTTTCAGTAAATACTGGTTGAGAGGGTGAATATGGCAGCGAAGACAACTTGAAGGAAAGTTAGCGTTTTGGGATTTTTATATGATTTTAGAAATGCAGCATCTTATCTGAACCCTTTCTCATCTCCTCTGATTTATTCTTCCACTGATCCTGCGCTTGGATTTCTGTTCTTTAGTGTCGTCCTTACAAATGCCATGTGATTTGTGGGAAAGGATTGAGGCTTTGAAATTAAAAAAGCATTTTTTAAAATGTTTATTTACTTTTGAGAGAAAGAGAGACAGAGCATGAGCAGTGGAAGGACAGAGAGAGAGGGAAACACAGAATCTGAAGCAGGCTCCAGGCTCTGAGGTGTCAGCACAGAGCCCAACGTGGGGCTCGAAGTCACGAGCTGTGAGATCATGACCTGAGCCGAAGTCGGACACTTAACCGACTGAGCCAGCCCGGTGCTCTGAGGCTTTGAAATTAAACAGACTTGGATTTCAGCTCTGAATTCATAACTTTCTGATTGCGTGATCTTGAATGAGGAGTAGAACCCCTTGGTTCCTGTGTCCTCGTTCGTGAAGATGAATAGTGTCTTCTACCTGGCAGAGCAGTTTTGAGAACTGATTAGATGGGTGTGTGTAAGGCAGCTGCTCATAGTAGGAGCTCTGTAAATAGTAGGTGTTATTACGATCCTTAACCCATTCTCTTTACCCTCATACTGCTCCTTTTTCCAACCAGAAATCATGCATTTCTACCCCTGGCCATCTGTTGGCAGCATCTGAACGGCCGTGAGTTGCTGGGGACTGCACTTCACAATTTCACTTCATTGGGAACTTTGTCTCATATCACTCTGATTAATAAAAGCCTTAATAAGAATAACCACCCTCTGCCCCATTAAAATAATGCAAGGATAAATGTGAGTTTTCAGGAAAACTCCTCAAATGATGAAGTGAAGAATTGGAGAGTTAAATGACATGTGAAGAATCGGAAGATATATGGGGGCGCCTGGGTGGCGCAGTCGGTTAAGCATCCGACTTCATCCAGGTCACGATCTCGCGGTCCGTGAGTTCGGGCCCCGCGTCAGGCTCTGGGCTGATGGCTCAGAGCCTGGAGCCTGTTTCCGATTCTGTGTCTCCCTCTCTCTCTGCCCCTCCCCCATTCATGCTCTGTCTCTCTCTGTCCCAAAAATGAATAAACGTTGGAAAAAAAAAAAAAAAGAATCGGAAGATATAGCATATATTCAAGTTTATGATCTTTTTATTCCCTCTCTCTCCATTTATTACAATAGATTCTAAAAAATTGCTCTCACAACAGGACCATTATCCCTAGTAGATTTAAGGACCCTTTCACCAGTATTTTTTCTTGAAATAATTGAGTTTGCTGGAATAAACTACTCAGCTCAATATTTTTCATCTCCCTCTAATACAAATGTATTTGATTCCTATAAATCTGAGTGAGGTCAGTCAGGAAATTATACATATTTGTTTTCCACAGGGTATATGAGCTATTAAGTCATGTTGCATTTATTATAGATCATGTTCGCTAGTTGGCAAGATAATTTGAATGATTGAAAACAATATTTTAGAACATGTAGCACTAGGAAAACAACCAGCAAGGAGAATTGAAGCAAAATCTTCCTTATGGTAAATATTTTAAGTAAACAAAATATCCTGTTGTGATTCAAGTACATATTTGCATTAAAATGCATTTAAGATACCATTCAATATTATGCATACTGTTTATTCTTATGGTTCATATGCATTTATATATTTCCTTCTTATATATTTATATCACTTAATCATTACATTTGGATCTCATGTCATATGTGTGTATATATTCCCATTATATCTTTCTTCCAGCCTCAACTATGTGGATGTTTTCTTGGCTGTGTGCCATTTTAATTATTTTGGCTTTTGTTGGTATGGACACAGTAGCAAAGACCACACCGCATCCCAAATTTACGAAGAAATCTGAGGGAAAAGAGATGCCGAAGGGTCTAAAGCCGTCCAGTGGCCCACCTCCAGAAGAAGAGGAAATTCCTTTCACAGAAGTGGCTGAAATGGTGGAACCGACCCCCAACCCCCCAGCCCTAGATTCTGCCTTCGGTACTGCCACTCTCTTCCCCTTTGAAAACTTCACTCTTGACACGGCTGATTTTTTTCTGAATTGCTGTGATTGTTGTTCATCTGTCCCAGGGCAAAAAGGAGAACCTGGAGAGACTGGAAAGCCAGGTATTTGAAAGTGCATGAAGCCATATTTCCTACCTGGATGTTCTTGGAGTTGAGAGGTGGATTGGAGGTAGAATTGTCCCAAAGGTTTCTACATTGTCCTGCAAATGGTGACAGGGTCTAGGTGTAACACTGTGACAAATGCAAATGGGTGCTGTGTTGCCCACCAGCCACATGTGTAGCTATTAATAAAAATAAACATAAACATTAATATTAAAAATTCAGTTCCTCAATGACACTAGCCACATTTCCAATGCTCAATGGCCACACGTGGCCAAAGACTACTGTATTGGGTGGTACAGATACAGAGCATTTTCATCAGTGCAGAAAGTTCTATTGGACAGCGCTGGCTAGAGCAGAAACCAGGCTCCCAACCCCAGCCCTGGCACACAGTTCTTCACATTACAAACTTGCTACCAGTACAGTCTTCTCATTAATGGCTGATGTAAAAAGGGTAAATGAAAATTCTGCTGGCTAGTTAGAATGTGTCTTGACTGATGGATTTCTGGAGTGCTATTTGTAGTTAGGATTAGAAATGGCATGTCTGGGATGGGGAGAATAAGGGGCGGGATTCAGTTTGCTCTTCATTGAGATTCCAAGGCAACACTGTATCCTTGCCCAACAATGTTCGCCATTGAACATCATGGTTACATATTTCAAAATTTAAGATATCTTTAATATATACATTATGCATATACTGAGTTTTACTGTAATACATTTCAGCTTTTACATGTCACATAGCAGAGAACTCAGGTAAAATTGAGAGAGGAGTCTCAGTTTAAAATTCGCTATTCCCTGAAAAAATGACATATATATATTTGTTATGTCTTGCCTGCAGAACTTAAAGTTATAAAAGCAGAAATTGTGCACCCTCATTAAGCTTTTCATTCATTTCATCCTATGGTAGGAACCTTTTGGGAAATGTGATCAATATTCATGCAGAGCTGGAATTAAAAGGTAGAGTTGCTGGGCAGTGGTCAGGGCATGAAGATTTCTGGATTGCTGAATCATTGGAAATGCAATGATACCGAGAAAATCACATTTACCAGAATTCCTCTTAGTATCATATCTGGCTGGTGAGCTGCTTGAGGGTGAAGACCTCCAAGGGCATGGTCAAGTAAACACAGCTGGTTGCTAAACTGTCTTCTAAGGCTGTAGGTCTGTGACATGAGAGCTTTTGTTTCACCCTTTGGTAGATTAGCTGGGCAGTTCTCAGAGCTCAGTCTCTCCTCTAAATACATAGGACAAACATTTTGGATGTATGCCAAATTATTTGCCTGCCTGGGGTGCTCATATGTTTTAGTCTGACCAAGTCAGCACAGAGCAGAGTGTTCAAGAGCTCAGAATGTCTTGTTTATCATGGTCCTACCTTTGGGAAGCGTCATTACCTAAGTCTCAGTTTACAAAGTAGTAGAAGTGGGGGGGTGAGTGGGTGGCTCAGTTGGTTAAGCATCGGACTTGGGCTCAGGTCATGATCTCGTGGTTCATAAGTTTGAGCCTCGTGTTGGGCTCTGTGCTGACAGCTCAGAGCCTGGAGCCTGCTTTGCATTCTGTGTCTCCCTCTCTTTCTGTGCCCCTCCCCTGCTTGTGCTTGTGCTCTCTTTCTCTCTCTCTTTGTCTCAAAAATAAATGAAAATAAAAAAAAAAATTAAGGGGTGCCTGGGTGGCTCAGTCAGTTAAGCATCCGACTTCGGCTAAGGTCATGATCTCATGGTTCTTGAGTTCGAGCCCTGCGACCAGCTCTGTGCTGACAGCTCAGAGCCTGGAGCCCGCTTTGGATTCTGTGTCTCCCTCTCTCTGCTCTTCCCCTGCCGATTCTCTCTTTTTTTCCCTCTCTCTCTCAAAAATAAATAAACAATAAAGAGAGTAGTAAAATGGGATAAGAATAGTACCAACTTCATGGGGTCATCAAGAGACAGAATGAGGTAATACACGTAAAGACTCACTGTGGTACCTGCTAGAATAAGTGCTCAATAAATTGTGTTTGTTTTTCCAGTTAGCTGTAGTAGGAGTCTTTTCCTCTTCTCAGCCTAATAGGGTCTTGTTTCTGAGATTCATAGATATTTATTCTACTGTTTCAGTGTTTCAAAAACGCTGTTTGGTTAAAAAGTTAGAAATCTAGCATAAGAGGGACATTAAACAAACTTGAAAATGACAATAAACCCTCTCAAACCCAACTATTTTATTTTATTATCATTTTTGTAAACTTTATTTGTTTATTTTGAGAGAAAGTGTGTGGGAGAGGCAGAGAGAGAGGGAGAGAGAGAATCCCAAGCAGGCTCTGCACCCCCAGCGCAGAGCCCAATGCAGGGCTCGAACTCACAAACCTCGAGATCATGACCTGAGCTGAAACCAAGAGTTGGACACTTAACTAACTGAGTCACTCAGGCGCCCCACCCACTGTGCTCGTCTTTCAGTTTCTTAAAAACACCATGGTCTTTTCCCGAAATGCTCATCTATGTATTTTGGGGTTGTTTTTTTTTTCTTTTTTCTTTTTCTTTTTTTTTTTTTTTTTTTGTCTCAGAAAATCCTAATTCATTCATTTGTCATTTTCCCAGGGATGTCTTCTCCGATAGCGTAAATTAGGTTCTTTTAGCACAATCTATAACGGGACCTTCCTGTTTTCCTTTGCCTCACTAGCTGCAATGTGATAATTTCTACTTATTGGTGTGGTTATTGTTCAGTGTTTATCTCTCCCAGGCTCTCAGCTCCACCAGGGAAAGAGCAGCTGGGATGTTGATAGCTGATTCTTAACACCTCGTATGGTGCTTGGTGTCTAGGAGGCCTCAGCAATACTTCCTGAAAAAATGCATAAGTGAATGAATGAGAAAACCAAAAATGCTAGGTATTGGGTTTTACTTCCAATTAGAGAGTGTGGTCCATGTGAGGTTAAGAGCCAGATAATCATTTTGTCCTTGTTTGATATGGCAGTGCTTCCCTGAATCGTTTCACTGCTGCCATGAATCCAGTGACAAGGACTAATGGGCTCAATTTATCTATTCAGGTGGCACAAAATTATAAATCAGACAAAAGTATTGTCCTTAGGATTATGTAGTTGTTTTAGTCTTACCCGGATTTTATTATTAAGACTCTGACAGTTATTGGTCTCAATGAAATGATGCCTAAAAAAATTTTTTTTTTCCAGAACTAATGAATTTCAAAAGAGAATTTTTTTTTTTATCCTGATGGTTTTAAATCTCATTTCCAGGTCTTAAGGGAGAGGCTGGTGGAATGGGGATCCCAGGGCCACCAGGAATTGTTGGACCCCCAGGTCCAAAAGGCCAGAAAGGAGAGAAGGGTAGGTACTTATATCTATTTCATGTCAAAACTCAAGACATGTTCTGTATCATTTTTCAGGAGAGCAACCTGCTAAGTAAATACCATATTCTTGCAGGTGGATCAATTTTTAAAAATGTAAAAAACTTGGTAAGGCATATTGCAAGTTATATTTGATATAAAAATGTTAACTTTATAAATAGTCTATTGAGGGACTTTAAACTTTTCTGGTAATGTTTCTCTCTTTCTCTCCACCCTCCCTCCTTCCCCTCCACACATGTAGGCTCTCACGCATCTTGTCTTTTCTTTAAGAGAGAGAGAGAGAGAGAGCGAGAGAGCGCGCGCACGAGAGAGAGGGAGAGCGCAGGCACGTGAGAGCAGGGGAGGGGCAGAGGGAGAGGGAGAGAAAGAATCTTAAGCAGGCTCCACACCCACCCAGAGCCTGATGCGGGGCTCAGTCTCATGAACATGAGATCATGGCCTGAGCAGAAATTAAGAGCTGGACGCCTAACTGACTGAGCCACCCAGGCACCCCTCACACATCTTTTCTATGTCTTGTTGGCCACACAGCTGACCTAGTGACTGGGAACCACAGGGTATAGTCTCTGGGGAAGGATCCTTTCCGGTATACTCCTGAGTGAGCTCTTCCTCATGATACACATTAATTTTGTATTAGATAAAACTAACTAGAGCAGGCAACCCTATAGAATTATTCTGTTTAGGTGGATAGCATCCTTACTAAGGAGAATATGACATGCCTTTTTGGCTCACTCCAATCAGGAGTGGAAAGAGCACTGAATTAAAATGGAAGAAATCAAGCTTGTAGCAATGACCTTGTACCAGTCACTTTACCTCATCTGGAAATCAATGGGGAATAGACTAGGTATTTATTTATACCCTATTTACTATCAAAGAAGATTTATGGTTATGTGTGCTTTCATAGATCTTTTCCGGCTCAGAAATTCTGTAATTCCATAGATCTATCAGCCAGGGGAAATCCCTGGTTCTCTAAGCGCTTCAAGACATTGAGGGAAGGCTATAGATTCACCGGGACATTTAAAAATTCCACAGTGAATACTACCAGCCTGTAGAAATACCATCTATCCATCAAGTTAAATGTTTTAGCCTCAGTGTCACATGTCAAAAGACCTAATATCATCTATACATCACCCTCCACATGGCTGAGGAACTGTCTAACTCATTTCTAGTAGAATATTCAGTGAAGTAATTACTCCAAAAAGATGCTAAGGTAAGAAAGAGCTCCTTCACAGTTGTCAGTTATGCGATTTTCATTCTCGGAAACATTTAATCCTTTTGTGGATGAATTATGTTAGCGGAAAGCCCTGTGAAATAAAGATGAGTGATGAACCTCCCCAGTGATTCATACATTTTGGAAGCCAGACTTCTGGAAGTAGAAGAAAAAACAGGGAAGTATCATAAGATAAGGTTCTTAAGATTACACTTTGATGAAAGATCAAAAGTAGAAATTCATCCAGCCAGTCTCTATAAAGGGGCAACTCTACTTTCTTTTTATTTCCAGACTTAGCTTGGACTCTTGGTTAAGGTTGAAAGTTAAAATAATAAATGAGTTGAATGACTGCATTCTGGTTCATCACCACCTGATTGAGTAAACTCAATGTAAGCAGTTAAATTGAACTTGAGAACCAGAATAACTGTGCAGTAAGGCTGGTATATGAGTATTGACAAGGACGGGGGTTAGAATAGTCCTTCACTTCCATTCAGAGTTGGGGTCTCTCCAAAGGGATACAGATAGTCTCCTGATGGCCTATGGGTTAATTTCCAAATTGTAAATTTTATGTGGAATGGTAATGGAAGGGGGTCAGCTACTTAGAAAACTGCTGAGCAGTTTGTGTGGGATTTCTCTAGCTGGTCTTGTGAAATTTGGTGGTGGGGGGAGTCTTTTCTCACGATTTGTAATTTGACGTGGGATTTCTTTTTCCCTAACAAAAATAAAACAAAAAAACAAAGTAAGTCAGAGAAAGACAAATTTCACATAATTTCACTCATATGTGGAATTTAAGAAACAAAACTGATGAACATAGGGGAAGGGAAGTAAAAATAAGATAAGAAGGGAGGCAAACCATAAGAGACTCTTAAATACAGAGAACAAACTGAAGCTTACTGGAAGGATATTGGGTGGGGGGATGGGCTAAATGGGTGATGGGCATTAAGGAGGGCACTTGTTGGGATGAGCACTGGGCGTTGTACATAAATGATGGATCACTAAATTCTACTCCTGAAATCATTACTACTCTATATGTTAACTAACTTGGGTTTAAATTAAAAAAAAAAAGAAAGTAAAATTTAAAAATTTTCAGCACATAAGAAAGGAGTTATATCTATAAAACCAAATAAATAAAAATTAATAAATTAAAAAAGTAAAAAATATTAGTTGTATCATAAATAATATGGTTGGCAAACTGATGCCAACCAATGTTACATACAGTCATGTTTGACTGTATACAAATTTGTAAACTTTCATACTTCAGTTTCTTCTGTGATAAAAAGTGGTAAAAATATCTGCTCTATCTTTCTTGAGGGGAGATGCTATATACTTCTGTAAATGAAAAATGTTCCCATTGATGAAATGTGCTCTGTTATAGGAGTCTCCCTGTTATCCACGAGGCTATGTTAATATCAAATGAGAATTAATTTTGAATTGAAAAGGTTGGATTAATTTTTAAAAATTATTTACTTATTTTTTTATTTTTTGAAAGAGAGAGAGAGCACTTGAGCACATGCACACACACGAGCAGGGGAGGGTCAGAGAGAGTGGGAGAGAAAGAATACCAAGCAGGCTCCATGCTGGATGTAGAGCCTGACTCTGGGCTGGATCTCATGACAGTGAGATCATAACTTGATGGGAAATCAAGAGTCGACCACTTAACTGACTGAGCCACCAGATTAGTTTTTTTTTTTTACAGTTTATTTATTTATTTTGAAAGAGAGAGAGAGAGAAAGCAAGGGAAGGGCAGAGAGAGAGGGAGACACAGAATCCCAAGCAGCTTCCACACTCTCAGTGTGGAGCCCAACACAGGGCTTGAACTCAGAAACTGTGAGATCATGACCTGTGCTCAAATCCAGAGTTAGATGCTTAACTGACTGAGCCTCCCAGGTGCCCCTGGATTAAATTCTTTAAAAATCTTGTTAAGAACTTGGAACATTACCTGGCACAAAGGAAATGCTCGATACAAGTTAACTATTATTCCTCCTACTATTATTACTGCTATTATCATTTTCAATAAAAATGAATTTAGTGTGGTTGTACTGTAACAGGAGGGGCCTTTAGCAGGTCCAGTATAAAAATGCATTTTGTGGCACTGGGAAATATCCCAAAACCTAGATCTTTAGATTTCTTTTCAAACATGAATTTTTACAGTTCTGTGATTTGTCCAAAGAGCATATGAAAAAAATTCCAAACACAATGAAAATTGGCTTTTCCCTAATGCTCTATGTCAAGGACTGTATATTTACATTTTATATTTATATTTGTATTTATATTCACTATCCTGGATGGTTTTTTTTGTTTAATTTTTTAATATTTTATTTATTTTTGAGAGACAGAGTATGAGTGGGGGAGGGGCAGAGAGAGAGAGGGAGACACAGAATCTGAAGCAGGCTCCAGGCTCCGAGCTGTCAGCACAGAGCCCAACCTGGGGCTCGAACCCACGAAACGTGAGATCATGACCTGAGCCAAAGTCGGAAGCTTAACAGACTGAGCCACCCAGGTGCCCCGGGAAGGGTTTTTGATATGATTAGTTTTAGCTAATTGCAGAATGTGTGCTCTGTGTTATATGGTGGTGACACTCTTTTTTAGGCATTGTGGGGAACATAAAGAAGGGGATGTTTTAACTGTTATTCAAGATTCATAAGAAGAAAAAACAAACACATAAATAACAAGACAAAATATCATGAATTTCATGAGAGATTTGAAGAGCAAGGGGAATGCTGGGGGAAAAGCTGAATTTTGTGCAAAGAGATTGGCACTATCCCAAATCTTGTTTAAATGGTTCACCATCAACTGGAACAAAATATTCCTAATCGTGCTCGATAAATTTTTTTCCCATATCGTTTTTCCTTTATCCATTTTGGTAGAGGAAGTGTTGGATTGTAACATGGTTGCAAAATGGATGTTAGTTATACCATAACTAATATAGTTGGAAGAAAGTTAATCTTGGTATCATTTTAGGATTTAAGGGGGAACGTGGGGACCAAGGAACAAGTGGAGCCCCAGGATACCCGGGAAAACCCGGAGAACCAGGTAGAGTATAAACTGTATCTATTGCGTTCAGTCATGTGTGCAGCACAGCCCCTAATTTTCTTCCTGTTTGTACTTATGCAGGAGGTAAGATGGACATATGAATTGCTTTTATTCTCATACTTCAGTGTCCTGATTGCTGGAGTGCAACAAGTGCTGGTCAGGTAGTTTGGAGACTAAATAAAAGCTTCTGAGCTCGTGTCCTCAGTCTAGCTGTCTTTGGGAAAAAGACAGCTTCAGCTTCTCTGCCTGTGAGATTTTGGGTTTGGATGGACTTCGTGGAGATGTAGGGGAATACTTGGGTTGGGCCAAAACACAAAGGGTAGTGGACTACCATGGGTCGCTGTGGTTCTAAATCCTGTTTCTTATCTTAAAAGTACTAAAAAAAATAGAACTAGATTTATGAGATTTAAATATAGGTTGTCACTCCTTGGTGGCATTAACTCCTCCCCCTGTGAGAGAGCCGCAGGATCCAAATGGCACAGCTGTGGCTGAGACAGGAGTTGGGGTTCCAGTCTCAGTGAGTAGGTGTCATTTCTGTTTCGTGAGCTCTGTGGTAATAGCGTTCTGTTCAATGTGATCCTTGAATGTCATTTGAACTTTCTGTTTCAGGTGGCCTTGGTCCTAAGGGGGAGAGAGGAAACATCGGACTGACCGGAGTGAAGGGGCAAAAAGGCTCCAAAGGGGACACGTGTGCAAATGGTACCCAAGGAGATAAAGGAGACCAGGGGGCTGCGGGCTCACCTGGCTTGAATGGAGAGCCTGGGGCCAAGGGAGAGAAAGGGGAGATGGGGGAAAAGGGCTGCTGTGGGGAGTCTGGGCAGAGGGGAGGGAAGGGAGAAAAAGGTGAGGAGGGTCTGAAAGGGGAAAAAGGTAGCAAAGGAGATACTGGAACGGAAGGCAAAGGCGGCCCAGATGGCCTGCCTGGGGCCCCAGGGGATCCAGGAGTTAAAGGAGAAAAGGGAGAGTTAGGTCCTCCTGGTCTTGCGGGGCCTGTGGGGCCAAAAGGTGAGGTTGGGAGCAAAGGGGTCCGGGGATCTATTGGCAAGAAGGGCTCTCGGGGCTTCAAAGGCTCCAAGGGGGAGGTGGCCAGAGTGCTGCGGTCAGCCTTCAGCGCCACTTTATCGAAGCCTTTCCCTCCTCCCAACATCCCAATCAAATTTGACAAGGTTCTCTATAATGACCAAGGGAATTACAGCCCTGTCACTGGCAAATTTAACTGTAGTGTTCCTGGCGCATATGTATTTTCCTACCATGTCACTGTGAGGGGCAGACCCGTTCGCATCAGCCTGGTGGCCCGGAATAAGAAGCAGTTCAAGTCCAGAGAAACGCTCTATGGCCATGAAATAGACCAGGCCTCTCTTCTTATCATCCTGAAATTAAGTGCAGGGGACCAAGTCTGGTTGGAAGTTTCGAAAGATTGGAATGGGGTCTATGTCAGCCCTGAGGATGATAGCATTTTTACTGGGTTCCTTTTGTACCCGGAGGAAAATTCTGGAATTTCACCATAAGCTGTGTCTTGAACACTGTAGTTTGGGTTCAGTGGAATAAGTCAGGCAACACAGGTAGTGTTACTAAAAAGAACAACTTTCATTATGTTTTTCATGAGTATAAAAATAATACAGAAAAAATAAGAAAAATATTGTATAACCTAAAGTCAATTACTCTGCCTATTTTAAGACATCACTTTAAAAAAATATATTTATATGTATTGGAAACATGTGTCTATTAATTTTGTAGTTAGCTTTTTTCATTTAGCATTATAATGCCATTTCCCATGCCATTTAAATAATATCTGCATATAAAATATGATTGACATCTGTAATTAATAAATATATTCTTACCAAATATCTTGTATATCTCATATAGGTGTGTGCAACTCTTTTCTGTGTGAGTGTAAGGCTAACAAGTGACACATGATGGGCTGGTATGTCTCAAGAGTTTAGACACTGTTAGGATTGACCTCCAATGAAATGGAGCTATTCCCTTGTCAGTTTAATTCAAGGAGAATGCACAGAAAGAATGATAAAAAATAGCTAAAATATATTCAAAATTAATCAATGCAAAAGTTTGCCCATAAAAATCCTGTATTAGGTGGCCATGTGTGTTGGATAAAAGGTAAAAAGTAAGTTTGTAAAAGCGCTCCTGGGTGGCTCAATCAGTCAAGCATTGGACTCTTGATTTCGGCTCAGGTCATGATCTCGCGGTTTGTGGGACCGAGCTCCTCATTGGGCTCTTTGCTGACAGCACAGAGCCTGCTTGGGACTCTCTCTCTCCCTTTCTCTCTGCCCCTCTTCCACATATGCATGTTCATGTGCTCTTTCTCTCTCTCTCTCTCAAAATAAATAAACATTTAAGAACAAAGGAAAGTTGATAAAGCTATTGCTGAGTCATAGCAAAGATCCAGCCATTCATCAAATTGTTGTGCTTAGAAAAACTAAATGTCCCCCAAAGAGTCAAGAGTAAAATAAATCATTATTGATCTAAAATTTCAGCCCTTCCTTTCTTCATGGAAGAACATTTAATTTGGATAAGTTGTTTGGCTTCATTATCATCATGTCTATACTAATTAATTCTGGTTATTCACTGAACAGGTGGGTATTTGGGAATTCACTTGCAATGTGAATATTCAATAATTGTGAATATATAACAACTTAGCAGCCTCATTTTTAAAAGAAACTAATTTATTGAATCCAAATTAAATTCAGATCAACGAAGGCGTGTAGTTACATAGATTTGAAAACCTCAGTGAATCAAACTGGGAAGTGGGTGATAGGCAGCTCTCGCTCTTCCAGAAAAATAAACTTTGAAAAACGTGATTCCCTTTTGAGATTTATATGTATATTTAAAATATATTTATTGAAAATATATTCTATCCTCTTATTTTAATGTATATTTTCATGTTGCAAAAGTGAAAAAAAAGCTATGGTTTTTAGGACTGACAGTTAACAAACTATCAAAGATGACTAAATTACTATTGTGTGTGTCTGGCTGTTCTATTAATGGGCAGGTGGTATTTGGATGACTAGTAGAGAAAGATGTTAATGAATTACTATACTTTTATCCTCTAGATGTTATTTTTAAAACTTAAATTTAGCAAAGTGTATGTTTTCATAATTAAGTTTTCCACATTATTCATGTTATTTTTTAAAAATTACTTTTTAAAAAGTTTTATTTAACATTTATTCATTTTTGAGAGACAGAGAGTGAGTGGGGGAGGGGCAGAGAGAGAGGAAGACACAGAATCTGAAGCAGGTTCCAGGCTCCGAGCTGTCAGTACAGAGCCCCATGAGGGGCTTGAACTCAAGAACTGTGAGATCATGACCCGAGCTAAAGTCGGACGCCTAACCAGCTGAGCCACCCAGGCGCCCCCAAAATTATTACTTTTTAAAAGATATTTTATTTTGAGAGAGAGACAGAGGCAGAGAGACAAAGAGAATCCCAAGCAGGCTTTGCACTGTCAGCCCTATGACCCAGCAATAGCACTGCTAGGAATCTACCCAAGGGATACAGGAGTGCTGATGCATAGGGGCACTTGTACCTCAATGTTCATAGCAGCACTTTCAACAATAGCCAACTTATGGAAAGAGCCTAAATGTCCATCAACTGACGAATGGATAAAGAAGACGTGGTTTATATATACAATGGAATACTACTCGGCAGTGAGAAAGAATGAAATCTGGCCATTTGCAGTAATGTGGATGGAACTGGAGGGTGTTATGCTAAGTGAAATAAGTCAGGCAGAGAAAGACAGATACCACGTTTTCACTCACATGTGGATCCTGAGAAACTCAACAGAAAACCATGAGGGAGGGGAAGGGGGGGGAAAAAGCTACAGAAAGGGAGGGAGGCAAACCATAAGAGACGCTTAAATACTGAGAACAAACTGAGGGCTGATGGGGGGTGGTGAGAGGGGAAAGTGGGTGAGGGGCATTGAGGAGGGCACCTGTTGGGATGAGCACTGGGTGTTGTATGTAAGCCAATTTGACAATAAATTATATTTAATATAAAAATAGATATAAAAAAAGAAAAAAAGAAAAAAAGAAAAAAATTATTACTTTTTAAAAGTTATTTTATTTTGAGAGAGAGAGATGGAGAGACAGAGAGAATCCCAAGCAGGCTTTGCACTGTCAGCTCAGAGCCTGACATGGGGCTCGAACTCACGAACTGTGAGATCATGACCTGAGTTGAAATCAAGAGTGAGACACTTAACCAATGAGCCACCCAGGTGCCCCTAAAAAATTAATTTTTAAAAGTTAATTTCAATTTGGAGAATATTTGCTTAGCTGGGTTAACAATAAGTTTTAAAAATGAACCATGAATAGTACATACCATGTTCAAAAATTGTAATTAGGGTTGTGCATAATGCATTATGATGGTAAACAATTTTGCAAATACTTAAATTTCATCATATAAACAATGATCACTTCTACTGCCATTTCCACCATCTCAACACAATATTCTAGAATCTAGATCCATCTTGAATTTTCTGTGTGGGCCTGCATACATACAAATTTAGAGAGAGATGAATTGTTTAATATTTCCAGCCACTGAGTACTTCAAGAATGATGAACTGGAACATGAAGAGAGCAAGAAAATGGATGCTCAGCTCACCTGAGATACAATCTTAGGAAGTTGATAAGTTGTATTTCTCTTAATTAAGCACATTCATTGCTCAAACCCTCTTCACACCCGAAAGGAGTATCCATCTCCTATGTTTGCAGCAATACCGCCCATTAGCCTTGATGGCATTTGGAGACAATCACCTTTTATTTGATGAACATTAGGCAAGAGGTGTGGAGACGAGTTTCCCCAGGGCCTGAAACTGATCGTAATAGGAATACTTAAGACTGCAAGCTGTGCTGTGCTAGAATGGAGCCTTGATCTCTAGAAAAGATGCCTTGGGTACTATCATAAATTTACATGCTGTGTGTTTGTTTTATGCAGAACCCTCTAAAGCATGGAGCTCAGGGCAGGGGCCATTCTTGCTTGGGTCCAAAAACAGTATCTCCGTTTCTTCCCCTGACTCCTTCAATCAAAGAAATCCTGTTTAAAAAAAAAAAAAAAAGTATCATCTTCTCTGCTCACAGCCTCGTAAGGCTCCTGTCTCATCTGGAGTAGATGCTGAATCCTTATGACCAGAAAGGGCCCATGTGATGTGGCCCCTGCTTTCCCTCGCACTTTCCTACCATCTCCTCCACACTTGCTCTGGGCAGTGCCTTCAACGCTAATTCCTCAAATTCACCAAGCACATTTCCACTTACGGCTTTGCATGTGCCTTTCTATCCACATGGCTCTTACCGCAGGTAACTGCATGGCTGGCTCTTCCCTCTCTCTCTCAAGCCTTTATTCAAAATCACCTTTTCAGTAAGGCCTTGCATACCCTATCCCTCTTCTGTGCTTTATTTTTCTCCATAGCACTCAGCACCCTCTAAAACATCATGTATTTCACTTACTGATGTTGTTTATTTTCTGTCTTCCCGCTGGAAAGTAAGTTCCACGAGTCCAGGGATTTTTGTCCGGTTACTGCTCTATCCTCAGCACCAGCACATTAAATAGGTGTTCGATGAATAAAGATTGATGTTGTTGTAGATCTTTCCACAAGGTGGTGCTCACAGATTATTTTTGCTTTAGGATTCCATCTTAAAAGGCAACAAACTGTTGCAAAGTAAATAAAATGGTGACTTTGATTTCATAATTAAGAAACTGGCTTCACGAAATACCATGTTTTACGTTTTATCATGTCTCAGAGAGCTACACATTTTTTTTTTCCCGGTTGGGACACAGGACGCTGAGTGCTTCTCTGGGGCTGCTGTGAGAGACTTACAACTCAACAAGAAGGGGAACATGTCTCCTGTCATCTGGATTTGATCCTGCTTCTGAGTGGGGGCCCAATCGATTTTTATCTCCCACTCCAGCCCCAAATAGCTTCATTTTCAGTCCTGGGAATTAATATATTCTATAGCTGCAAACCCAATTACAAAAAGGTTTAAAATGAGGCAAGAAGACTATAAACGTGAAGGTTTAAGAATGCTATCAAACCTGGAAGGATGTAGGGAGAAGAAAAACTGGGAGCAGTGCAGCTGCGAATGGTTAAGATGAATGGGGACAGGCAGGAGAGAGAAATGTTGGGAATTATGGAGTCATGATAACTACTGTTTCCTAGGTCCCACCAATGTACCAAGCACAGAGCTTTATGTGTCTACAGTGCCTTAAGCGTTATATACCTTGGGGCCTAATCACCCCAAGTCCTAAAGGACACCCATCTGTTTGGGAGAGCCATGAACCCACTCTTAACCAATGGAGCAGGACAGTTTTCTAAAAAGCTTGGCTAGTGAAACCTGGTATAATGCGGAAAAGAATGGTGCTAGCCTAGTTTCTCAAGGCTAGCACCCCAAGTGGGAAAGGGAATGAGAAGTGGGACAAGAATCCACTGATATCGCAGCAGGGGGTGCAAGAGTGGGCCTCTTGTAAAACTGCAGGTGAATGCAAGGGCTTTACTGATAATCGGGACTGTACTTGGGTGTTCTGATCAGCCTAGTGTTTACTCCACGTGAATTTGATGGAAAAATTTAGTAGGAGGGCTTCATTGTTCTAGAAACTAGTATTAAAGCATACTTATTGTTGATTGAATTATAAGAATTATGTTGCATCTAACAGAGATGGTATGAGAGATGTACATATTCCTTCCTTGAGGTAGGAAAATGCATGGAAACCTGCCTTGTCCTGAGCTTGTAGAAGGAGCTGATGAGGCAGAAGTCTCACACACTCTCTGTGGAGTCACTAATTTGTTTAGGGTTTCTGTGTTCCTGGCTGAGGTACTGAGGATGAGTCAGTGAGCCCAACAGGGAGAGAAAACCCTCTGTGTTTATGGAGCTTATGAGGAGAAGGAGTAAACATCTGATAAGCTGTTAGTTATATAGTATATCAGAAGGTGATAAATGCTATGGAGAAAAATGGGGCAGGATGGAAGGTCGTGAGTATTACAATTGGGTGGTAGGGGTGAGAAGGATTTAAAATAGACATCAGAAAAGGCCTCACTGAGATGCAATATTTGAGTTAAGATATAAAGAAGGCAAAAGAACAAGTTACGAATATCTGAGAAGCAGAGGGAGTACAAGAACAAAATCCCTAAGGTAGGATCTTGCTTGCTGAGGAGGCCATTGGGACTGCAGGAACTAGGGGGTGAGGTCAGAGAGGTAATGGAGTCACAGATCGTGTAGGACTTTTAGCCTATTGTGAAGCGTTAAGTTTTTACTCTGAGTGTGGCAGACATAGAAGTGCACCATCCTCATCAAGGATAACACTAGATGCCCCACTAAGGGAACTAAGTTCAGCTCCCTCAGGCTCTGCCTGAGCTGCAAGAACTGCCTCTTTTGAGGTTATACCTTTCTCAGGGAAGCCCAAATCTGGTAACCGAGCAAGGTGGGGAGTCCTTCATGGCCTCCCTGATTAGCTATCCTCACTCCAGAACTTTCCGCGGGTGACTGAGGCTTTGCTGGGCCTTCATCATGGTTCAGCTCTTCCCTGCCCAGTTCTGCCTCCTTTTCCTTCCCTTCACAGGGGTTGATTCCTAATAAACATCTTGCACCTCAGACTCTCTCTGAACATCTGGTTCTAGAGACCCAACTGGTGACCATGAGACATAAACTGTGAGAGAAAGTGGTAGAGGACAGAATTTCGTGGGCCACTTGTTCATTGCACACTTACGTGCACAGGAACATACACACACCTACATACTTTTTTCCTTTGTTCTAGGCCAGGGCTGAAGAATTAATTAGTTAATTGTGGAGCACTATTGGGAGCTTTGGGCCTGACGTTTAGGTCCAAAGAACGGTCTGGTCTGACTGTAGTAATTAAGTGTGTGCACTCAGGAACTGGATGTCCTGGGTTAGAATTTCATTTACTAGCCACGTGACCTTGGGCAAGACACTTAGTCTGTGCCTTGGTTTTCTCATCTATAAAATGGGATTTTGATGTTGTAAATGAATTTATCTTTGGAAAACTCTTAGAACTGTGTCTGGCACATAGTAAGAAAACCAGCTCTATTAAAGTCAAATGTGAGAGGATGCATTTTATGTATAGTTCAGACTCCTTTTTTCGGGTCAGATACATATTAGTTTTTCAGCTGATGGGCTTATGAGTGGAAGGGGAGGTGAAATCAGGATGGGTTTAGGCTCAGTGTAATATCAGAGGTGATAGTACTGGTTGGATTGGAGCTATGCATTTAATCCAGGTCTTCCTGTGAAATATCAGAGTTATTTCAAAAAATACCAAAAAAGTGTGTTTTATAAAGGATACATAAAAATAAAACGTTTTTCCTCTGAAATGAGTTTGAGGTTCACCCTTTCGTCGAAGTTAGTATTAAAAGAGCTAGTATACCAGAGTGCACGGATTCATCTTCATATTTTGGCACCCGGAACCACTGTTTTGGAGGGCCATGCTGACCAGGAGTTTCCTATACACCTGAACAAAACTCTAAAGGAGGGCCCAACTAAAGATGGATGTTTTGCTGATATGAAAGGTAATGACAGTGACAAACGAGACCTCCTAGTGGACCATAGCGGGGTTAGTGGCAGGAAATTGCATCGGCTCAGTGATTAAAGCAGCATCAGCAGTCAGAAGACAGTAGCAGGGCAGGTGGCCTTGGTCTTGCTGCTGCCTCATCTGATCCGTCTTGCAGGGCGATGAGTCTGAGATGTGTCTGCCAGGCCCACAAACACGATCCTCCCCTGCTTCTTCTTCTTCTTCTTCTTCTTCTTCTTCTTTTTTTCTTGAGGATAAATGAGCAACAAGAAATTTGGAACATCCAGATTATTCAATGTCAGAGTTATTGCCAAAGCAGCACGCCCACTCTCCTTGGATGTTGAATGCAAGTTAAAATTGCCTCTGGCAAAAGGTTTGTGAAGGCCTTATTCATTCATTTTAATTCGAGAGAAATTAATGAGCACCTACTATGTACCAGGCACTGGGCTCCGTGCCAGGGATCCAAAGATGAATGAGATAATTTCTTGTCTTCAAGGAAGTCACAGTCGAATGGAAGAGGCGACTAAGTGAGGACAATGGATGTTCCATCTTTTTTGTCTCAGGGATGGCCAAGGACCTAAATGCCAGGGCTATTACAGGGGAAATTGAGAAAACACTTAATCCAGCCAGTTGGTTGATTGATGTTCTTATTTAACTACCCCACAGAGTACTAGGTAAGCAATTTATTTCAAGAGGTTCAGCCTCAGCAGGAGAAAAATGTAAACAAACAAACAAAAAATCCAAGAACAACATTTTCACAATTGGGTGTTACCATGTGGGATCCTAAATCTTGTTTCTAAGACCTTGGATTGACAAGCAAGAGAGGACTAAAGAATTCTATGGGAAAATCAGAAGTTGACCTAACAAAAGTAAAAAAAAAAAAAAAACCAAACAAAAAACAAAGATAGCAGAGGCATTCCCTTGAGCTTAGGAAGCATCTCAATAATCACCTCACCAGCTTCTCTTGAGGGAAAGAATCCAAAGTCTGGATTCTGTAACTCCCAACATGTGACCCAAGGATGCACAGATTGTTTTTAAAACATAAAAAAAATTGGGATATGATATGCCTGTAGAAAAGCACACAAATATTGAAGAATGGCTTGAGGAGTTTAAACAAATGGTGAGTTATGAAAACGCTACCATGTCATGATACGGAAAATTTCCAGTACCTGGGAAGCTTCCTTGTGCTTGCATCCAGTCAAATCACCTCACTGCACAAACATAACCACTACCCTAATTTCTATTATCATAGATTAATTTTGTATGCTCCCGAACTTCATATAAATAAAATCAGGCAGCTTGTAATCTTTCATTTCTGGCTTTTCTCCTCAACATTCTCTCTCGGAGATCATTCATGCTGTTGTGTGTACAAGTAGTACTTAAAATGTTGAACATATTTTCATATGATGATTGGCCATTTGTATATACTCTTTTGTGAAGCGCTTGTTAATTTTTTTTTTTTTTGCCAGATTTCAGTGGGTTATCAGTAGTTCTTAGACTGCATGCAAAACTCTTGAGTTTTGATTGACTTCTTTTTTTCTACAAGTTAAGTCAATTTGTTTCCTGAACCCCCTCCTCTCTTTTGTTCACTCTTCTTAGGTTTCCCAAACTCTCAAAAGTAAGCTCCCCTGATGGTTCTCTATCTTTATAGCACTAACATTTCTTCCAAAAAAGCAAATTAATGCTTAGATGTAAATGATTAAAAGTTCTTTGTTTGTTACCTTAGCCTCTAGATATTTATCTCTTCAAAAGAAATGAAACCTACCAACAGAATAGCTAATGGTGGAATTTCAAAAACTAGGAAGTTGATGGGAAGTTTTTTGGAAGGAGACTGGGGGACAAGAATGACCAATTGGAAACATTTTTTTTTTTTTTTTTTTTTTTTGTCTCTGAAGGAAATGCTGTCATTTCCAAACGTTTCCTTTGAATTTGGGCCAAATAGCTTTAAGAAATGTTGGATAAAGGAAAAATAAATTTATCAACAAATAATTGCTTCACAAAAAAAAAAAAGGATAAAAAAATATGGGGTTATACCTGGATCACTGATTTCAGAACTGTTTTCTTTTCTTTTTTAAAAAAAATTTTTTTTTTCAACTTTTTTAATTTATTTTTGGGACAGAGAGAGACAGAGCATGAACGGGGGAGGGGCAGAGAGAGAGGGAGACACAGGATCGGAAACATGCTCCAGGCTCCGAGCCATCAGCCCAGAGCCTGACGCGGGCCTCGAACTCACGGACCGCGAGATCGTGACCTGGCTGAAGTCGGACGCTCAACCGACTGCGCCACCCAGGCACCCCCAGAACTGTTTTCAACAAAGATTGACCATCAGTGGCTTATTGACAGCCTAGGAGCCTTACAGTGTGGTTTTCCAGGGAGACTGTTGTCTTAGAAAGCAGTGTTGGGGCGCCTGGGTGGCGCAGTCGGTTAAGCGTCCTACTTCAGACAGGTCACGATCTCGCGGTCCGTGAGTTCGAGCCCCGCGTCAGGCTCTGGGCTGATGGCTCGGAGCCTGGAGCCTGTTTCCGATTCTGTGTCTCCCTCTCTCTCTGCCCCTCCCCCATTCATGCTCTGTCTCTCTCTGTCCCAAAAATAAATAAAAAAACGTTGAAAAAAAAATTAAAAAAAAAAAAAAAAAAGAAAGCAGTGCTAACATTGCAGTAACGATTTTCCAGGGGATTACAAAGCATGCTTATGAAGTTAGTGACATTAAACTGGGAAGTGGAGTTTAACATCTTATAGGGAGGAGAATGATTTAAGATGACCTTGAAAATAAGGGTAAAAGACCAGAAAAGGTAAAAATAAATAGCAATGAAGGCTATTTATGTGATAAGAAAGAGGGACCCAAAGCAGTGGAAAGAAATTTTAAAAAGTTTGTGTGTGCTTCGTCAGACCCAAGTAGTCTCTGCCCATCCTCAAGGTGAGATTATGCTGGAAAAGAAAGCATGGTTCTGAGATGTCCAACCCAAGCAAACTGAATTATTTAATCTCTCCTTATGGATCCAGTTCTCAGTTATGTATGCTAAAAACAGAATGGGGGCACAGATTTGAGAATCCAGTCTGTTTCCACCATCAATAATTCACTCCTCAAATATTTATTGGTCAGTAACTGTCAGGTGCTCTGATAATCATCATACAAGCTTGCAAATTCTTTAATTAAAGAATTTATTAATTATAACAGAACAGAAAAGAGGTTGAAGGCACCTGGGAGGAGTAGGGGAGCTTTTGCATTAATTTATTTCTCCATACAATAATACCTCATGCCAAGCATTATGCTAGATGCTGAGGATACAGTTTTGAACAAGAGAGATGCATTTTTGCCTTCGTGGAGCTGACAGTTTATTGGGAAAGACAGAGGAGATATCATTGAACTATGTTTCAAAGTCCTTTTCTGGTGAAAAAGAGAGGAAGGCCATTTCTGGCAGAGGCTCTGAGAGATAGATTTGCCGAGTTTAGAAAGAGGTCGGTGAATTTGGAGAACTGCAAATAGCAGCAGGTGGAACATTTGATGAGAACGCATTTGATGAGAATCTAGTGAAGCAGATTCTCCCCAAAATGTTGTAGGTAAAATCTACCACAGGCTGGAATAGCTAGATCGATCAATCTGTCTATTTGTCATCTTGTTTAGGTTAAGTAAGACCCATTCTGTGTATGGTACTTACAAACACTGGGGGATACAATGGAGATGAGTATGACAGGGTCCCTATCTTATTCTTAATAGTTCTTAGAATAGAATATAGGAATGGCATTTCCAAATGATATTAAGGTAAGAGAAATTGAGAGGTGGATTAATATGGAAGGAGTTTAGGCTCACGGTTAATTTGGCTTCATTCTATCATAATCACTATAGAATTTTGCACTTTTTAAAAAAAATTTTTTTTTCTTTTCAACGTTTTTATTTATTTTTGGGACAGAGAGAGACAGAGCATGAACGGGGGAGGGGCAGAGAGAGGGAGACACAGAATCGGAAACAGGCTCCAGGCTCTGAGCCATCAGCCCAGAGCCTGACGCGGGGCTCGAACTCACGGACCGCGAGATCGTGACCTGGCTGAAGTCGGACGCTTAACCGACTGCGCCACCCAGGCGCCCCGAATTTTGCACTTTTTAATAGGGATTTCCCATCCTTTACCATCAGATGTTCCAAGACTTGTGTAGCAGTTTTGGGCTATTCAGCTCTACTGAGAAGTGTCAGATCAAACAAAAGACAAACCTATTTAAGTGTCAGGAAGAAAATTTCCCTTTGGGTTTCCAATGACTTTTCTGGTCAAATCTGTAAGTATCATATTCCTATTAGTGAGCTTTTTCTGCAGTAACAAACAACGCCCACATTTCTCAATGGCTTGCAACTTTTATTTCTCACTCATGTGTTTACAGGTTGGTTGTAGCTTCTCTCAGCTCTGCTTAGCTCTGCTAGTCTGGGCTCCAGGTCATGGTCATGGGCGGGGTTTAAGTCTGTCCCATATACCCTTTTATTCTGGGACCTAAGTGGAAGAAGCGGCTACTTAGGAAAAGTTTTCTTCATGGTGGAGGGCTAAAGCTCAACAAATGACAGAAACTTGCAATTCCACTAAAAGTTTCTGGTAGGACATGGTATAAATTATATTCACTCAAATTCCATTGCAAAGAAACCCATAGCTGGGCTGAGAAGTATACTTTTCCATAGGGCAAGGGTGGGAGATGGTAGGTGAATGTTTGCTCTTCAAAACAGCCTACCGTGATGTTTGTGTATACGCATGCATGCATGCATGTATGTATGTATTTATGTACTTGTTTTGTAAAATAATTTCTACAGATAAACTGAATGAAATGTCTCTCTGAAGTGTTCCGATAGAAGCTATTAGAAAATACCACATTTCAAAGGAAATGTTCTTTTCTCAGATTTTCTTTCATGTTACAGTAGAAAAGTTGATGTTAGAAGTGGATATATAGTAATGACCTGAAATGCTCGCGTTGGGGTGAGATTGCTGTGGGAAAAATTCAAATTCAGGCTATCATAATTTGGAGGTATCCATTTGTGAGAAATGTCTGTGCACTTATTCATTAATTTACAACTGATATGATAATGCTAGCTCTTCAGGCAGGATTAGAGTGGCCCATAGGTCTTCAAACATGACAACACATTTTTTTTTTTTTTTTAGCGAGGGAGCTTGGGATGGAGTGGGAGAGATAGTGAATGTTTTGCGATGTAGATTAAGCTACATATAATTACTATGTTACTGATAAGAGTCTTTATGTTTTGTTTAGTTGAGGAATGTGCCTTCCAACCAATTTTCCCCTGCAAAACCAGGTGGTATATTGCCATAATTTCTGCTCTAACAAGTGACAGAAGTCATCATTTTCCCTGTGTGTGGGAAAAAGCATAAATCGGTCTTTGCTGTGTGACTATAAATCTCCATCTGAGGCATGAACTTGTGAGCTAAACTTGGTTATAGTATTGTGGATTAAAACTTAGAAGAGCTTCAATGCAGTGTATTTTGTGCAAATATTTAAGTGACTGGAGGACATTTCATAGAGTGATGAAAACATCACATTATCCATTCCTTCTTGTAGTTTTGTATTTTGTGCTGGTATTAGATGTTGTTCTTAGTGTGCAACGATAATGATTGTAGATTATTATTAAAACTTCTGAAGCTTCAGTGACCACTACTTAACACTGAGCCATTGAGTAATTTCAATAGATGTAGAGATCACAATGAACCTCTCTAATTAAGAAGTATCATTGTGTACCATGCTTAGAGTGACTCCCAATTCTGTACAAGGCAGCCCATACTGTTGTGTGCATCAAATTAGTTCTGTTTTTAAATGTTTGTTTGTTTATTTATTTAGAGAGCTCAAGCAGGGAAGGGGCAGAGAGAGACGGCGAGAGAGAGAGAGAATCCCAAGCAGGCTTCACACTGCCAGGGCAGAGCCGGACACGGGGATCGATCCCAGGAATCATGAGATCAACCTGAGCTGAGATCAAGAGTCAGACGCTTCACCGACTGAGCCACCCACGTGCTCCTAGTTCTGTTTTTAAATACAGATGATGTAAAACATTCCTGTAGAAAACTGCTTGCTAGTATTCTTGAAGCCACAGAAAATGTATTAAGGGGATAGAGTAGAAACTAGTAGAGAAATTTGATCTTGCATCTAAAGAGAGAAATTAAAGCCCTCATTAAATTGTTATGAGATAATTAGGGTCCAATTGCTTCTCTCCTTCTCCTTTTATCACATTATGTGGTTGGGTCCTTTCAGCTGTTACTAATGGGAAACCCAATTCAACCAATAAAGATTTATTATCTCACGTAACAGGTGGTCAAGAGGTAGTGTGGGCCCCAGCCACGAGACCAGGATGCTCACTGTTTCTGTTATTTTCTTGGCTCTTTGCTCTGCTGTGCATTGCCTTTATTCTCAGGCTGGCATCTTTCATTGTAATGACATGGTTGCCAGCAACATCCAAGGAAACATGCGTCCTTGATCTTGTCCCAAAGGAAATAATGCTCCCCCAGTATGTCAGGCATTTTAGTTTTTACCCAATATCTATTCTTCCTTGTCACATACTGGATGGTTAATTTTATGTGTCAACTTGTCTAGGCTAAGAGATGCCCACATAGCTGGTAAAATTTTATTCTGGGTGTCTGTGAGGATGTTTCTGGAAGAGGTTAGCACTGAATCAGCAGACTGAGCAAATCATCTTCAGTAATGCAGGTGACCATCATTCAATCTACTGAGGGCCTGAAGAGAATAAAAAGGAGGAGGAAGGGCAAATTTGCTCCTTGCCTGAGCTGGGATACCCTGAGTTATCGGTGCTTCTTGTTTTTGAGACTACAAACTCAGACCAGGACTTACTCAGTTGTACTCCTTCCATTTTCTGACTTTTGGACTCATAATGGGACTTACACCATCGACTTCCCTGGTTATTAGGCCTGTGGACTTCATTGAATTGAACCATTTTTCTCCAGCTTGCAGATGGCAGATTGTGGGACTTTGTGGCCTCAATAATCATGTAAGTCAATCTCTATGATAAATCTCCTCTTCTATGTAATGGACTGAGGGTTTGTTGGTGGGCTTAGTCCTTGAGATGGAAGTCCGGTATGGAAAAAGGCAGAGTGTAAGGTAGAAGAAAGGGGCTGGGCCATTTGACAGCTTTGTGGGGGACAGCTACCTTACCAGCTTGAATTTTATAGAATAATAAACTATTGGTTTTACTTTAGGTTTTTGTGAATAAGTTTCCTGAACTGATGTCCTTACCATCAGTGGTAAGTGGAATAAAGTCCACTCTTCAGGCTTTCTCTGTCTGCTTTGGTCAAGTGCTCATCCCTAGGCCAGAAATGGTGTTCATGGGAACCTATGGAGTGTGTTAATTGGCTTAAACCTAGGTTGCTGAACTAATCATTGGCAAAGAGGGATAGGATTACAACGATTGGTTAAGGTTATTCCAGACCCACTCTTGGAGTAGGAACCTAATGGGGTCACTGGAGGTTCGGTCATGTTGGGGCTTCTATTACGAGGACATGAGGGATGGTTGGTCCAGCAAGGTACATTAGAAGCCTGTCTCCTCTCATTGGTATAGCTAATAGGTAGTAGTCTGTGAAAATAAAAGTTGAGTGATTTAGTCCACTGTTATAATCCTGGGGCCATTCTGCTTCTTAGATTACCTGGGTTGGAGAGTATAGCCTAAATGTTGGATGTTATTTCAGATTTAGCATGTTTGGTCTTCATTTATTCACATGTGTGAATGAATGCCTGTATGCTTGTATGTTTGCATGTGGGTGTTGAGGGGGGTGATCCATGTTACATGTGGGTGGGGTGGGCAAAGCTCTCCTAGATCTTGTCATCTGAGAGAAGCTTACTTGATTTGTTAGCTGAAGGTTAGTTATAATTGGTACCACCAGGCTTCAGGAATATAAAAGAAATGGTCTCCAATAGTTGATCAGTCCGTTAACAGCCTAAATAGTTTAAGAGCTCATCAACTGACCAACTTCCCACCAGTGCTCTAACTATCCTGACTTCTTTGTGAGAGTAAGGTGGAGAGTGTTATCTAGACAGAGAGAAGAAGGGATGAATTTTGCAGTTTTACCTGGCATCGGCCCCACTTATACTCCTGGAAACCATCTTGAACTACTCTCCTGGATTTCACACATTCCTGACCCAGACCCTAAAATGTGTATAACTTATGAAAAACATGACTGAAGAAGTTAAGTAGATTATGGATTGCATAGGTAGTCTCTGAAGAAGAAAACCCAGAATATAGGTTAGGAACTTCGCATTAAATGTTTTGGGTAACTGGCTGCTGATAAAGCCATTGATTGCACAGTGGTGAAGGTACTGCGCTCTAGGAACCAACTGATAGTGTGAGGAGGCTGCCTCCTACTTGTGTAAAGTTGGACAATTGCTCTCTCTTTCTCACATGTGCACGCAAGCGTGCACGTGCTCTCTCTCCCTGTTTCCTTACTATGAAAGGCAACAATGATAGTACTGACCTGTGGTGACTGGAGGTTTAGGCAAGAATAAGGCATTCAGCATGGAGTCTGCTACAGAGGAAAGCTACAATCACAAAAGTCACTGCAGGTTATGTGGGTTCCTCAGCTTCTTTTCTAGTTGTTTCTTCATTTTGAAGAATATTCAGTGATGTGGAAAAAGGGATTTCTCTTGTAAGTTGAGGATTCCACTCTTACCAGATACCATCCATCTGTAACACTGACCAGAAACTTTGCTTATATTAGAAATCATTCATAAAGAAGTTAAGCACATACACACCCCTTTAAAAAGATCAATTTTTTTTGCCTTTAGAGACAATTGCCAGCTGGCTTAACATCTTAGATGACATTCAGTTCAGGACTCTAAGCAGACAAAATTTGAATGGCTCTGAATGGAGGGATCTGATATAGCAACTGGACGGATCTCTGCTAATGAGCCATTAATTTCAGTTTCTGATAAAAACAAAAAACAAAAAAACAACAACACTGTCTAAAAATTGTACTTGCCCTAAAATTTAATTAGATGCTCCCGGTCATGGTGAGTTGTTTCACTGGAGGTTTCCAAGCAGAGGGGGAGAATCATTTATCAGAGAGATGATTGAGAGGCTCCTATCCAGAATATATGTTTGGACCAGGCAACTGCTTGGATTACTCTTCCTTCTGAGATGCTTTGACTGTGTCTTAATTTATAGTCATGTCAACATAAATACAACCTTCATTTAGAATTCGATCTATTAATAAGCCATTCTAACTCTTCACTTGGTGAGTCGTTGATGCCAGTCAGAATGTGAAATTCCTTGGAAAAGCCAGCAGTTAAAACTGCTCACTCAAAGATGAAGCTTAATCACCCTGAAGTTACAGTTATTGAAGTAGTCATTGAAAAGGACCTTAATATGACAGTAAAAAACAAATAAAAATTGATGAGGCCAAGTGAAAGGTAAACACAGTCCTTTGGAGAGAATTAAAAAATTTCATGCATTTACCTTTACTCACTGCAAAAACAAGGCAATTACAAGACTTTTGACTTTTTAATTACACTGTTGCCACATATTTCAACTTTAATGTTTTGAAGAATCTTGGATGAAATTGTTTTAATTGAGGCCAACTCAATTTTTGGTTATTATTTATAATTAGGTAGAATTTTCCCTTAATGTAATTTTGCTAAAGCCTTCAAAACAGCTCAAAGAAAAGCTAGCAGTATATGTAATGAACAGTTATTTATACAACCCTATTTTCTCATTTAATGAACTGAGCAATAAAAAATAAAGAGGAAGAAGGAAGCTAATATTCACTGGGCCATCACTCTGTGCTAGATGTCTGGCACACAGTGTCTTATTTAACTTTGAAGGAATCTGGTAAGATAGACATTTGATATGTTATAGATCAGAACTTTCAGACACATTAACTATCTTGTTCATGGTCACTAAGCCAATATATAACGGAGCTAGAATTTTGACTCAATTGCTTGAATCCAAATAAAACCCATCTCTGCCACTCTCGGGTGGAGGCACTCCTATGTCAAACTCACATGCCTTCACTGATTAGGCAGGCACATCAAGGGCTGACTCTGAAAGGTAGGTGGGAGGGGGTGTAAGCCACATAGAAGTTGAACTGGAGGATGTCTATTCTGCCTAAGGGCATTCACATTAGATTAAAAATATTGTTTTGGCAGTGAAACAAACTTATCTCCTAGGCTTATCAGCATCCATGCCAAGAGTTTGCAACCTCCTAAATGCTGTTAAATTTTCATGCTATAGATTGAATGTACATATAGATTGAACAAATGGCTTGAGAGACACAATCAAAATGCAATTTGGTCTTTGTCTCCCCGATCTCCCTAAAGTTCTATTTAGTGGAAGAGGCTTTTTCACTAAAAAAATGTGAGCAGGTTCAGTGAACTTTACCTAAGTAAAAGACATGCCCACAGTGGATTCAAGTCACAAACAATTCAGAAATTAGAATCTTTGGTTCTCCACAATAACCCACATTTCATAACTGATTTGTCACCCATCCTCTCCTTTCCCTCAGCTGGGCCCCCTGTGTGGGAGAGAGAATCATGGTCCTTCTTTTCTTTCTTCCTTACCTCTTCTCTCAAGTCCCAGCTTCTTCTTATTCCTAGCATGGAAGAAAGGAGAGAGGGGAGAGGAGAGAGGCAGGGGGTGAGATAGCTCCTCCCTGAAATGTGCTGCTGTGAGCTGGCTCAGGCAGGTACATAAAGTTCACTGTCTAGGGTTCTTTCCTATGATTCCCATTGCTGGGGATTTCTCACCTGACTTTGTCTTGGGAAGAGCAGGGGTTGCAAATCAATGTCGGTGGATGTTTGCGCCTTTGTCTGTGAACTCTAGGATGTCTGGACTTCACGTATGCTTTTTGTTGCTTGAGTCTTTTCCTGCCTTCTGGACCAGACTCATGTTGACCTCAAGTTGGCTCTTACTTGTGTACAGTCAGTGCAGGTACATGGGAACACTTTTGTGTTCGTTCCTTTGCTTATTTCTGGGAGTATGGGCCAGTTCCAGCTCTTGTCAGTAATTCCCCTCTACGGTAGTCAGTCACTCGTGTGCACCCCCTTGGATTTCCCAGGTCAGGAGTCAGCTTCCACTCTACTCTGTCTCCCAATAGGAGGGATGTAAGTCACATGGACTGGGCTCTCTGAGTAGCTCATTGAAGTCCCTGGTTACTAGGCTTGAGGTGAGGGAGCAGTTAGGTGAAGGGTATTTGAAGGTGACACTGTGGTTTTGTCCAAAGGAATCCTTCAACTAAAATCCTTTCTCTGACCTTTTTTTTTTTTCTTTCTTTCTTTCTTTAAATTCTTAGCCTGGCTGACTCATCCAAGAGTCAGGAGACCAGTTTTCAAAATTTTCTCTGTAAAATCTGCATTTTGATCTGATATCTATCACATGTTGGTTACCAATTAGTAACACTCAGCTGTCACTCTAGGTAAGGCTGATACAGCACTGAACAGGACAAAAGTCACGTTTGTTTGGTTCAGTTCTCCTTAATCTGTCAGAACCTTCAAAAATGGGATCTAGAAGAGGTTCAACAAGGACCCCTGGATGGGCTTTGTGGGATCCGTAGACATCTTGGAATGGTGCACCAAGTTTCAGTGTGTGTACACAGACATACATTCGTGGAGGGTTTATGAGTCCTAACAGGTTAGGAACCTCTGGAGAAAGTATTGCAGAGTTTGTCCGCTTTTCTGAGACACAGCCATCCGTGATTACAAAAGTAATCCTATTACTTACTCAGGTTATTCCGCAAGTTGGTGAAGTCAAGGAAACAGTGGGTGTCAACAACTTTGCATCCCACTCCATTCCTTTCCTCAGAACTTAAAACTTTTAATTCCCTGGTTGTCACAGTTAAAATAGCTTTCAAATAATTTATGTCAGCATCTTCCAACGTGCTTTAAAACAAAGTAATATGGGGAAAGGGAGTTAAATCATGTTTTTCACCAAAACCGTCATTGTCTCTTATGTGTATGTTTATGGTTAGGTTCAAATATATATTCAAATATATATATTCAAATATATATATTCAAATATATATATTCAAATATATATATTCAAATATATATATTCAAATATATATATTCAAATATATATATTCAAATATATATATTCAAA